>NC_135371.1:104326742-104629772 GCF_049243985.1 Paroedura picta | reverse complement strand
ATACTGAGATATATGGTTGTGTGTAAGTTGGATGCCAGTAAGGTAGACATTCAGTTTATGGTTGGCAAGATTGTTACTGAGATAGAAACAGGAGTAATCTGCTTTTTCTATAATTCGGATGAGCTGACATTTATGGTACTAGTTGGCCAAAATTTTGAGGTCTCTAGTCAGTATTTTTTACAGTCCTTTCAATCAATTTTGATTTTTTACATGAGTGCATTCCTCACAATAATTTGACCACTGAGGAAGACCCCTCGGGGTTGAAACACATTTGATCCATTCTATGTTGGTGTATTCCATGTGCAGTTAGAAATGTGATATTTTAAAATTATGATAGCTATGTTTTAATACGTTGAATTAGTGCCCTTAATATAAAAAATATTTGAAAGAAAATTACAATTATTTTTGCAGCTTAACCATTGGGTTCTGAACTTTTTTTGCACATATTCAGTTTGTAAGTCCAAAAACTGCAATTAATCTTCATGTCATGCACTCCTGAGTTTTGCAACATCCATAAATAGAACTATTGTTCTGCGGCCAGGTCTTGTGACCCCATACAAAGAAAAGTTCTTCAGATAAGGTAATATCAGATTGAGTGTGATTGAGTCACAGCCTAGTAAACAAGAGTAGATTTGGACTGTCTTGTTCTAGAAGGGACATTTCCTGTATTTCCTAGTTATCTGGTACTTGAAATGGACTCATGCACACTTGAAAGTTGATACGTCCTCAGGTTTCTGTTATGTGCTGGCTGCTATGGAATCCATGAGCCCCAATGACAGGGCATAATTACTGTTCTGGCTTAAAGTAATAAAGACAACATCGGCCCTGCCTGCCAAAGATGTTTTCCCAAAAAATGGTTCCTTGTCAAGCTGATTTTGGCTTTGTCTCACCTTCAAACAAAAGAAGTTGGTAAGAGTTCAGCATCATTTATGGCTGGTTGCTGTGGTAACAACAATCTCAACTAGTACTATTTTCTCCCTTTCTTCAGTGCTGGGTGGGGCCACTTGTATTCTTTTCAGAAGCCATGAATCACAGCATTCAGGACTCTGGCATGTTGCATTTAATGTATAATTGTCTGCTATACTGTATGTGTCCTTTCTTAGGTATTAAATAGTTATTGTTTTGTTGTACTTGCTTTTGAAGGAAAAAAAACAAAGTTAGGATTTTCTTGTTTTCAGTCCTCCAGGGACCAAAAAGGTCCTTGCTTGTTATAACACTACATCGTCATAATGCTTTTTAAACAACAACACTTGGGTAGAGGGGCGGGCAATAGGAACCTGCAATGAAGGGGCGCTATTGGTGGGGAGAGACACAGGGCATATGGAAGAGGAGGAGGGGGAGGATGGGAGAGGGGAAGGAGAACTGTGATGAAGAAAGGGGCATGCTCAAAAACTCAAAGTAGCAGATGCCATGAAAACCCAATTGCAGGTTGCCTCCTTCTGACCCCAGTGCCAAAAATATAACATGAGTTACATCCTAGAAAATGAGGGGAGGACAGCTCAAATGTGGAAACTGGAATTGGTCCAGGTAGCTATCCCAAACTGAATAAACAGGAGCCATTGCGAAATGATGGCTGAGTGAGTCCTCAATGTGAGACTCCTTCTGGTGTCATCAACTATTGCCACTTTGAAGGCCAAGAACCAAAGAATAACTTTCATAATCTATGTATGGTATCCTTCAGCACCACTGGAGTGGTTTTTGCTCAGACCTCTGCTTATTGGGGTAAGTCATCAGTTGCATCTGAATGCCAGCAGCCCAGAATATTCTTCCTTTTTGCCCTTCTCCAGGATGATGGTTCATCTAATGTACTGCTTTATTTCTACTACAGCTGAAGATAATCATGGAGAGGAGATCATGGTAAGTATCTGTGTCTCAAAAAGCAGGGATTCCAGGAGACATGCACAAAGTGAAAGATTATCTCCCTGAATGCAAAACCGGCCAAATGTACCCAGATAACAAAGTGTGCACACTGATAATGCTTGTGGGAGATGACTCATTCCAGTTCATCTCCCACTAAAATGCTGGAGCACTGAATGGTGCAGAGAATTCTGTGGCACTATTTTACATAACAAGCTGAATTCTGTCTATAGCTAGAATCATAGAATTGGAAGGGCCTATGCAGGTCATCGAATCAAACCCTGTTTAATGCAGGATCAGCCTAAAGTAGCTATCTTTAAACCGCCCGGGATGTGTCCGTGATGAGGAAGGGTCGGGATTGGACCCTTCCTCAGGACAGACAATCGGAGGGACCAATTGGCAGCCGTGCTCTTCTGTGCAGAGATCAGAAAAACAATGATATATTTAGTGAGTTTTCATCAGCTTTTCCATCATGCAGAAGAAGCCCTGGTTTAGTAGGCACAAATGAATATACCCCTATCAGCTATTAGGAAGAAGAGAAAGAAAAGTGCCCAGTTTTGTAGGGAGCTGGGCCAGACACCTTATAATCTTGCTGTGCTACAAGCTGCAGCATAGCAGCAAAGAACAAGAAGTGTCCCCTTGATTGCTTAGACAAACTCACTTCCTGTCTTGCCAGTGGCTAGAAAAATAGGAAATTGAGAGATTCTTCCTATCTTCTAGTGCACTACTGTGAGTACTCTCCCCCCTAAAACAGACAATGCAGGGGCATTTCTTTCTACTCCGTATTCAATACCTTCTCCCCTGTCATTCATGCCCTTCTTACCAAGCACTGTACGGTCAGCAGATCTAAGATATATAACAGGAACTCTGTGTTGATGTAGCATGGTTCTTCACAGGATAGCACCACAGTAGTGCTCTCAAATACTTGGTAAGAAATGTAACTAATATATTTGAACAAATCAAAATAGCAATATTCAAAATTACACTTTCAGTTAACTTTTTTGTCACCGATATGAATGCTTTATGAGGTCTATTATGATCAGGAATTGGCTTGCAGAAATAACGTAGACCTAAATTAAATAATTAATTACATTTACTTCTCAGTGTGGCCCCATCTGTGTATTCTTAACCTGGAGGCTAGGGTCATGGACAGACAAGACAGATCTTTCTACAAACTTGAAAAAGGCCCATGTTTTTAGAAAAATCTAAAAGTTAGAAAACTTTACTAGAAACAAGGTTCTGAGACCTGTACTGGAAGCAAAGGATTTCCTGCTTTGAAGCCCTTCCCCCATCACCAGCCAGCCAGCCAGCCAGCAGGGGGACTTACCATCACAAACTGAGGCCTAGGCTTTTGTTTCTGCCAATGTGTCAACATCATTTTCAATGTACACTGGAAGTGACATCATCACATCTCCCGCAACACGTGGACCTTCTGGCATTTGGACAAAAGCATGATGCTAAATTCTACAGCAGTGATTCCCAACCAGGGGTCCCCAATAGATCTGAAAGGATTTCCCCCCTCTTGCCTTAATGGATGCTTTCAAAACTTGAAAAACATTGCTCTAAAGCAGCCTTTCTCAATGGGGATTTCAGGAAATCTTGGAGTTTCCTGATTGTCCTGGAAGGGTTTCCCTGATTGGGAGGGATAGAATTATTTATTAGATTTTTTAAAAAGTTAAACATGTATCATGTGAGAAGACCATATATGGTCATTTCAAGCCACCACCCCTCTCCAAATGGCCAATGAGGGGCCTGGAGGGGGTGGGGAGGGGAGGGAAGGGAAGGGAAGGGACCCTGCCCAGAAACATCCTTGCCAGCTGAGGCACATTGCACGAGTAATGATTAAACTCCAGACAGAGACATAATTAGTTTTATATTCTTAATCTTAACTCCACGGTGGGTGGCTGGGTGGGCGTTCAGAGGGGGGATGAAGCAACAGCTACCTTCCCCAGATGTGTTTGGGGCTTAAAGGTGGGGTGAGGGCATTGGTGGGCGATGCAGCTCCTTCTTCGGCCCACTTTGCACTTTAGAGATAGGGAGGCAAGGCAGCCATCTTCTCCAGGCCTGTTTCAGGCCTTAGAGGTGGGTGAGGGAGGCTGGGTAATGCAGTTGCCTTCTCCAACCCTTTTCTGGCCTTAGAGGGGGGTGGGCCTAGGCTGCGGGGCTGTTTCAGCCATGCGAGGGGGGGTTGCATGTGCATTTGACTGGGAGGCTGGCAAGAGCAAGTTTGTTCAAGAGCTAGTCTGTGCAAAAGCAAGTCAGTGTGTACGTTTGACTGGGCAACCTGCAAGAGCAGGTATAGGTATGTTTAACAGGGCAGTTGGCGAGGGGTGTGTGAGTGAGGCTGGACAGGCCCTTGGATGGCTCTGGAGCATGTGGGGAGTGTGGGAGGTGAGGATTTTGAAGGATGAAATGGCATTGTAACCCACTGTGGTCCCCGTTCTTCCATCCCCAAATCTCAGAAGTTTTCCAGCCTGGATCTGGCTGTGCTACCTTCCCCTCCCCACACATGGTTGCTAATTTTACCCTGGCTTCTGGTGGAGATGTGGAGGGAGTAGAGGGAAGAGTTGCCAGATCCAAGTTGTGAAACTTCTTGTAGTGCCAAGGGATCCCCAGGTCCCACCATGAGCCACAGTGTCCCCTCTCTGTTTTCTCTAGGGGAAATGATCTCTGTCATCTGGAGATGAGCTATAAGTCCAGAGGATCTCCAGATCCCACCTGAAGGGCATCCCAAGCCAAGAACTATTACAACTGGATCTAGTGCAAGACTGTGCACAGCCTGGGCAAGGATTCTTTTCTTCCCAGGTTTCCCTTTGCTCTGGCAGCCATTTCTGACCCTGGGAAACTATATTCTCAGGTCTTACTAAGAGTGCTAATCTCTTGGTAGTGCTGGAGGGTCTCTCAATGACACCACCAAATCACACAGATCATTTCCCATGAGAAGAATTGCTGTTTTGCATGGTGGGCTTTATGAAAGCTGAAACGGATGCTTCTTTGCTTTGCTCAGACAAGGTATGCTATTTAACATACTCCAAAATGAAAATTCATGAACAGAAAAATACCTACATTCTGGATTTGCTGGCTGTTTGTTTGTCTTCAGGGAAAAGGTGCCTAAGGTAGATTAGTTGTGGCTGAAGCTTGAGTGAGGGTCCAGACCTCTCTGGCAGAGTAAGGCATCCTTCTTCCGCTTGAACCTTCGAGCCCAGCCACAGCTTCTTCCTCTTCGCCTCCCTGCAATGTAGTCTTGCTGAAGCCAGCCCCACTCCTGGCTGGGAATATTCACCAGCTAGGCTGCTAGCTAACCATAAGAACATGAGAGAGGCCATGAGCCCCAATGTCCACAGGTACCTTTTCCTTGAGAAAGAGCAAACAGCCAGTAAGCCCAAAGTACAGGCTTTGTTCTGAGTGGCAAAGAACATTCTTCATAATCTGTTAGTGCTGTGGAAAGGTAGGGTTTGGAGTGGCATGATGAAACTCCACTCATCTCCATCCTGAGGACCAGTAATTTATTTACTAAGGTCAGGGCTGTAGCAATTTCTCTCCTCCAGATCTTGAATGGCAAACAAGCTCATATAAGGAGATGAATTTTTCCTTTGTCTGTGAGTGTGTCAAAGCAAGTACACTAAAGAACCCTGATGCATCCTAAGTTTTATTGTGGTGGAAGCTTTTGTAGAGACATCTGAAGTATTTTGAACCCGGGCTATTCAAGCAGTGGCTCTCAAACTTTTGAAGGATATTGACATATAACTTACTGTACTTCTTGGAACCTACTTGCAAAGTAACCCTACACTGCTTTCTTCTTCTCCAAATTAAAACACAGGATCTTATGTCTATTAACATTGACCAACCTTTTAAAAAATCATAGTGAATATTTATGAATGTTGTATATACTTATGAACATTGTGGGTTACAGAACCACATGACACTAGAATTGGCCCAGACTCCTTGATTAATCTAAACTGATTGGCTGTTGCGATGGCTGCAGCAGTTAGAGTCCAGGTCTACAAAATCCTATTGCGGACCAAGTGCTCGGTCCTCTGTAGGATCACCCGCATGTCTATACACAGAACATATGGTTTTTATAAATATGTAAATACAGCATAAGGCAGCATCAGAGCCAGTTTAAGGATTCACAGGACCCTAGCAGACCACAACTGTGGTGAGAGCAGCCAAACTGGTGAGAAGCCCCCCCCCCCCCAGTGGAAAGGGATGTCACTCTGGTATCTGTCTCGCACCAGCAGATCCCCTGTAGCAGGGGTAGTCAACCTGTGGTCCTCCAGATGTCTATGGACTATAAGTCCCACGAGCCCCTGCCAGCATTTGGACTTCTGCTGGGTGTTTGAGCTGGAGCCAATTGCCCCAGCTCTTTCCAGGTCCAGAAGGGGGAACATTTTCCCTGTTAGTCCCGGTCCATGCTGAATTTATGCCTTCAGACGAGGCAGACAGGGCAGAAAGATTCTGTCACACAGGGAGGTGATGGGGGCTGTTTTTTTTTTCCTGTTTAGAAATGTGGACGCAATATCATGTTCCTAAACAAAAAAACTGCCCCAGCAACTCAGTGGCACTGCACAGTGCCATCAAGCCGCCTAGGGGCTTTTGTGTCCCTTTCAGGACATTGTAGTCAGCCCAGGGTGGGGGGAGGAGTCTGGCCTGGATGGCCCAACTTTTCCCTGCTTTATGGGCCTGGCCAGACATAGTCCTCAATGGAGCCCATGTCACAGAAGGGTACATAGATGAATCTGCATTTCCTTTCCACGGAGTGATGGAGGGCTTGAATCCAGGCAGCACCAGGCAAGGCTTGGGCTGGTGCTGACGTCATCTGGAAGCAGGGATTAGTCCCCTAGCCAGATGGGTGCCAACCCAGACAGAAATTGTTACCAGAAACGCATACATGTGTGGGGAATTGCTTTGTGAGAGATTTGGTAACATAGTGAATAGATTGTTTGCCAGCGTTTACTAGGTGATTACACCCTTTAGAACTCAAGGCAGACAAATAGTTGTAGTAAAATAATGAACAATCTTTATTAGAAGGAAAATAATAAAAAGAAATAGACAAACATATCTGGCACACTAGCAGTTAAGTGGATTGGAAAATAAAGAGGGGAAAAGGATTGCAATCAGCATATTTACCAGATAAGGATAGAGGCAGAGAGTGACACGACCAGCCAGCAGTGTGAATGGTGTTCTGAATGGATCCAACTTATATGCACACTTTGATTTGGCAAAGCCAGAGTTTTTATAGGTTTGGGGGAGAGGGGATCATGCTGAGCTTCTGATGGAGGCGTGATAGGGGCATGGTGGGCGTATAATGGAATTTTCCATGCGTGAGAAGTTGGAAAATGGCCTAGCCAGGTCCAGAGATGGGCATTAATGGGGCTACACAAAAGGAACCATCACAGAATCATAGAGTTGGAAGGGGCCATACAGGCCATCTAGTCCAACCCCCTGCTCAACGCAGGATTAGCCCTAAGCATCCGAAAGCATCCAAGAAAAGTATGTATCCAACCTTTGCTTGAAGACTGCCAGTGAGGGGGAGCTCCCCGGCTCCTTAGGCAGCCTATTCCACTGCTGAACTACTCTGTGAAATTCTTTTTCCTGATATCTAGCCTATATCGTTGTACTTGAAGTTTAAACCCATTACTGCGTGTCCTCTCCTCTGCAGCCAACAGAAACAGCATCCTGCCCTCCTCCAAGTGACAACCTTTCAAATACTTAAAGAGGGCTATCATGTCCCCTCTCAACCTCCTTTTCTCCAGGCTGAACATTCCCAAGTCCCTCAACCTATCTTCATAGGGCTTGGTCCCTTGGCCCCAGATCATCTTCGTCGCTCTCCTCTGTACCCTTTCAATTTTATCTACGTCCTTCTTGAAGTGAGGCCTCCAGAACTGCACACAGTACTCCAAGTGTGGTCTGACCAGTGCCGTATACAATGGGACTATGACATCTTGTGATTTTTATGTGATGCCTCTGTTGATACAGCCCAAAATGGCATTTGCCTTTTTTACCGCTGCATCACACTGCCTGCTCATGCTTAGTTTACAATCCACAAGTACCTCAAGGTCTCGTTCACACAGTGTTACCTAGAAGCGTATCCCCCATCCAGTAGGCATGCTTTTCATTTTTTTGACCCAGATGCAGAACTTTACACTTATCTTTATTAAATTGCATCTTGTTCTCATTTGCCCATTTTTCCATTGTGTTCAGATCTTGTTGAACTCTGTCTCTATCTTCCGGAGTATTTGCCAGTCCTCCCAATTTGGTGTCATCTGCAAACTTGATGAGTAGTCCCTCCACCCCCTCATCTAGATCATTAATAAATATGTTAAAAAGTACCGGGCCAAGCACCGAGCCCTGAGATACCCCACTACTCACCTCTCTCCAGTCTGATGAAACACCATCGACAACAACTCTTTGAGTGCGGTTCTCTAACCAATTCCCTATCCACCTGACTATCTGAAAATCCAGATTGCAGTCCTTCAACTTATCCATCAGAACATCATGGGGAACTTTGTCAAAAGCTTTACTAAAATCCAAGTAAATTACAACAACCGAATTTCCCCGATCCAGCAAACCTGTTACTTGGTCAAAAAAGGAAACCAGGTTGGTCTGGCAGGACCTGTTGGAGACAAATCCATGCTGACTTCCTTGGATCACCAAATTGTCCTCCAGATGTTTGCAGATTGCTCCCTTTAATATCTGCTCCATTATCTTCCCCACAACAGAGGTCAGACTCACTGGTCTGTAGTTTCCCGGGTCATCCTTCCTCCCTTTCTTGAAGATCGGAATAACATTTGCTCTCTTCCAGTCCTCCGGGACATCTCCAGTCCTTAAAGAGGTTCCGAAGATGATGGACAAGGGCTGAGCAAGTTCTCTGGAAAGTTCTTTGAGTACTCTCGGGTGCATTTCATCCGGCCCAGGGGATTTGAACTCATCCAGTGCAGCTAAATGCCTCTCGACAACCTCTCTATCCATGTTAACCTGCCACC
The DNA here is from genome assembly GCF_049243985.1 of Paroedura picta. Lineage (NCBI taxonomy): Eukaryota > Metazoa > Chordata > Lepidosauria > Squamata > Gekkonidae > Paroedura > Paroedura picta. The sequence goes on along the minus strand of NC_135371.1, from coordinate 104,620,929 downwards.
CAGACACTGTCCTTTGGCTACGGCCATCTCTAGATGTGCCTAAACACTTTGACCTGTGGGAAAAAACAGATGTGAAATAGGCACTAAGCCTTTCTGCTTTCTCTGCATCTTCCGTTAGAGTTTGTCCATCCGCACCCAACAGTGGGCCTATTGCCTCCTTTACTTTACGTTTGCTCCTCACATAACTGAAAAATCTTTTCTTGTTACAATGGGCTTCCCTGGCCAATCTTAGCTCACTCCCAGCTTTGGCCTTTCTGATGATTGATCTACAGTGCCTAGTAACCTGTAGGTACTCTTCTTTAGAGCTCTGTCCTTCCCTCCATTTCCTGAACATTTTCCTTTTCTTTCTTAGTTCCTCTTGAAGTTCTCTGTTCATCCAAATAGGCTTCTTAGAGCTCCTGCAGTGTTTTCGTCTTTCTAGGATAGTCATTGATTGAGCATGCAATAGCTCTTGTTTGAGTAGCGCCCACCCTTCACATGCTCCCTTCCCTTCCAGCATTCTCGTCCATGGTATGACACTCATCATGTCTCTGAGTTTATTAAAGTTTGCCCTACGAAAATCCAACATCCGCGTCTGGCTACAAGCTTCCTTGGCTCCCCATCTCAAAAGGAATTATATGAGGACATGGTCACTTCCCCCTAGGGTCCCCACCTCCTTCACCTCATCCACCAACTCTTGCCTGTTGGTCAATATTAAGTCCAGTATGGCTGAACCTCTTGTGGGTTCATCTACCATTTGATAAATGAAATTGTCAGCCAGGCAGGTCAGAAAGTTGCATGACTGAGGACGCTTCGCAGAGTTTGTTTCCCAGCACACATCTGGGAAATTGAAGTCACCCATGATGACAAGGTCCTGCCGCTTGGATATTTTCTCAAGCTGCTCACAAAGTGCAGCATCCACATCCTCTCGTTGGTCAGGCGGTCGGTAGCAGACACCAACCACCACACTGTTTGTTTTCCCCTCGCTTATTTTCACCCAGATGCTTTCCACTGCCGATATGCTCTCCTTCACTAGAATTTCCTGACAGGTAAGCCCTTTCCTCACATACAGTGCCACTCCTCCACCTCTTCGATTATTCTGTTTTTTCTGAACAGTTCATATCCATCCACCATTACATTCCAGTCATGAGAATCATTCCACCAAGTTTCTGTGATGCCTACTAGATCATACCTTTCCATCAGCATGAGAAGTTCCAGCTCTTCCTTTTTATTGCCCATGCTTCGGGCGTTAGTATAAAGACATCTGAATCCTTTTACTTTTGGTTCCCTATGAGCTGGCCTTGCCGGTTGGGCTGCCTCCGATCGTTTTCCTTCCATAAACTCCCTATGTTGATCGTCTCCTTCCCCTAGTGGCTTTAGTTTAAAGCTCTCCTGATGAATCTCCCCAGGTTCCTGCCAAACACATTCTTCCCCAGTTTCGATAAGTGCAGTCCATCAGGTGCTAGTAGGCCTTCCTCAAGAAAGCCTATCCCATGGTCCCAGAAACCAAATCTCTCCTGCCGGCACCAACTACGCAGCCAGTGATTCACCTCCATTATCTTCCTCTCCCAACACATTCCTCTTCCCTTGACAGGCAAGATTGAAGAGAATACCACTTGTGCCCCCATTTGCTTGAGCTTCCTCCCCAGATCTTGATAGTCTTTTTTAATAGGAGCAATGGTATTCAGGGACATGTCATTCGTTCCCACATGGACCATCACAAATGGGTAGCGATCCGTAGATTTGAGGAGTTTGGGCAGCCGTTCTGAAACATCTTTAATTTTCGCCCCTGGCAAGCAACACACCTCTCGGGTTAGGGGGTCGGGCCCAGCCACATGGCGATCCATTCCTCTTAGCAGGGAGTCTCCAATTACCAGTACTCTCCTTTTTTTTTTCTTCTCAACTCCATTTCCTTCTGTCCCCGTGGCCTCTTCCCTTTGTCTTGGACTTCGTTTTGGGACCTCTTCCCTTGTTGACCCTTGCACCTCCTCTGCAAGGGCCTGAAATCTATTCTGGAGCTCCAAAGGCCCCGAGAACTGTCTCGCTCTTCGCCGTTGAGTCTTTTTCCGAACTGTCTGCAGAGGCTCCCTATTGTGGTCAATCTCCTTATCCTCTTCAGGACTAATTGTATTCTCTTTATTCCGAGTTGCAGGGCTCTGGTCTATGAACTCCTCCCCTTCCTTACTTTGGGTCAGAGTAATAATTCTGTTTTCTAATCCCCTAATCTTTTCCTCTAAAAGTCTTACCAGCTTACACTTGGGGCAGCTTTAGTCCATCTTGTCTTCTGGGAGGAAGGCAATCATGTCACACTCACTGCAGATGATGGGATGAGTGTCCTGGAGTTCCATTGTAATGTCTAGGCAGTGCAAGTACTAGGGTAATATAATCTACTGATATAATCTACTGATTCTAATTGCTCGGCCAAGAACCCCAGGCTAAGAGCCACAGGCCAAGAGCCCTTAGTCTCTCGCCCTCTCTCCCTTCGGCTCGTGCCTCTGGCGAGGAGCAGCCCTTTTTAATCCTCCCAACAATTACCCAGCAATCGCCTCACCCAGGCAGCACAATAGCCTCACCTGGTCAGCAGCAACTCTCCCCAGTAGCTCTCTCCATGTGCTCTCAGTTGTCATGTATCAATGGGTCTAGCTATGGAGGTAGAAGAAGCTATTTCCCCTGGCAGACTGGATTAGAGGTTAAGAGGTGCCAGACAAATCCTAACATCTTAATTCCATAAGCGGCCTTAGTCCAGCTTATTTGCAGGATCACTTATCTGCTTATGCCCCCCCCTCCCGCAGGGCTCTTCACTCTGCGGGTATGAATTTACTGGTGGTCCTGAGCCCCCAGGACATACACCTGGCCTTGACGAGGGCGACTCCCGGCACTGTCAGCTGTGGATCTCTAGCTGAAACTAACCAAGTCACTCGCTCCCAACTAGAGAGTAATAGACCTTGCTGGACGGTTGTGGCTGGGAGGGGAGCGGGTTATTATCCGCCATCGTGATATTGTGTTTTAATGGGTTTTTATGGGATTTTATTGTTTCTATGAATCTCTAAACCACCACGAGACTTTTGAGAGCCGCAGTATATAAATATAAATATAAATAAATATAAATAAAAGGTCAAAGGAAAAAGGGGGGAGGAGTGAGGTTATGGCTTTGCCCCATGTGAGGCTCGTGGAAGCATGGGACCTGCTACAAGTGCTACATAGATAAACCAGCTCTTGCCAGCATTTCATGGTCATTTTACATATTATGCAGAGGTAAATCTAAACTGGGCACTGGGCCACTCATCTCAGCTCACCCTGTTCCTCTTCCTGGTCTCAGAACCCAAGACAGTCATGAGACCCACAGAATGAAAATCACTGCCTTCAAACCGCACTTTGAAAAGCCCAATATCCAGAAACTGGGATTGGATCCTAACACAAGAGCCAGCTGGTGCAATTGTTTCTGAATTAGATGCAGGCAATTTTTGTCTCAAGGTCACCCCATGCAGAATGCCCCATCTATGCTCCAAAGGACGAATATCTGGTGTGGTTGCCAGGTCCTTGTTCTTCACAGAATATAGGACAGCGATAACTGGAAAGTACTCTTAGATATAGCTACAGCTTGTGCATCCAGCAGCAGAGCTGTGTTCAGCATTCATCTGGCACAATTAACAGATTAATTACATACCACTCTGTGAAAGGAGTTGTAATTATGCTTAAAATAGAATTGTCTTTTCAGAAACTGTATCCTGTACTCTTCTACTGTTATAAACTGTTTTTATATACCATTTAATTTAGGCATTGGCAGCAGTTTGCCGTTCTCCTTCAGTGGCTCCGTCTGCTGGACCCTGAAGCTGATTTTTTAAATCTGTGAAGCTGGAATAGTGAGGTGGAGTTTCATGCAAGAAATGGCTGAAATAGAAACAGGGAACAAAATGACATTGTTGCTTATGCGTACATCAGTTATCTCTCTGGCTTCTATTTAATTCTGTACATTTTAATTTATTTTATTCAGTCAACCAATAATTTAATTTTATTAAATTAAATTTATTACATTTTGTTGATCATTATTAGATTAATTGAATCAGAAAGTCTAATTATATTCCTTAGTGCTCTCTTCTGCCCATTGATTTTGACGAGTTTACACTCAAGTACTTCTGCATAGGATTGTACTGTTAAAGATAATTTTCTAAGTATAATTGATCTTAAGTGTTTGCAGTGTAGTGTATAATTATACAATTATAAGTGTATAATTGATCTTAAGATGCTAATGGATCTAATGGTCCTGCAGTTCTTTCCACCATATCCTACAGAGAAATCATGCAAAATGATAGGTTGCCCAGTTCCTGTGTGCACCAGATGTGACGTTAGTGGGTGCATAGCTCTTGTGGGATGGGGACCACCAGCAGGTTCACACCTGCAGAGCGCAAGGCCCTGCAGGGAGCATAAGGAGACAGGCGATCCCTCAGATATGTGGGGCCCAGACCACAGATGGCCTTTAAAGGTTAATACCAAAACCTTGAACTTTTTCCAGGACTCAATTGGCAACCAATGCAACTGCCTCATCTCCAGATGGATATGGGCCCTCCAAGATGTTCCAGTGAGGACCCTAGCAGCTGGTTGCCCTGTGCTGAGTTGACCTCTGTTCACTACAGCACCACTCTTAACCTCCCTCCAAGCCCACCTTCTTCAGCATTCTAAAGGCTCTGGTGATTCTTGGGGTGAGGCTAGTGGCTGCAGGGCCTGTGCTTCCAGTCCCAGGCTGCAGGACTGTAGGGCATGACATGACTGCAGGCTGAGACTCCCCATTTGCATCTGATGGTTTCTCCATGTTTTGTTGGCCTCGAGCCAGCTTCTTCTGTCTCTCCCTCATCCAAAGAGGTGTGGGCAGGCATGCCCATGACATCAAGCTTGTATGCTGATGACATTCTTCTGTCACTCACGAATCCCAAGAAATCTAGTGAGAAGAATATATTATCTGAATAAAGTTAATTGTTTAGCAATTATGGACGGTATAGAAATGTAAGATAAATTTTAAAATATTTTATATTTTTATACTTTGCTTATTTTACTGATTATTAATGATATATTTGTTTAATTATTGTCTATTTGTCTGACTGAATATATTATAGAATATGTAATCTTGTTTGAATTGTAGTGACTTGTAAATCAAATGAAATAGAAGCTATATGGGAGAAGATGTACTTCAATAAGAAAGATGCTGCTTCTAAACACAGCATAGAATACATGCATCTGCTAATTGCAGCACAGCGTGAATGTGATGTAGCTTTGCCTAGACCAGTGGTTCTCAACCTGGGGGTGGGGACCCTTTTGGGGGTCGAACGACCCTTTCAGAGGGGTTGCAGCAGGGTAAGCAGCTTGGCTGAGTGGGTGCCACCACTGTTGCCGCTCCTCCTGGAGGTATGTGCACTCGGCCGCCAGCCACTTTAGCAGTGCCTCCAGTATGGCGCAGTTACCCGCCAGGCAATCCAGGTGGCGGCGCAGATTGGTGGCCTCAGGCTCCAGGCGGCAATGGCACAGCTCTTGCAGCTTTGCGCCCAGCCTCTCCAGGCGCACCCACTCACTGCGCAGTGCATCCTGCTTCACCGCTACCTCCCCGCAGGCTCAGCTCAGCCACAACTCATCCACCACCTCCTCCGCCATGGCTGCCGCTCCTGCCCGCGCCACTAGCTCCCATGCCAGGTGCTCATTATCCTCCTCCAGTGATCAGCCCCACCCCACATAGGCATGCCGGCAGCACTTCAGCTCCCACAGCTCGCCCTCCTCATCCCACAGCTTGCTCTGCATGGCTGCACCTCCACGTGCTTGCCTCGCCAAGCGCACTCACCCTAGCAACTGACACACCCACTGTGCTGCTTTGGGTCTGGCCCCAGCTGTGTGGTGAGCGAGGCCGGACGGCCCGAGGAGGCAGCCAGAGAGTGGCTCCTGCTGGATACGTACCCCAGCCCGTTCCCTATGCATTGAGAAGCTCTGCTCTCGGTCCATCTGTGTTGCCTCCCCAAAATCATGGGTTTTCTTTGCTTCTCCCCAAGGGGACCCAAAGTGGCCCCTATCCCTATACTGATGTCTCCAAATCAATTTTATCTGAGAGAGGGTGCCTGCATACGAAACTCATGCCTTGAATAAAACTTTGTTAGTCTTAAAGATGCCCCTGGAATCTGGATAGCCATCTGACAGAGTGGCTGATTCTGTGAAGGTTCATTGGGGTGGCAGGTTGCAGTGGATGAGCGATAGGTTTTTGAGTATCCTGCATAGTGCAGCGGGTTGGACTAGATCACCCAGGAGGTCCCTTCCATGATTCCATGATTCTATGATACTAACTTAATAGTAACTGTAGCCAGAAACCCAGAAGCAAAGCACAAAGTAATTCAAAATCATTATTTCATCCTATAGGTTTGCTTGATGAGTGAGTTAAGACAACAGTCATGAGGAGTACCCAAGTAGATGACTAAATGATGTGCATACATTATACAAGAATGTTCATAGCATGCCAGTAGGCCCCCAAAGGCACCTGTCTTCAGAAAAAAACAACATTGGGAAGCATCCTAATATGGCTATATCTTTATGGAGTGGTATTAAGTACTGTGTACTGACTTCAGTGTAACACTGGAATTCTTCCAGGCAATGTTAGCCTAACCTTGATCATAATTTTTAACACCCTATATAATAAACCTGCACAAGCAAAAATCAGTTTAATTGAAACCTTTGGTGGAAAAAAGATATAAAATGCAAATGAGTTGAAAGCTGTTAACAAAAGGGTAATTGATTCATTGGTGGTGAAATTACAGTCAAAAGCAGCCAAATTGGTCTTCCGGAGAAGGTGGTTGTGGGAAAGGTCAAAAGGCAACAGTAGTTTGATGAGGTATACATAATTAAAATTAATGAGACAAACTGGATACAGATACAACTCTGACCTGATAGCATAGAGGGTAACATTTCATGCATCTCTATATACATTTCTGTCCCCAGGAAACATCTTTCTTGGCATTATTTCTGCTCTAGCTAAAGCTAACATATCTTTAAGCAAATGTTTATCGAGTTAAATGAATGCCAGAGCATATTTCCAAAATGAAGCTGATCTTTCCTGAATAACATGAAAGTGATACTTTGCATAAGAAGCCATTGTCCCTTGAAAAAACAGAAGAACACCCCTCCCCGGTGGCCACTAAATAAATGCTTTGACCATCAGGATTCTAAATTCGGACAACAGTGCAGCAAACTTCGGCAAATTGAATGGCTTCCATTTCAGGTCCAGTAATTTTTTCCTCTGTAGTCCATAAAATGCCCAGCAACGGTTCACACACTCCACTCTTTGGCATGGAGAATCCCCATCTTGTTGTGTCTTACCACTGGAGATGCCAGCCACAGTTACTGATGAAATATTAAGGGTTAAAACTCCCAGACCATGGTCACACAGCCTCAAAAACCCACAACATCCATTTGACTCTGGCTCTATTGCTTCAGGCCAAGACAGCTACCTTCTATCTATGGTGACCAAGTAAGCAGAGGCCAACAGAAGAAATAGAAGCAAACTCTAATTATAGCTAAAAGATTTGGGCATATGGATTGTTAAGAATAACCTTGTGTCAATATGTATTTTTTAATGAGATTTATGATTCTAGGTGGGAACTAAGAATACACTAATCTCAGAGGTAACCAACAAATTATGACAGAACTATTGACAGAAACACTTTAGTTCTGCAACCTGTAAACCAGTTAAGAGCATCCTCCCCCCTTCCAAATTGGACTCTTAACAGTTATTTTTAAGGATCTTAGAGGTCTTCAGATAGCCTGTACTTGACAATTTTAACTGAAAATGCCAAGAACTGAGCCTGGAATCTTCCACACAGAAAGCAGATGCTGTACTGCTGAGCTCCCCCTCCCAATGCTAATTGAATGAACATATTGCTAGGAGTGAGGGAACCACAGAAATACCAGCCCTACTGCAGAAGTGATAATAATTGGTAATGAATTTTGCTTTTTTAAATTGTGCTTTATTCTTACACTTCTGCGCTGACTTCTTCATGATTGTAAATTAATGTGAACATTTGATAAGAAAACAGTATTTTAAAGCCTCTAATGACTTCAACAAAATGCAAGACGCATTTTAATACTACCATTGTCTAAAGGATGTAAATTTCATAGACCTCCCCATCTCATCTTTCCCTGTAAGATTGTTATAAATCTCATAAAATCTAGTCCTTTATTTTAGGTTTGTTTGTTTTTTAAAAAATGTTAACAAGACTATTTCTATTGTTACATCCTCCCTGTTGTATACGTGGATAGACCAAGGGTCGAGCTTGAGGTCCGAGGCAGGATTGAGGCAGACACAAAGCCATCCAATGCACTGCAAAAAGATCCCATCTGCTGGATCCAATCAGTTTGATCTAGCCAATCATGTGCAGTTGTGGGAGATCCCTTGGCTGCCATATGTATATATGTTGGGGTTTTCTGGGGGGGGGTGGATTCTTTGTTCTTGTTGTCACCTACTACATCATATATCCCCTGGTGAGATCACCAATAAAGAGTTGTTTGTTTGTCCAGTAGCCTGGCATTCTTTCCATGAACCCATAGCCTCCAGGCCCATATGCCCATCATTAGAGGATTTCTACAGCAAGTTCTCTGCAGTTTGACAGCTTGCTCAGCCACTACACCAATCTGCCTTTCTCCCTGGCCCTTAACCCCAGGTGGCGCCCATCCACCTCAAGGCCAGGAGAATTCTCTTCATGTTAAAGCCACACATTGATGCAGAACTAGACAAGCTTTTGGCACGGAACATCCTAAAGCCAGTGCCTAATGCATGTTGGCAAACCCTAGTTGTTACCCCCATCAAGCCAAGTGGGGACATCTGCATCTACACGGACTACAAATACATGCTTAACAAGGCACTGCAAGAGCACTCTTATCTGGTGCCTGTTATCAGCCACCTTTTGGCACCTCTAGTCGGGGGTAAGGTATTTGTCAAACTCAACCTAGCCCAAGCTTCCCCACAACTGGCAGATGAGGCCCAAATGATCGTCACCCACCAGGGGGCATTCAAGGTCAAGAGCCTTGACTTTGGTGTCAGCGTTGCACTGGAAATCTTCCAGAATCTTGTGGAAGATCTCCTCAAGTGGATTCCAGGGGTGAATCCCTTTTTTGACGATGTTTTGCTTGCAGGAAGGAGCTCTCTAAACACCTGCAAGAGGTCTTGCAGTCTCAACACAGCCAGGCTGAAGGTGAAGCTAGAAAAATGTAATCTGTGTTCCTTCAGTGGAGTTCCTCAGGTTCCTGATCAACACCTCTGAAGTCCACCTGACCAAGTACAAGGTGACAGCTATCCAGAATGCACCACCACCAACACCAAAGCACAATCTGCAAGCCTTCCTGGCTTGAATAGGAATTAAAATTAATGAAAAATTTACAGGACATTTAAAATAAGAATTGAAAGTTAGTTGCTAATAAAATAAACTAGAGGGAAAATTATTATACAGGCACCATCCTAAAGGAATATAAGAGACAAGTTATTCCATGCAGGTACAAATTTTATCTTGCAGAACTGGCCAGAAATTCAGCCACCTTCTCTGTTACAATGGGAAGTTTGTCTTCTAGTAAAAATCGAATAACAACTCAGTCTCTTAGAATGCATACACATATGTTAAAGCACTTTTCAGCCACTCTTCCACTGTTAGCATACACATTTTTTTTTAAAAAACTGAACAGGCAGTCAGCTGCACATGCAATGTCAGCAGCTTGAGCTGCAGGTGCTTGTATCATGTGAGTGTAGTGCGGCGGAGAGATAACTGCTGTAAGCATGTCGTTGGCATATGGTGTGACTAGAGAAAAATATCAGTGTTGATCCATCCCCCTTATCTGTAGTCTGCCTTCTGGTAAGCAGCATCGGTGGCAGGTTAGAAACTTTCTCCATTGTATGTTTGCAAGGCAGTAGAAGAGTTCTGAGAAAGTTTATTTACCTTCAGCTGCTTTCCTCCTGCTCTGCCATCCACAGGAAGTGATTTCCTACGGGAAAACAGAAGGAAAAAGAAGAAGTGTTCTTGCATTTCCCCTTCTCCCAAAAATCTTCCTTTGGTTAAAAAGAAAATATCTTGGAAATATCTCATTCTGCAAGCTGAGAGCCAGAGTGTCCCTGAATCAAATCCCTTAGCAGCCAGAAACTCATAGTGGCTTTACAAATAAGAGGAGGTATTCAGGAGGATGTTTTCACCGTAGGTATGTTTGCTGATCTGGATACGCACTCTTAATAAAGAACATGAGAAATACCTGGCAGAACATTCTTTGCAAGAATACCAGCAACCGTGAGGCACTAGGATTTACCCTGGAAACTGGCAAAGTGCAACTTTTCCCCCAGCATTTCTGGAGATTATATTTTTTTAAAATTGGATTTATTTCCCGTGGCTGGCTCATGGCAGGTTACAGTCAATGGTCGTGTTACAGGGCTGCTGTAGGAATAAGCAAAATAATGTGTAGTCACCTGAAATACAGTATATAGATGCCAAACATAACAGTGGAATGAGGGGAGTGCAGGATAGTGATTTGCAGCTTGTGACTTGGGAGCAGAATGGTCTAGCAGAGGGTGTTAAGGGCCATCGTGACACAGTTGGCTATGGTCATCCACCTGATTGGTATGATTGTTAGGAGTGTGATTGAAGGCTGCTCCAAGTTTGTTAGTTCCCTGTTACGGAGAAGACGCGTGCAGGTAATAGCAGGCCACAGGCATGCTTCCAGGGCTCAGGACGTATCTGGGATGAAGGTATGCAGCAGGGTGCCTGTAGTTTCTCCTGACTGTGATCTGCTTCCTAAGGACAGTCTGGACAAATCAGCGGAGCACAGACTGATGGGAAAACTATGTCATCTCAGTTTTGAGTGATGACCATTGCCTGCAGAATTTCCAGATGGCATGCAACACATTTCAAGAGCTTGTGTCCTTGATTCGAGGAAGGCTGGAGAAACAGGCCACCAACATGCATGCCCAATCCCAGTCAATAAGAGGATCACTGTGGCCTTGTGGTACCTGGCCAATGGGAACCCATACTGCCGCATCTCTCACCAGTTCAGGGTTGGTGTGTCAACAGTAGGAGAAATAGTTCTGGAGTTCTGCTTTGCCACAGAGCCAGGACTGGGCCAGACAGTTGTTTGCCTGGGCCCCAAAGTAGGAAAGGTAAGTCTGTGTTGAGGCTCCATCACCCTTCCAGGTGGCTAAGGTGGCAGCAGTAACATTAGGACATTGCACTTGTGCAGGGTGACCACAGGCAAAAGACCCTGGTGGGTGTTACCTAATGAAGGTTTCTTCCTTATCTACATTCCATAATTCCTTATCTACATTTCCTTGTGCAAAAGGAAAAAGAACAACGAAAGTACACAGTTGCACAAAAACAGAACAAAACACTGTGTTGGGAGAATATATTAGGAGCAGTGATGCCACATAGTTTGTAGAGTTGTGAAACATTCCCCAAACCACATTTCACAAATAATTGTAACAAAACTGACTCCTCAGACTTCATAAATAAGTTGGGTTTTGCCATGGAATGGCACCCAAATAACCATAGTAAAAAAAACCAAGTTCCAGATACAAAGTCCATTGCAATGACTGTCTCTCTGTCTCCAATCCGCAAATGAATTTTGCCCCTAGTCTTCTTCGAAAGAAGTACGCGAAACCTATGTACTAGAATATGAGCACAACACCTAAAAGGACAAGGTAGCCACAAAGCTGTCAATTAGCGTAAACACATTTGTATAAAACATTACATAATCAGACATGAGGCCCATATAAGTTGTTCTAACAATAGCCAAAGCCTTTAATTTTATCCTACATGCCGATCAATCAATTTCCAAGGATAGCAAGCATTCCAGTACACATCTTGCCTTCAGCCGCACAACCCATTCCCCATCTTTTGTCCCCCTGCTAGGGGCATTTTTGTCTACGTTTCCTGTATGGAACAGGAATAGTTTAGGGCAGGGGTCCCAACCTTTTGGCACATGGGAGCTGCATTAGTGTGCCCAATGCCTAAAGAGGGCCACATCTTAAACCAAAATGTAACAAAATAATTAATCTACTTATTTAGATCAAAAGTAAACATTCAAAGGTGAATGAAGAAATGTTTAATGCAATCAATTTTGAGACAATATTTTGCTGTGGAATCTTTTTATTAAGCTACACATGCTTACCCAGTCAGTGTGATTGTTGTGGCTGTTTTCTGTTAGCCAAGGCATTGATGTCCAAGTCAAGGTTTGTGACAGACAATCTTAAAATGTCATATAAATGTTCATCTGTAAGCCTTGTTTGACCTACACTTCGATTTCACAATTTTCGTCTTGGAAAATCTTTGTTCGCGTATCTATGTGGTGCCAAAGACTATGAACATGCCTGCAGCAAATTTCTTTAGGATGATAAATAGATCAGGTAGACCAGAATAGAAATCTAACAGACTATTTTTTTTGTAAATGTCTCTGAGATGATCACTGGCTTGCAAATCAATTAGCTCCATCTGAAAAATGTTAAAGGGTGAACCAGGGTAAACAGCAGTAGATGGTGCCGCTTGAGGCAGGAAGAACAGTATGGGTCTGAGGGGAAATGCCCTGAGGGTGATAGCAGCAGACAAGCAAGTTGGAGGGCCACACATAAAGAGGTCAGGGACTGCATGCAGCCCATGGGCCTCAGGTTGGGGACCCCTGGTTTAGGGTGTTCGGCATTTTGGCCTCTGTGATCATGCCAGAAAAAATGCAGCAACCACCACTAACAGAGCAGTTTCAATTGACAACTTCATCATCCTACTCCTCACCGTCCTGCACTATTGGCCCAGTAGTGTGTTGCAGTTATTGACAACCCAAGATGAAAAGAGCTAGAAGTTTCATTTTCCACCTCCAAAAAAAAACAAATTTAACATCCCCTGAATCACATGCTTGCATGTGATAGGTCACCAAGGCTTATCTTTGGTCGTTGGAAAGGATGTCATTGTAAAGTTTTCCACCCACCCTACACTTGCTGTGGTGCCTGACTTCAATATATCACCTAACCCAAAGTGCCTTACGAAGAAGTCAGTTAAGTCCTTAACAAACCATTCTCCACTCCCAAACAATGACATGGGAACACAGGTGGGTGGATGACCACCTCCCAGGGCCAAAGGGTGGACACTGGACAAGACCCAGAAACCATGTCCACAATGAGCCAATACAGTCAGGGGGTTCCACAGTGAATTTCACATGTATAACGCCGCAGGAAACAGCTAAGTTAACAAACTCAATCGAACCCAAAGGTTCACAAACACAAGTTTGGAGTTTGGAATTTGTGATGTCTGACCTGCGACCCCCCACAGATCCAACAAACTTCAATTTTCCGGGTTCGTGCCCACCTCTAGTTTGGTTTGGGTTTAGTGCCTTACTTGGAAGCTGACAACCCTAACAGGGGGTCTCTCTGTGCACAACAGTCTTGACCCTAGTCAGGTTTATGCACATCTTGGTAGTGTAGAATTCCAGAACATAAACCTACACCAATCTGGCAACCTTAACTCTTCTCTGCAATCCAGTTTCATCTGTACAACAATCCTATGTGGTAGGCCTTAAATCTACAGGGAGTCATGGAGAAGAAATACACGTGGCTTGGCTGTGTCTTTTATCCAGCAGAGACGCTGGCCACAGCAGTATTCTGAGAAGAGGCTTTTCTGTGGGCTGTCTGTCAGCCAACTGTTAGGCAGAAGAAGAAGAATTGGTTCTCATATGTCACTCTTCTGGCAGAAGGGGAAAGCTTTCCCCACTCAAAAGGAAAGTACATGGATGCCCACAAGACTCCCCTGCGTTGCTCTCAGAAACACGTACCTTGCCTCAGTTAGGGGCTGTTCGAGGCTCCTGAGCAAGAACAAGGGCCATTTCGCACAGAGCTCAAAGTTGCTATTTGGTTGCCGTTTGTGAAAGCGCTATTTCAAGTAGCGAAATGTAACTAGCCGTGCCCGTAACGCACAGCTGCGGTTTTTGCGGAATTTGGCACTTTCACTTCTCGCCACTTTCGTAACCCACAGGCTTCCGGTTCTCCGTCTTATCGCTACAAAGGAGGTCCCTTTTTAGCGCTTCTGGCCTCCCGTGCCCGTCAATCAAACTGCAGGCACACCTTTGACCTCGACCCTGAAGCCGAACTTGTCGGGGTTCCCTTTTTTTTTAAAAAACCCAGGAAACCCCGTAGCAACGCGTTATCGTCCAATCATTGGCGCCCTTGGAACGTGTTTTCTATTGTTTTCTAGGAACCAGATGCATTGACATGTTTGATTGGTTAATCCCCGCCCACAGTACACGCCCACAGGTTACCTGCTTATATGCACCTGGGCAGACACGCGGTCGGCCTCACTCTTTTGTTTGCGTAGCCTACTGCCCGCAGCACAGGTCAACGTTGCAATGGAGAGGCTTATTTTTCAATTGCTGGCTTACATGCTCGCGGTGGTCCAGCGCATGAATATCGCCTTGTCGCGTCGGACGTCTGCTATCGCGGAGTACCGAGAACGGGTGGCCGGAACGCTGACCAGCAGCAGAAGACGTTCTGTAAGGGTAACCATGGCGGCCAAGAAACGCTGGCAAGCTCTGGCAGAGGTCCGGTTCCCCAGACAGTTCTGGGTGGACGAACGATCCTCTGACTGGTGGGAGAATTTTGTGTGGACTCGCTGGGATGATGACCACTGGATTGCCAACTTCAGGATGTCGAGGGGGACATTTTTTGAACTCGTGGAGGCTCTACGTGGACGCATGGAGAGGCAAGTCACTGGCATGCGGCGCCCCGTTCCAGTTGAAAAAAGGGTGGCTGCCGCATTGTGGTACTTGGCCACCCCTCAGTACTTCCGGACAGTAGCCCAGCAATTCGGACTCGGAGTCACTACGGTTGGCGATATCCTTAAGGAGTTCTGCCTCGCCATGGAGGCGGAATTGTTCAGCAAAGTCGTGTGCCTCGGAGACCGGCTTGGAGCGGTGAGTGTCATTCTATCCCCTTTGCCCTTTAAATTTTTTTTCTTGTTTGACAGGTCAGCAACGAAGACGCGATACACCCCACGCTGACATGCCATGGCTTATATTCTTTTCTTTCCCTTATTCCAGAGTATGGACGGGTTTGCCAGGCTTGGATTCCCGCATTGTTTTGCGGCCGTCGATGGAAGCCACATCCCTATCCGTGCCCCCGGGGGAAGCATAAAAGAGTACGGGAACAGGAAGGACTTTTGCTCTGTTCTCCTGCAAGGAACAGTGGACTTCTCCGGCCGGTTTATCGATGCCGAGGTGGGGTGGAGTGGCAGGAGGCATGATGCCCTTGTTTTCAGGGAATCCAACCTCAGGAAAGCCATGGACGAAGGGGTCTTTGTTCCAGGAAACCCCACCGCCACCATTGAGGGCGTGCGTGTGCCGCCGTTGGTGCTCGGGGACGGAGCCTACCCATTACGACGCTGGCTCATGACTCCCTACAAGCGGCCAAGGACGGACGTGCAGAGCCACTACAACCTCAGTCACTCCCGGGCAAGGAATGTAGTGGAGCGTGCCTTTGGACGTTTGAAGTCACGGTTCCGTTGTTTAATGTCACGACTCCATGTACATATTGACAATGTGACTCCGCTGATAATCGCATGTGTGATTTTGCACAACATATGCGAGGACAAGGGACATAACATCCCCTTCCCTGAGGACGAACCTGAACCTGTAGTCCTTCAGGATACACAGGACATCCCTGAAGCAAGGAGAAAAAGGATATATGCTGAGGGGTGCAAGGTTCGGGACGCCATAGCCACCCACATCTACAGAAACAGGAGGCGTGTTTAATTGTTTTTCCTACTCTGTTGTTGAATAAAGTTTTGTGTTCTTTGTTTAACCTTGTCTTGTGCGGTTTGTGTACTTTGCCAGCAAAAAAACGGGGATTCTCTGGTCCAAAAGCACTTTGACAGCCCTAAATGCTAACTCCCCACTGAAATTGACAAACACAATACGGAAGCGCTGAATGGGGAAAGTTCGGGGAGGCGGGTAGCCAGGAAGTATTGGCGACCCCTGTCAAACCGGAGGATCAATCCACTCATGTTCCAAGGAATAATTTTATTGGTGGGCAGCTTTGATACATTTAAAAAACGGGGTGGTCGATCGGAGCAACGCACGTTCGTTCCCTAACCGTCATTCCGAAGATGCCGAAGCCACGGAAGGGCTCCTTCTGGCAGCGCGCCGAGGCTGAGGCACTTCTGGAGCTTGTGCTACAATCAAAAAGTGTTGGCCGCCTAATGGCCAGCACCCATTGCCACACCAAGGGTGCCTACCTGGTGTTGGCTTCAAAGCTGAGGGAGAGGGGCTACGTCCGGACCTGGGAGCAGGTCCGGACAAAATTCAAGCGCCTTAAGCTGGACTTCCTAAACAGTCTGGAACAGTGGGGGGGGATCCCGCAGCCAAGTGGGAGGACGGTCTTCCACGACCAGATGGTTAAAATATGGGAGAAGGCTGGGAAGCCCCCCCTGGACATGAGGAGGCATATGGGTGAGTGCTGCCCTCGTTGTGTTTTGCCCTTAAACATGCATGGAATGACTAGCTGCCTCTTTCCCCTACTGTCCCCAATGAAATTCGAGAAAGTATTTAGATGCTGTCAACCCCCTCAGACTTAGCCAGCCAGTACTGTAGAACCACTTTGGTTATGCGCTTAGACTCTAACTGTGGTGTGTCTACCTGCTGTGTTTCATCTCTGTTTTGTGTGCTTTTAATTATGATTTGTCTTTTTCTTTGCCCAGCCACACAATCACCATCCAAGCTGGCAACAGCACCTGAGCGTGAGGAGGGGGAGGAAGAGGGACCTTCCACCTCGGGACAGGCTGCAGGTGAGAGTTTTATGCCTGTGCGGGAGACCCATGTGTGTGTACCCCCATGGAGCCATATGGGAGCCTGCTGTGATGCTCCCATTTGAAGTGTTATTAAATTCTTTGTTTGATTTCTATAGCTGAAACTGTGGAGGCAAGGCTGCGTGCCATGGAGGCCAGAGTTACTTCCCTGGAGGCTCAAGTGGCAGAGCTGAAAGGGGAGATTGAGCAGCACAGGCAACAGAGGGAGGCGGAAGAACGTAGGTTATGTTCCCCACTGCCCAACTCATCTCACACTGTGGCTAAGGCCACTTAAAAGTGTATGCATGTAAACTAAAGAAATTTGAAAATATGTGTGGTACTAATGTGTACTTTTTCTCCCTCCCCACAGTTAAGAAGAAGGAGGACGAAGAGCTCTTCCGGCGCAAAGTTAGGGGGACCGTGGGACGGCTGTGCAGGAGAGTTAGGGCGATGGAAGGGGCTGGGGAGGGGAGCGGTGGGAACTGAGTTTTGTTTCCTGTTTGTGTTTTGGGGTAGGGGTTGGGGGGGGGGCTCCAAGTTTCATTCCCTAATGTTTTTCCCCTGTTAAATGTATACCTTTGTTAAAAAAAATAGGTTTTCCAGGGGGGTGGGGGGTGGTGGTGCTGGTGGGGCTCCAAGTTTCATTCCCTAATGTTTTTCCCCTGTTAAAATGTTGTTTAAAATAAAATGTTATTGCAAATTTTATAACAAGACTCCAGTGTGACTTCTTAAACTCGCACATATTTAACCCCACACCACACTCCTAAAACTCCTTGAACTAACACCCCTCCAACCTCCAACCCACACAGCAGTACCACAATATACACAATCACTAGAGAGGCCGCTTTCAGCCTTGCAGATTCTACAGTAGGGTACACAGAGACAGAGTCAAAAATATAAACTTTATTCAACAAACAACAAAACACAGATAACATGAAATAGAAAAAGTGGGCAAAACTAGGAGGGGGAGTACTTGTCTGCTGGTTTAATTTTTCTCTTTCCGAGAATAGTCCTCCTTCTTGTTTGGGTGGAGGCATTCTGAGAGGGAGTTGGTGGGGTGGGTGCTGGAAGTGGTGGTGTTGGTGTGGGTGGTGGTGGGGGGGCGATTTGTGGAGGGT
This sequence comes from Paroedura picta, assembly GCF_049243985.1. NCBI lineage: Eukaryota > Metazoa > Chordata > Lepidosauria > Squamata > Gekkonidae > Paroedura > Paroedura picta. Next base: position 104,603,018 of record NC_135371.1, on the reverse strand, counting down.
AGGCCCTTTCCATGACCGCTACTGCCCTCTCCATGAGTCTCCTTATCAGTCGCACCTCCTCCACGCCTTCGCGTAGGATTTGGTTTGTCTCTCTAAGGACTGCCCTCAATTTTCTCCCCTCCTGGGCAATGAGTGTGAGCATGGCTTGGTCAGCGGCCGCGGCACGCCGTGACTCCTCATAGCAGTGCTCAAGGAGCCTCTCTCCCACGCTTGTCAAGACTGAGACGCGCCTCAGCCTGCCGCGTTCCCTCGTAAGCCTCTCCTCTGCTGGGAGCGCACCTCTAGGTGGTGGGCTGCCTGGAGGCAGGGGTGGTTCCTCCTCCTCATCTGAAAGAACCTCTGTTGGCAAAAAATGAGAAACAAAACTGTTAGTAACATCAAAAAAGTCAAAACACACCATGGTGGACATGGTGTCCTTTTTTGTCCCCGTGTTTTCCTGCCAAGAATTTAAACAATCCCCGGTGAGCACATGGCTATTGTTTGTTTGCCCATGTTGTGCTTTTACTTTTGCCTACTTTCACAGCAGGACTCTCAACAATTAAAAGGGAGCACATGGTTAGTGCCTAGCGACATTGTCCTGCAGCTATGGCTCGAAAGGAACAGGTCATGCACGCTCACCATCTTGAATCTGTATCCGCCTGCGCCGGGCAGGAGGTCCAAGCACCCCAGGCTGTTCCTCCTCCTGTGTTCCGGGTATGAAATCTGCAAAAAAAGGGAAAAAAAAAGATCTAGGACCAAAGGGTGGCAAAGCCAGCTTCAAAGCCTACACCAGCAACGCAGAGGGACTCTCTTCTTTCTCTTAGCAGTGCTGCTGCCCTGCACAAACAGAAAAGCACAAAGCAGTTAAAACAGCCCCCCCCCTATTTTTACTAATACTTACCAATGTTAGTTGATGCCCCCGAATCACTATCCACGTCAGGTGCTGCTGGAGACTCTAGGGGCCCCGTCCCTGGCAACTGTGTCTCTGTGGACAAGAGCAGAAAATAGTGAAAAATGAGCAAGCATACACCATGAACCACAAAGCAAGCTCCCAAAGTAGTGAGCCAAAGTACTGCAGAAGGCCTATGGGCGAGGCATGCAGCAAATATTTTGGGGCTGTGGGTTAAACATGACCGTTTAAAATACTAACCACATCAAGCACTCCACAGCCAACCATCTTATTAAATCTTTTAAAAATTAAAATTAAATTATAACATTAAAACCGTTTCAAATAGTAACCACAGCAAGCACTCCACAGCCTACCTTCTTTTAAAATCTTTTAAAAATTAAATTATAAAATTATAAAATTAAAACCGTTTCAAATAGTAACCACAGCAAGCACTCCACAGCCTACCATCTTATGCGTTGCAACGAACACACGAGAAAACGATGCCCAAACGTCAGAACACACATTTGCTCAAAAGGAAATATAAAATAAAAAGAAAATCACTTACCGGAGGCAAGGGGCGTTTGCTCAGGAGCCTCCTCTTGCTCCCCAGGAGCGATGGCGATCAGGTCCAGCGTTACCGATTCCGCGGCTCGTTGCTGGACGGGGGGTGGAGGGCGAAAGCTGGACGAGGTTCCCTCGCCGGGATCCTCCTCAGCGGGTGGTTCCTCGACCGGGGCAGCCGGCTTCCGAACCACCTTAAGGCTCCGGCCGACGCGCTTCGGCCTGCCGGATCCTTCCCCGTCCCCGTACAGCTGGCGCTGCTCCTCGAAGTAGGGGCAGGTAACCTTTTCGTTGCCGGAACCCTTATTATGGTTCACGGCACGCATGTACTCTGCCCTCATTGTCTTGGTCTTCGACCGGCATTCAAGGCCGGTCCTGTTGTGGCCCAGGGCGCGCATCTTAATAGCCACTTGTTCAAAAACCTCCCTATTCCTGTGGGAGGACTGGAACGCGTCCTGGATTTTCTCCTCCGAGAAAATCCCGATCAGGTCCCTGATCTCCGCGTCCCTCCAAGTAGGGCCACGGCCGGTTGCAGGGACGGACGAGGCTTGAGAAGACGATTCCATGTTGCTTTCGCTAGTAGCTGAGCAAAATGGTGGTGGGAGGTGCAGGGTGCAACGGATCATATACCTTCCCGCACACAAAGACAAAGGGACTAGCCGGCTCCTGATTGGTGGAGGGCAGCAGGGGACACGCACATTGGCCACATCAGGTCACATGTCACGTTCAAAACTCCTCGCGCGGGAACAGGATCTGCTCCTAATGGCCAGATTGGCGCCCTTGTTGTTTGACTTAACGCATGCGCGTATTCGTTTACACGCGAGAAGAGCAGTTTGAACATGCAGCGGGAGCCATTTTAGGAAAATGTCCGCCATTACACAAACGCATGCCGGTGTTCAACCGAGAGCAAGTGCGGCAGTACTCGGCAGTTCCCCAATAATATTCACCAGCCACAGCATAAATCAACCAAACATGACATGTTACTGGCGTACGTTCGTTGGCACGCTCAGAGGAATGTTTTTTAAAATGAACGGGGGACGGCGACTCCGCTTGCCGGAGGTCTAGCCGCCAATGGAAGGGGTTGTCCGCACCCAAGCACAAGCACGCACCGGGAACCACACAAAGACCCACTACACATAAGCCGCCCCTCATGATATCACCACGAATCATGTCTATTGAACCCCTGTAAGCTAAGCAGGAGACTGCGAGCGGCGAACGTTCGTTGGCACGCTCAGAGGAAAATTTTTTAAAATGCTCCCTGTACGTTGACTCCGCTAGGACTGGCCGATGGTAGACGGGGTTTTAAGCTTTGGGCAAATTTTGGGAACGTGACGGTGTGTGCCACTGTGCTTGTGAAAAACTCTTGTGGTGTCCGGGCAGAATTTCCGAAAGTGATCGTGCTTGAAAGCCAGTCGCTGTCCCGTTGCCTCGTAGATCCCCGCTCGCTCGGAGAAAAAAAAAATGGCGAACAGTTCGCCGGAAGTTTGGAGGACAGGCTCGGGAGGAGGGACTTTGAAGAACCCGCAACAATGGTAACGCACAGGTCTTTTGCGCTAGTGTTGCAGATTGGTTGCAGGAGTGTATCGCTATCCGGAGGGTGAATCCAGTTTTCTGGATTCCCCTAGAAGCGCTACAACGAAGCGCTTTTGGCGGTTCGGTTTCAGGATTGTTGCAGATTGTTTACGACGTCGTGCGTTATGGCAAATTAGTAGCGTTTTCAATCAGCTACCATTGTGCTATTTTTAAGCCGTGGGAAATGCCCCCAACAGTTGGCCTTGAGGGAGGGGAGATACCATCAATCGGAATCCTTGGAACCCTCAGCATGTTGTCAGAAGTGTGGATCACAATTTTTGTATGGACTAGATTTAAAGCCCGTTGTACTTGTAAGGTGTGCTTTTGGGGCTAGGTGTGCTTTTGGGTCTGTGTGCTTTTGCTTGCCAGGTCTGAATGCAGGTTTTTTTGGGAATGTGGAAAGTGGGATTCTTAATTTTGGTTTATAGCCAGTTTGCAAACTACGGAAAAGGAATTTTAATATGCTGGGATGTCCAGATTCAGAAATCCAGAGCCCAGATTCCAAAATCCAGAGACTAAAGTCAAACTACTTCATTTAAGTAAAAACACTTATTTTCAGCAAAAACAAAATGCACAGACCACACTTCAGTCCTAAAAAGTTAGGGGGGGGGGTGGTTTGCTGCATAAGGCAACTCTTTATCTGGGAGATACCTAGGAATTAAACAGCCTCAAAAGAGAAGTACTCCAAGTTCACCATGCTTATATAGGAGTTTGCTTGGGTCTCAAAAGGATGCTCAGCAATTAGAAACAGAAGCTGAAGCTGGGAAGCTACAGCTGAACTTATTGTGGTCAAATAAGTTCTCGGGGCTGGCTGTGGCCCTTTCTGCTTATCCAAACAAAAAGAGAAAGGCTTTGAGGGGAGGGGTGCTCGTGGGAAACTGAACGCGTGGGTCCAGAGTTGGGTGCATTATGCCAAGCAGAAAAGGGACAGGAGCCCCTCAGGATCATGGGTCTGGGCGGCGGCAGATGGGAGGAGAAAAAAACGGGCATGGGTAGGACTGAGGCTCTCATCCTGTGTGCATAGAGAGGAAAGCACCCAAGTCCTCACAGCGGGGGACCCTTCGGAGCGCAGTGACTACGGGCATGAAGGAGAGTCGTGAGCCCCTTGCCTTGGCCTTGAGGCGGGGTGAACATGGCCTCCCCTGAAGAGGAGGGACCCATTCCTGGCAGCTGCTACTCACTCTCTGCAATGCGGCTGAGCCCCAGGACATGGTTGGGCCAGATAACTTCCAGCGCCAGCAGCACTGCCTCCGTCCGGGGCAGGAAAGTTTGTGGCAGTGGTGGCGGCGGTGCCATAGTGGCATCCCCGGAGCTGCTCCACCCACACAGCCAGCTCAGTGGCCCCGAGGCTCCTGGCACTGACATCCTGGGCTTTGAGCTGCTCATCGCTAGCCGCAGCACAGGCAAGATGGACGCCACTGCTGCCACTACCTTCCCCGTGCAGCCTCCTGAATTAGCTATGAGAGCCAGCCAGCCAAGGGGTGGAGCCAGGCCCATCTGCCATGACGGGGAGGGCGGCATTGCTGGGCAACGGGGAAAGTGGCCTGGGCGGGACCCGGAGGACTGCTCTGGGCTGGGCATGCCAGCACTACCGGCCACAGCTGAAGCCGCTTCCTCGCCTCTCCCCGGGGCTCTTCATACCACTTCCCTCTTGGCAGTTCCTGCTAACCCTCAACACCAGTTCCTGCTAACCCTCAGTGGGCTCAGCGGAACCTTTTGCTGGAAGCCTCCTTTTTGCCTGGACAATGGGGCAGCCAAGTAAAGACATGCTTGGCACTTAGATGGCAGGGAGAAGGGCACAGAAGAGGAATGGCTCCTGCTAAGAAATGGAGGCATGGAGCGAGGGTAAGCATTACCCCATCACCACTACATTACCAGGGCTGTAGGTGCCAACTCCTGGAGATCTGGGACATGGGTTGAAGGCGATTTGGGGACAGACTTCAGCAAGGGGATGGGGTCGGAGAATCCACCACCCAAAGCAGCCATTTCCCCCAAGGGAATGGACCTGACTGGAGCTCTTGTAATTCAGGGAGATCTTCAGGGCCTGCCAAGCATACCTGTGTGTTTGGGAGGGGGCGGGGGGGGGGGCAGAGGCACTTTGCACCTCCTGACTGGCTGGAACTCTGGTCTGTCCTGTAAGGGTCCTGCCCACTCTCTGCCCACTTAGCCCTTAAGCAATTATGTATACCACTCCCTAAGCAGTTACAGATAGATGCCACCAACAAGGTCTTATTGTAATATTGTGCATTTTGTTTGACTACTGATGAAGAAATGAGGGTTGAAATGCTATGGTCATACCATGTGGAATGATTGAGACTGTACGTGCAACATTGCACGGACTGATTCTTTGGTTTTGATGTTGTTTTTAATCTTCTCAGTGTGCACTTTATAATAAATGCTTGTATTTAGATTTTAATCTATTTTGTTGCTCGATCTTCAGGTTTCTGACCTGTTTTCTCAGGTTGAGTTTTTGTTCCCCTTTTAATTTTCACCCATTGTGTTATGAGATTAAGTTAACCTGTGATGTAACCTCTAGCCTAGAGGAAGGTCTGGACATCATCCTAGTTAAAGGACTCAACCTAATTAAAGAGAACTTCAGAAAGTCAATGCAGTAGCCTAAGAGGGAATGCATCCATTTGGAAAGAAAACCAAATAAATCAAGAGAGACTCCCTCCATTTTTATAATTATTTTCCATCAGGACCTTTTATGGAAGAACTGGATTCCTGTGTAGTTAAACTGAGGGCTGAGGTGGAATGTAAAAAGACAGTAGGCAAGTTATAAGTTATAGTGTAAGCTTCATTTCTGTTGTCATGTCATTGCGTTGCTTTGTACATATCTCCCGCAGAATTAAAACCCTATGAAAGCTATTATATTGGGTATTAATGCCAATTTCTAGGTCAGAAAAGCCAGAGATTTCCAGTTCTTGTCTGATGCCTACAAAGGGAGAGTATTTTATTTGTTTTATTTATATAAATTATTTATAGTCCACCTTTCTCACTCAAGGCAGATTACATAGGGGGAGTCCATGCAGTAAACAAGATGTTAACATGACACATTAAATGACACAAAGTTGCACAATAGGATCCAGAATACAGCAAACTATGCATGGTACTATTTATTTTTTATTTATTCATGCAAAATATACCACCCCTCACTGCACTGTCTCAGGGTGGTATTCAAATTACATGAATAAATACTATTATAGATCAAAGTCTCGAGTAATTTATCCAAGTGTGAAGCCTGTATAGAAAAGCCCTCTTGAATAATTCAGTTTTGCATCGCTTATGGAATGGCAAAAGCATTGGAGCCTTCCTGACCTCCTCAAGCAGACCGCTCTAAAAGGTGGAATGTCAGAGAAGGCAGGGGAGTGGACAGTTGCTGATTATGCCATTTGCAGGTTGGCACTTGCAGAAGACCCTGCTTGGATAAGCAAAGCTGCTGTGATGGAGTATAGGGTGAGAGGTGGTCTCACAGAAAGGAGGGTCCAAGGCCTCAAAGGGCATGTGACAGCCAATACTTTCAATGGAGCCTGGTAATTGATACGGAGCCAAGGATGGCCCATATCAGATCTCAGAAGTTAAGCAGGGTTGGCCCTGGAAAGTATTTGGATCGGGTCCCTACAAGAAACATTAGGATCATCACAGGCAATGGCAAACTATTTTTGAACGTCTCTTGCCTTGAAAACCTCACAGGGTCACTATAAGTTAGTTGAACAATCATAAGTCAGTTGAACAACTTTCCACTACCACAAATGAATGTAGTGGGTGAAAGTGTAACGAATTTATTAGCAGAAAAGCCCATTATATGAAAGATACAATGGACACAAGCCTTCCCCCCGGACCCAGGCTGCCCAGCCGAGGTCTGGCAAGGCCACGGCAAGGCTGCTCAGGGCAGGGGCAAGTGCTGGCAGGGGCTTCCTGCTGCCTTACCACCCTCCCCCCACCCAAGCAGGCCGGCATGGCCTTGAGAGGCTGTAGCAGGGCTGCTTGGGTTACGGGCGAGCACTGATGAGCTCCCTCTCCTCCGACCCAACAGCCCTGACGAGGCCTGGTGAGGCAGCAGCTGGAGTAGCTAGGGGTAGGGAGATGGCTATCCATTTCCCTTCCTCCCACCAACCCAGGCAACCCTGTTTCCGGATCATCAGCCGCCCGAGCTACAGGCCAAAGACCAGTCACCACCATATTTGATTTCTTTGTGTATTTTTTTCATGAACAGACTTTCTGTCGACCCAGGACCTCCTAATGGGACTATTTCTAGATTATATTTCCTCTGCTGCTTGTTTGCTGAACTTCCTTGAAGCTTCATCTTGATCTTGTCTCTCCCCCCACCTTCCCATTCCGCTGTCTTTTCCATGTGGTAGTGAAGCCATCCATCCTGTGGAGGGGCTTCCATGCTCTATTCTTTATCCAATAATACCATCTATTATTGAACAAGTTTTTAGAACAGATTGGGCAGAGATTATTTACTTTGTTTATTTGGTAAAGATCTTCTGCTTGATAATCCTGCTGTATCGCGAGAATCCTTGAGACTACTGATCTGGATGCAACTGCCCTCTACTGCTGCGTCATCTACCCGCGACATTGTTGCTGTGCCAATGGGAGGCCCATTCTTGGCTGTCTACAATATGGCCTGGATAAGTCCTGGATTATAAATCGCCCTGTTTTGCCCAGTTTGCCATGGGTATGAATACAATGGGAATTTCCCCACATCAGGCAAAATAGCGGCATGGATCCTGAATGCAAATACGTGATAGTATATCACAATTCACCAGCCCTCCCCACTTGCAAGTCATTGTGCCTTTTCCAGTTGCCTTTTCATGGACTGAATGTGCATAAAGGAGCAAGGTAGCACTCCAAGGGGTCATTTTGGGAGCAAATTAAAAAATGGACAATCTCTTGAACATATTGCTGGCTGTGTTCTCACTGCTAGTCTGTCGATTAAGTACTACCCTCTCTCAAATCTGGGCAGATACAGCTGTATTCCAAGAAAGGATGCTCAGGATATGGAGGAAGGCTCAGCATCATGGAGCAGTCCCTGGCTGTGGCCAGTGGAGCCAGACCTTGGGTCACTCAAGAAGGGCTCACAGGGAAGCAATGCAAAGGTGGTTTGCCCTCTCCAAGGTCTGGTCCCCCAGGCAGATGTGGGTGTACAGGAGAACCACTGACTGGTGGAATATTTTCATCCTGGACACCTGGATAGATCCTCAACTTCAGAATGTCCTGAGGAACCTTCATGGAAATTGTTACCGGAGGAGGATAGAATGGCAGCCATCATGCATGCGCCAGCACATCCCAGTGGAGAAGACGGTGACTGCAGCCTTCTGGTAACTTGCCAGCCTGATACATTACAGACTTGTCTCACAGTAGTTCGGCTTGGGACTGTCCACCATTGGTGAGATAGTGCTGGAGTTCTGTTTTGCCATGGAGGATTTCTGAGGATCCTTAGGTACTTTTAAACTATCTGACAATCTTTTTGAGGCTAATAAATGCCTTATGAAAATGGACAGTGTGCCCTTCAAGACTCATATAACTCTGGAAAGTCCAACTTCTGGAAAATCAGTGGTTCAAGGACATTAGAACTCTCAGCTTTTGAACAAATGTCATATTGACAGCAATTGTTTATAGACATTTTTAGATATTTGGATATATGAACTTATATGTAGACTAGTAATCACGCCCGCTGTAATCAAAATACAGCGGGCGCTAGGCAAGGGAGCCTCCGGCAGTCGTGCACAGCGCGGCTGCCGGGGGCTCCCCAGCCGGCGGCCTGACACGGCAAGAGGCACGAAGCGCCTCTCACCGCGTCAGGCCGCCGGCAAGGGAGCAACTGTGAGCCGCGCTACTCGCAGTTGGTCCCTTTTTGGCAGGGCGGGAATCGGCAAGGCCAATTGGCCCCGCCGATGGTCTGTCCAGAGGAAGGGGCCAATCAGCACCCTTCCTCATCCCGGACAGAGCCCGCCCTAACTCCTCCCCCTAAGCCCTTACGGCTTTATTTAGTCCGCGGCGCCCGTGGCACCGTGGGCTGTGTTAAAATTAGCCACTACTGTTGTTGTTTTCTGGTTGTCCTTTTTTAAAGGAAATAGCTGTAACAGTTACACAGAGACCATTTCCGCACTGGAAACTTCACTGTCTGGGCTCTTGTGTGGAAGCACAAATTGAGAGCGGAAAGTCCCAGCTGAGGGGAAATTAGAGGTACAACAATTGGTACTTCAATTTTTACCCCTTACCAGTGCTTAAAACAGACCAGCAAGCTACTTTCTACCAACCTTAGAGGGAGATGAAAACTCCCAGCACTGCCAACTCAAACATTTTCAGTAGCTATAGCTACCATTCCTACTGACTTGCGGTAGCTGTCCATCAACACCCTGCCTCTCCTCCACACTCACACAAGCACAATGATTGCATCCTGCAACAGTGTGTTTTGGAAAACTTAAACAGAGATCTCCAACATCATTTGTATTTTATTTCAGAGACAGCCTTCAAATTAGTATCTGTAGTTTACATATTTGAACTGCCATATTTCAGAGATAGCTCTTGTAAAGTCCCTCTTACATAATATTTCCTAGTGGAGGTAACAAGTACATTACTTCAAAGGAAGCTCTCACAAAGTCTGCTAAGGAAGAGCACAATCAATGATTTCATAGACATAGGCCTATTTTGCGCACACATCTTACTGAAAATTATCAGGGCAGGAAGCCTTTAATCTTGACTTCAGATTCTATGCCCACCTTATTCCTTTTCCTCTGGTGTCTTTATTCTGCAGCTACAATTTTTAAAATACACTTTTCTAAATCAGGGTGGAATGTCACTTGTGACATGTGGAGGGTGGTGTCCAAATGTTTTAAAAAATGTAGTTGCTCTATCACAGCTACACAGTAGCTTCTAACTAGTTGAGGTTTTTTTCATGCATTTTAGCATTAATTAGGTGAAAGAAACGGAACAGAAAGGACCACAAGGACGGGTGGGGAGCCCAATATTGAAATTGACCGGACATGTCTCAAGAGGTATGTCATCTACCTGACGTGAGAATCAAAGATGTAAAGGAAAGGGGGGAATGACTTCTAAAGCCCAAGGACAGATATCCCTTCCTACTAATTGATGTGGGAACAAATGATACTGCCCAGTGCAGTGTGCAGCATGTGAAATGAGACTATGTGGCCTTGGGGGGGGTTTCCCCAAACGAAGAACTTCAGAGTGCTGGTTGTGTTTTTGTCAGTTTTTCAAGAATAAGTCATGTCAGACTAACCTTATCTCTTTTTTTGTTAAAGTTACTAGGTAGTTTTAGAGGAATGCTGTGGATATACTTTACCTTGATTTCAGTAAGAATTTTGATAAGGTTCAGGTTAATATTCTTATTGACAAGTTGGTAAAATGCAGTACTGATCCTGTTATTTAGGTGGATCGAGAACTGGTTGACAGATCACACCCAAAGAATGCTTGTAAATGGTTTGTCATCTTCTTGGAGAGTGACAAGTGGTGTGCCTCAGGGTCTTGTGTTATTCAACTTTTGGGTCCTGTGTTATTCAACATATTTATAAATGATTTGGATGAAAGACTAGAGGGGGTGCTTATTAAAACAGGGAGGGGTAGCCTACACACCAGAAGACAGAATCAGAATATATCTTGACAGCCTAGAAAATTGGGCTAAAATGAATTTCACAAGTGACAAATGTAAAGTTCTGCATTCAGGGTGAGACTTGTCTTAGCAGTAGTCTGTGTGAAAAGGATCTGGAGGCATTAGTGTGGCTCCGCAGCTAAAAAGGCAAATGGGATTTGGGGCTGTATTAAAAGAAGCATACCATCCAGATCTCATGGGGTGATGTTAACACTTTGATAAGACCTCACTTGGAGTCCTGTGTTCAGTATTTGGCACCACAACTGAAGATGTAGAGAAATTGGAGCATGCCCAGAAGAGGGCTATGAAGATGGTGAGGGGTTTGTAGACCAAGTTGTGTGAGGAAAGGTTGGGGGAGCTTGGTCTGCTTAGCCTGGAGAGAAGATGACCTGAGAGGTGATATGATAACCATCTTCAAATACTTGCTGTCATATAGAAGATGGAGCAGAGTTGTTTTCTGTTGCCCCAACAGGTAGGACCAGAACCAATGGGTTGAAAAGAATTTTTGGCTAAACATCCAGAAAAAGTTCCTGACTGATAGACCATTTATGCACTGGAGGTTTCATGCCAGGCTGCAGGCTGAAGTTTTAGTCGTGGCAGGCTGCCCCACCTCTTCCTGCACTCACATTTGACCCTCTGTACCTCATCCGCCCCCGATTTGTGCTCCTGCACGGGAGCTGGGGCAGTGAAGTTCCCAGTGCATAAATGGTCATAGAGTTGTTCCTCAGTGCAACAGGCTTCCTCAGGAGGTGTTGGGTTCTTCTTCTTTGGAAGTTTTAAAACAGAGACTAGATAGTGATCTGACAGAAATGCTGATTTTATTAACTTAGGCAGATTTTGAGTGGGTGGGCAGGAAGGACTGTGCCAGTGTTTGTCTCTTGCATACCCAGAGAATTGCTAATCGCCACTGTGTGATAGTCAGTGAAGGATAGGCTGGATTTTGGAGGTTTTGGGTTGGGGGATCGCTCTGGCATGAAATTGGGGTCACTGTGGGTGGGCAGGTAGTTGTTAGTTTCTGCATTGTGCAGGGAGTTGGGCTATATGTCTATGGAGGTCCCTTCCAACTCTATGATTCAATGATTTTCTAATTTAATACTGTACACTGTTCATGATCTTGGCAGGTTTTTATAGCCGGTCTGTGTTGATTGCACTCTAACTTCCAAATGGATTTATCCCACGTGATTATTAAGTTTGGCAATTTGCAAAAAGTCAATTTTGTTCAGTTGCCATTTTAATGTTAGGCCTCTGGTGACTGCCAAAATGGTACCCGCTAAACTTTGTTCACTAAAGCATTAAAGCAAAAAAAAAAGTTCAAAGCTTTCACCTTTCCTTTCCAGTATCTCCTTTTCTTTACTGCTCATGTTAATTTCATTCAATGTTGATGACCCCCCCCCCCACACACACACACACAGTTTATTTTGTTGCATTCAGCACTGATTTGTTTTCCCTGCACTGGAAACACTGTCATTTGCCTCCTCTCTGAACCCCCTTTCAAGTCAATATCAACAGGGAACTAAACCTCACACAACTCTTTTAACCTTTCTCCACCCCCATTTTATTTTTTTAATTCAGTGATCCAAGACTAATGATAGTGTTATTACAATAGACTCTTGGTAAATAAAATAAAAATGAGGAGGGAATTCTTAGAACAGGATCACATGGAGAGCCAGTTTGGTGTAGTGGTTAGGAGTGCAGACTTCTAATCTGGCATGTTGGATTCGATTCTGCACTCTCCCACATGCAGCCAGCTAGGTGGCCTTGGGCTCCCCATGGCACTGATAAAACTGTTCTGACCGAGCAGGAATATCAGGGCTCTCTCAGCCTCGCCCACCCCACAGGGTGTCTGTTGTGGGGAGAGGAATGGGAAGGCGACTGTAAGCTGCTTTGAGCCTCCTTTGGATAGAGAAAAGCAGCATATAAGAACCAACTCTTCTTCTTCTTGCTGTACTATGGTTCCAGTTAGAATGAGGCCCTCACAGCTTTTTTAAATTGCCAAGTACATCTCTAAAATGGTCATTTGTGTCCATGGGTCAAACCACATTTAGTGTGGCTCTGAGATTGAAGTATAGATCATGGTGGCTTCATAGCAGACATTTCATTAGCAAATGCCTTACTTTTAAAGAATATTACAAGTGTTTTCAAAGTATTCTACAGTAGAACAAATTCATGATTAAAATGTTAAGTAAGGTAGAGTGGATGCATTAACAGTAAAAATAAATCATTTTCTAAATTCTAAAAGCACTTTTTCTTATTCTTTTAAAGGTATGTTTATATAATATGCAGACATAAACCAGAGCGTGATTCTTCACAGGAACTTTAAGATAAAAGATAAGGAAATCTATATCTAGCATATAGATAGATATAGAAATAGTTTTCCATGCAGAGGCAAAATTTTGGTTATTCTGATAACTCACTAGAAACCAGTATCTCAATTACATCTGGACAAAGTGTATTTCTGTACATCTGCAGGGTACATGGAAAAAGCTCCCCTGAAGCCCAAATATATCAATTCTCAGTGTGCCTGTGAAGTAAAACATCTGAGTGATTTATACAAAAAAGGCTGAAATAAACATGTTTTGGCATTTGAACTTTAAGAGGTCTGCATTTTTAAAAAGCTGCAAAATATGGGTAAGAACGCTATGGATAAGAGTTTGCTCTCTGTCTCATATTCTCACTCTGGCTGTATCTCTCACTCTCGTTCTCTCTGGCAGGGAAAAGCTTCAAAGATTATCAGAACTTATGTGTCCTGGAAACTAGGATTGTGTGCTTCCTTCCCATTGGCTTGACTTGCACATTTGTAAATAAACAATTTATTCTAAAAAGTACCATAAATGTCCAGCATCCCCTTTTCATAAGGAAAGTGCCCCTGTATTTTATGCCTTTGGCCACTTGCCCCCTTGATCCCTGTCTGTCGTTGCTCGAGTTGGGTGACCGGTAGATAGGTGACCCACTGAGGGAGATTGTCAACCTCTCCCTTCCATCAGGGAAGTTTCCACAGAGGCTTAAAGTGACAGTAATCCATCCTCCGCTGAAAAGAAACATATCTGTATCTGGGGACCCTGCCAGCTTCTACCCAGTATGGCATCTTGCATTCCTGGGTAAGGTGGTTGAAAGGGCGTCTGCAGACCAGCTCCTGGCATTTTTGGGAGAAACTTCAGCCCGTCTGGCCTCCAACCTGGCCATGGGGAAGAGACCATGCTGGTCGCTCTGATGGATGACCTCCGGCGCCAGCTGGGTTGGGGCTATTCTCGGCTATTCTCGTATTATTACACCTGTTGGCCACATTTGATATGGTCGACCATGAGCTTTTGACCCGCTGCCTCATTGACACAGGGATTGGGGGGACAGCCTTGAAGTGGCTGACCTCCTTTCTTAAAAACAGGTCACTGAGGGTTGCAGTGCGGGAAGACCTCTTTGTACTCCTATGTGGGGAACCTCAAGGAGTGATACTCTCCCCTACTCCTTTTAACATCTATATGTTCCCTCTGGCCCAGTTAGTCTGGAGTTATGGGCTGGGATGTCACCAATATGTCACCTTCCCTGCCTGGATGGGGTGGAATCTGCACCCCTGGCCAGGAATTTGGGGGCGGTTTTTGATACCTTCCTATCTACAGAGGCGCAGGTCACCAAGGTAGCTCAGACTACATTTTTTCATCTGTGGCAGGCACGGCTTCTAGCACCTTACCTGTCCCCTGAACACCTGGCCACAGTGATCCATGCAATGTCACTTCCAGACTTCTGTAATTCACTCTACATGGGTCTACACTTGTCTTTAACCCAGAAACTGCAAATGGTACAAAATGCAGCTGCATGGGCCCTCACAAGGTCATCATGGAGGACCCATGTCCAGTCATTGCTGAGATAGCTGCACTGGTTGCCAGTTTGTTTTCAGATCAAGTTCAAGGTATTGGTTTTGACCTTTAAGGTTATATGTGGCCTGGGTCCTACCTACCTACGGGAACACTTACATGCTTATGCCCCCCACAGGTCACTTCACTTCGCAGGTATGAATCTGCTGGTTGCCCTGAATCCCCAGGAGGCATGCCTGGCTTCTACCATAGCCAGGGCTTTCCCCCCTATCTGGTGGAATGAGCTCCCAGAAGAGCTGCGGACCCTGATGGATTTCTTGGGGTTCTGCGGGGCCTGTAAAATGGAGCTCTTCCACCAGGTGTTTGATTAAGGCTGGATGCATGGCCCAGGGTTATGAGATCAGGTCACCACATTCCCCCTGGGTCTCCGGACTGAGAACTTAGACTTGTACAGATTTATTGTACAATCTCCCCCTGGGTTACATCTATCCGTTAGCGATGCCATGGAGAATTGATGCCAGGGCATTGAGCCACTGCAGGGAGTGAATTGATTATTTTTGTCATCTTGATACTTCTGAAATTTTTGGAACTTTTGTAACTATGGCATTAGTAGGATTTATTGTATTTTTAAGATGTTTTTAGTGTCACTGATGTTTTATGCTTTTCACAGACTGTAAACCGCCACAAGCCAACTATGTTGGGAGTGGTGGTATATAAAAATGATCAGTAAATAAATAACCACTAAAATAAAGAAAAAGAAATACACCCCAGAAATAATGATGACCTTATGATAGACATTACATGTCTGAATTTCAAAAGGCTTTTGATGAAGTTCCTCACCAAAGACTCATGAGTAAATTTAGTCATGGCATAAGAAGACAGGTTTTCCTGCAAATTAAAAACTGGTTAAATGATGCAAAACAAAGAGTAGGAAGCAATCGACAGTTCTCACAGTGAAGGAAAGTAAGCAATGGGGTCCCACAAGGGTCAGTACTGGGACCGGTATTATTTGTTTTATTGATCATTGATCTGGAACTAGGACTGCTTAGTGTAGAGGCCAGAATTATTCAGGATGGTAAAAAACAAGGTTGACTATGAAGAACTCAAATAATCTTTTAGCCATGATGACTGAGGGGGGCCTCCACAGAGGCATTAAGCCTCTGAATCCCAGAGCCAGGAGGCATCAGGGGAAGGCCTCAGCATCTATGCCCTGTTGTTGGAATTCGGTCACTGTGTGAGAGAGGATGCTGGACTAGATGGACATGATTCAGCAAGGCTCTTCTTATGTTTTAGGTTATACATCCCCAAATACTTGTATAGTCACCGTCAAGCATCTTATTGAGACCAAAGTAGACATTATGATAGACATACTGGAAATGATAGACCACAGACTGATGGGTCACTGAAAATACAAAAACCCATTATGTAATCAAGGCCATTTTTTTTAAAGTAAAGCACATCACAACTCCCGGGGGCGGGGGCAAAAACACTGTGGCAGGAAGGATGAAGCCTCTTCCTCTCTGGGTCTGGGAGTCAGAAACCTACAAACACATGTGTGATTCAAACATTTTGCAATGAACACAGGGATACTATAGCATGTGAAGTGGTTCAGATAAGCTACTCTGAGTCCTTCAATGACAATATTTATTTACTTTGTTTATACTTTTCGCTTCTCTATGAGACTCAGCATGTATTATGGAATATGAAATGATACGATCAGACTCCATAAAATGATCAATGAACAATGCAATAGAACTAAGATTACAGAGCTAGAAAATAATATGAACAACAAACTGTCTGAGGCAAGGTATACTATAAACAATGAACAGAGTGGAATGACGAAGAGCAAGATGATACAGACAATAATCACTGCAAGACATTACAATTATCTTCCACGATAAAGGTGCCCTCCTGAATAGTTTCATTCCACTTTATAAAAATGTCCTCCTGGACTTTACTGTACACGTACTTCTCATTTTTGCAAAATCTTTTCGTAATAAGTTGGGGTTGTCATGGATGTCCCCCATGTTGTATTGCAGAATATTGTACAGAATACTGAACAAGATGACTCACTAGCTTCCTTCTAAATGTATATGTTCACACAGTGAAACCAACCATTCTGAGTGGGGAATAAAGCCATTTTGTATCACCTGTTCTGGATGAAGTTACATGGGGGAGGGGCGCTTCTGGATTCCATATTGCCTTGGACAAACAGGTGTCAAAAAAACAGATGTCAAAAATTGCTCAGAGTGCCTCTTTCCAGCTAAGACTGCTTCAAAAGCTGTAGTTGGTCATAGTCATACCTGCCTTGTTAACAGCCAGATAAAGTTACTGACATGTGCTCTGGCACCGTTTTTTATTCAAGGTATGAGCTTTTGTGTGCACACACGCTTCCCACCCACTTGAATCTATCATGTGCTCTTTGAGGTTGTCTTTGAAGACACTTTGGACATTTCAGTTGGTACAAAATGTACTTTGCTAGGATGCACCAGCATACCCATAGAAGCTAGGGCTACTTCAGTTGTGCAGGATCCCAGTTTGTTTCTGCTTTTGACCTTTAATATGATACATGGCTCTGGTAGAGGATCTGTAGGATTGCCTCCTGTCTGGGCTCTCTAATTCTTGCATGGCACCATCCTGTGGGAACGTCCTAGCAAGTTGGCTGGTATCTGTTACCTGAATTGGATGCCTCAAAAGGAATTGTGTAGAATTATGAATATAGCAAAAGGTTGGATAATGCAAGATCTTTTCTGCTAATTGTCAATGGGGTTCTTTATAGAGAAAAACATATGCATACTAAGTTCTACAGGGGGGAATGTTAGCTAAATAGGAAAATGCTGCACCTATCTTGGGTCCAAAAAAAGCAGAGAAGTTGACGACATCAGCGTGGAAAGCGATGCTGAGTGTGGAGGGATCAACACACACACACACTTTTGTGGGTATACAAGGGTTGATATAATATTTGAAATTCCTGGGCCAGCCCAGTGGCTGCCCACTGAGAAGTATGATGTGATGTAATTGATTGATGATTGGTCAGGGCCTCTAGGTGTACTGATAGGTTAATTGAAGTGTGATGTAATTGAAGTGGTCTGACTGGAGTATGACTCGCAGTCTAGGTAACCTAGGTATCAGCTACCTAGGCTGGTTGGAAGCTGATGGGATTAGCTCTCACCCTTATCTACTCAGATAGGTTAACTGATTAGAAGTCAGAGAAATACAGTAAGGATCATTAAGAGCAAGGGGAATGCCGCTGTGAACAAAAATGAACAAAACAAAGTCTGGTTATCTCTGGGGGAACAGTCTGATGGTCTTTGGTGTGGGGGGGGTGTTATCCCATTGTGCTCTCATAACTGCCCATTTAGGCTTAAGTTTGTTGGACTGGCCTAGAGAAAGGAAATTTCCATCCTGTTCTGGCAATCTCAGACAAGATGGAGTCCAGCCTCAACTCCTTGACCAAGAAGTGAATCCAGTGACTTTCCATATCAAGCAGCTGTCAGTCTGGTCTCTAGGTACACCATTCTGCACAGTGCCAGATACATTCCAGGCATGTGGCAGTGTCACCTTGGAGACTGCCTACAATTATGAGGTCTCTTGCCAGGGTAACAGCAATCATGCATGTGATTATGCTATCTAGGGAAACTTCTGTTCCAATGAAGGAGGAGTGCTGGTTGTCATGACCTTTACTGTAGACAGGCCCTTTCACACTGAGGTTTCTCCACTTGATACCTCCCCATATGGCAATCACACGGAGACGATTAGCGTTATATTTTTATGGGAACACAGAGAAATCATACAAGGTAGAAGGAAGCTTAGATTTATTTTGTTCACACATCATTAAAATTCATATCAACAGGATCTTGGAGTCATCCCACTGTACTGTGCTATTCTTCTAGCTCATTTCCTATCTACAGGACACTCTTGATATACACTGTACTATAGGAATAAGATCCTCCTACCTCCAGTGTTGAGCTACAGTGCAAATCAAACACACATATGTAATGAGCCAAACAAAAAAACCCAAAGAGTGTATTTATATTACCATCTCCCACTGAACAGTAAAACAGCATGTGACTAACACCACATTTGGGGGTAGCATTATCAGTGACAAGGAGGAAACAGCTGAAGTTTACAAAGATGTTTAGTTACGTTCTAGGACTTTGCCAGCTAAAGTAGCTATCTAAAGATTCAACTGTTTGTTCCGATTACACCCTGTTCTAGTTCAGCCCATGTCTCTCAGGTTTTGCTACCACAGGAACAGTGTGGCAGGGGACTTATGAAACTTTATTTGATGTTAGGCTTTATATAGGCTCTTGGACTGCTTCCCACACCACACTTTAAAGGCACAGCAGTATCCCCCAAAGTCAACATCATGTGGTTTTGCTGAATGACAAACATGCACCATTAACTCCGTGAAAAACACATGCTGCATAACCCCCAGTACATTCATGAATCAAATCAGTAGCAGTGAAGAGACAGAACCATGTGATCCGGAAGGTTCCAGTTGTAATGTACTGATAAATAATGTACTATACCTTTAAGAAGAGTGCACACAGTTCCTGAGTGCAGGAAATCTTTGCACCTTTTGAGCCTATATATTGGGGGAGTGTTGCCACTTAGTCAGTGTAAGTTAAGCAAATTGCTCTGTTCTAATAAATGTTGCTGTTATTCTGCAAGCATCTACGATCTGTTATAATCTTATCTCAGCCACCAACTCAGCAGCTTTTATAAGACCATCTGTGCAAGAAAGCAGTTTCCCTTTCTTCCTTCATTGCCAGCCCTTTCTAATCCCTGGAAAGATCATCCCCGAGGCTGCTGAAGAACAGTCAAGGATCATTGTTCCCTTCCCTCCCTTCACTGGAGCTGAACATGCAGAAGAGGGAGGAATGATTTTATTACTTTGGCCCTCCTCACTTCCACTCCTCCCCCATGGGTGTGTGTCCTGCAGCCCTGGAAATGGTCTTTCATTTAGTAAGAGTTTCAATATGCAGAGAGTGCAAAGCATCAGGTTACTTCAAGAATAAAATAGTTCTTATTCAGAAGAGAAACAATTGGGGGGGGGGAGAGAGAACTATTCTAACTGTTGTCTGTGGTCACTCTTCTGTTCAACAAGTGTTCTGTAAACAAGCGGGGAAGTTCGCTTAAACAAGTGGGAGGAGATAAATCAAAAGTCATCAGGAAGTTCCAATATCCTATCTATGTTAAATATACATCTCCTCTGATACCCCCTGCAGGAAACCTTTTATATTGTGCTCAATTATGCACACAGAAGATTTTGCATATTCCAATCCTTTCCAGGGCCTGGAAAGGGCTGCAGGAATGAAGGAATTCATGGAAAGGATTCAGCCTTTCTCCCTTCCTTCCAGAATGCATCCCACATTGAAGATACCTGCTCGTACAATTTGACTTTTACAGACCATCTAGAGATCCATCATGTCTGTCATGTGTGTTTTGTTCCGAATCAATTCAATTCCTGGTGGGCTTACCAAACACTGGCAATCTAGATGTTGGGCCTTGCAGTTCATTCAAGTCACACCTAACAAGCTTTCTGGAAGAGCTGAGCAACTGGCCTTATACGGTGTTCAGCATGCTTACAGTGGAATGATGTCTTACATAGTAAAAAGTCGACAGAAGCATAAAACTTGAGCAAGAATTGGCTGCTACATATTTTGAGGTTACACGTCCAAATAAAGTAATTGAGGAAATGAGGAAATGAATGTGACAATCTATGTAGACCTGAGAGAATGACACACAGAAGACCAGAATACTGCAGACAAAAAGTACAACCTTGACAAAGCACCACTATCCCCTCAGTTTTAAAAGGAGACTTAAGCACATCGATGAGTTAAAGCATGTGTTTAACACTCTACTATTGAAATCAACCTGAAGCTTACTTATATCATAAGGCATTTAAAAGATTTAGTGGGCTCAGGACTGCACCTTGAAAGTACAGTTGTGGATGGATCACGCGCTTCATTTTTTAATAGTTGAAGATTCAATGTAGAATATAAAAGCTAGGAAATACAGCGAAATCACCATGCATGTTTTAAAGAGACAGCATTGTTTGACTAGAAATATTTGAACAGAGCTGGAATGATTGTGTCCGTTTATGAAAAAAAGTAAAAACCATACTTTTTGGGAAAGCATGTGCGCCTTCAATGAAGGTTAGATCTGTAAATATACAGTTTTGGGATTTTTTCGGTGTATGAATATATACTGTGACTTTTGTACCCGTGTCTTTTGCAGTGCAAAGAACCAGCGCCAATTGCCAAGGGAATCAAGAGGGCAAGAATAAGGGTTGGAGAATCAGCTGAATAGACTTCTTTCATTTGCTTATTGTTTTTGTTTGTTTGTTTGTTTGTTTTGTTTTTGATGTTATCAGAGGCTTTCTAACTAGCTTTACTTACCAAGTTGGGACAGTTTGCAGCTTTGCAGCAGGGTAAGAAGTCAAGGACCAACAAGCACTGCAGCCTGACATTTATTTAAACCCCTGCCCTTTGTCAGTCTCAAAGCAGTCCTCTTCTTGTTTGCAATGGAAAACATGGCCATGGATTGCATGCGAAAGGTGGACAAAGAAGTGCACTAAGAGAGGAAACACAATGTGCAGGGGGAGACTATACTAAAGCAGTTGCACTATTTTTAGCTCTATGGCTGTTTCCTATTGTTAAAAGGCTATAAAGCATCTTATTTCCTCTCTCACTTTTCCCCCCTCTTTAATGCACTGAAAGCCAATTCACACATTAGAAAGTTTTCACCATGAAGACTTTCCATCAGATCTGTGTTGGGAGTTCTATGCTAAAACTTAATTCCCAGGTTTGCACAGTTTAGATCTGGACACAGTGTGTGAGAAGTGTGGACTTAAGCATGCAGTTTTTCTGACCTGAAATTATCTCAGGGAATTACTATCTGCCCCACTAGGAAAATGGGAGAAATTGTGGATAATCAGAGTTTCTTAATTTTTCTCCTGCTGCAGCTACAGACTGTAGGCTGTTCTGAAGTTGTAAGGTAGGTTAGGGAAAGGATTATTGAGTTTGGCTGGGCCAGAATGCTAGGTGTACATACTCTACTTTTGAAGTGAGGATTCTCCCTTCTTTGAACCTCCCACCATATCTAAGCCAACTTAAACCTGCAGGCCATAGATGCTTCTATGTCAGGCAGACTGGATGTTCTGAGTTCAGGGACCACTTCACCAAAGCTCCATATTTAGACTATTACTGCCACAGTGCATCTGGAGATCATAGATCTCTTCATCTTATTCTGTGGTTAATGAATAATAAAATCAGAGTCCAGTAGCATCTTTAAGACCAACAAAGCTTTATTCCAGGCATGAGCTTTTGAGTGCATGCGCTCTTCGTCAGACTAAGAACTGACCATCATAACAATAGGAATATAATGTGGTCAATTAATATCATTCACAGGCCTCTGGATGACACTTATCCTGAGTAAAATCAGTCTGGAGATCAATTGTAACACCAACCCCACTTGGAGTTTGGCAACCCTAGATCCTAGCTGCCTCTTCATCAACTCCCCTCCCGACCCAGTAATTGTGGCATTGGAGTGTATATGGCAGCAAAGTTGGCATCTGGGTTTGTTGCAAGCTCTAGTACCAGTGTCCATATTCACATTAGACCTAACAACATCACCTATATCATCAAAGGCTTATACAATTGCTCATCTACAAACATTGTATATGCCATCAAGTGCCAACAATGCCCCTCTGTTCTCTACATAGGGCAAAAAGGTCAAATCCTGCAGCAAAGAATTAATGGACACAAGTCTGACATCAAAAACCACAACATTGAAAAACCTGTAGGGGAACACTTCAGCATTCCAGGACATTCAATAAGGGATCTGAAAGTAGCTGTTTTATTACAAATGAACTTCAAGAACAGGCTAGAAAGGGAGATTGCAGAAATGCAAGATATTACAACACTATGACATACCCTGGACTCAACAAGGACATAGTTTTTTTTATCTCACTATTCATACTAACCTTGTTTAACTTGTGTATCCATATTCCTCACAATATATATATTTGTGATAATGTGACTGTAAGGTAATGGTAATGTAATGGAATAGTTTAACTCCCTAGTCTTGGAATGAGATAACTGCCAGCAATTCCCTTACAAGAATGTTTCATACTCTTATGGTGACAGATGGGGCAAACAGCAAATGGTGGGGTGGGAGCCTTTCATCACTGACATAGTTTTATTTCTCCTATGTTTTTGTGAATTATAACTAAATTCCAGGGGATTTATTGGCTGTTTTGGCAAAAAATTATCATATGGCTGTATTTGGATGTGTGACACAGTTTACTAATTTAGCAGAATTAATTTTTGCTATATATTCCCACTATCATGTAGGGAGTTCTTAGTCTGAGGAAGAGTGCTTGCACTTAGAATCATAAAATCTTAGGGGCTTTACGCACCGGGATCTTTGTTGCAAATTGGTCACTGAATGAAAAATCGCCATTTAAAATAGTGGAATTCGTCGTTATGCATACCTGCCTTTGTAGTGGTATCCAGTTGCGTTTTATAGCGTTTCCCAGAGGCTTCCGGTCTCAGCAGAAATCGCTAGAAAGGAAGCGCTATTGCCGAGCTCATCCCGCCCCTGGCCGTCAAGCAGCCAATGGGCAGCCGTTAGCATGCTCCCAAACAGCCCCTTTCCCTTTAAGAAAGGTTTTTTTTAAAAAAAACACACCCATTGTAACGAATCTGTGTAGATTCGTTGCAACGGAGAGACCCATCCAGCTGCCTGGGGTGTTTGAGCTGTCGTTTGATCGTGGCCACGCTGCCTCCGAGTGAAAAAAAAAATCCCCCCTCCCCCCCCTCTCACGGGCCCGATTTTCGGCTGAATGACTGTGTTAAATGTGTGTGCTTAGTGACTGAAGGTTAGGGACTGAAGCCGGGGAAGCCTCTGTTTGAGCTGTCATTTGATCATGGCCACGCTGCTTCCGAGTGGAAAAAAAAAATCCCCCCTCCCCCCCTCTCACGGGCCCGATTTTCGGCTGAATGACTGTGTTAAATGTGTGTGCTTAGTGACTGAAGGGGAGGGACTGAAGCCGGGGAAGCCTCTAAACTGAAAGAGGCTCGCTGGTGCGTTTATCCCCGCTCGCTCGGAGAAAAAAAAAATGGCGATCGCTTCGCCGGAAGTTTGGAGGACAGGCTCAGGAGGAGGGACTTTGAAGAAACCGCAACAATGTTAACGCACAGGTCTTTTTCGCTAGTGTTGCAGATTGGTTGCAAGAGTGTAGCGCTTTCCGGAGGGTGAATCCACTTTTTGGGATTCCCCTGAAAGCGCTACAAGGAAGCGCTTTTTGCAGATTGGTTTCAGGTGTGTGGCAGATTGTCTACGACGTCGTGCATTAAGGCAAATCAATAGCGTTTCCAATTGGCAACCATTGTGCGATTTTGAAGGCGTGCAAAAAGCCCCTTAGAGATGGAAGGGGCCATGCAGGACATCTGGTCCAACCCCCTCCTTAATGCAGGATCAGCCCAAAGCATCCTAAAGCATCCAAGAAAAGTGTGTATTCAACCTTTGCTTGAAGACTGCCAGTGAGGGGGAGCTCACCACCTCCTTAGGTAGCCTATTCCACTGCTGAACTATTCTGACTGTGAAAATTTTTTCCTGATATCTAGCCTATATCGTTGTACTTGTAGTATAAACCCATTACTGCGTGTCCTTTCCTCTGCAGCCAATGGGAACAGCATCCTGCCCTCCTCCAAATGACAACCTTTCAAATACTTAAAGAGTGCTATCATGTCCCCTCTTAACCTCCTTTTCTCCAGGCTGAACATTCCCAAGTCCCTAAACCTATCTTCATAGGGCTTGGTCCCTTGGCCTCAGATCATCCCCATCGCTCTCCTCTGTACCCTTTCAATTTTATCTATGTCCTTCTTGAAGTGAGCACTCCAGAACTGCACACAGTACTCCAGGTGTGGTCTGACCAGTGCCGTATACAATGGGACTATGACATCTTGTGATTTTGATGTGATGCCCCTGTTGATACAGCCCAAAATGGCATTTGCCTTTTTTACTGCCGCATCACACTGCCTGCTCATGTTTAGTTTACAATCCACAAGTACCCCAAGGTCTCGTTCACACACAGTGTTACCTAGAAGCATATCCCCAATCCAGTAGGTATGTTTTTCACTTTTCTGACCCAGATGCAGAACTTTACACTTATCTTTATTAAATTGCATCTTGTTCTCATTTGCCCATTTTTCCATTGTGTTCATATCTTGTTGAACTCTGTCTCTATCTTCTGGAGTATTTGCCAGTCCTCCCAATTTGGTGTCATCTGCAAACTTGATGAGTAGTCCCTCCACCCCCTCATAAATATTAATAAATATGTTAAAAAGTACCGGACTGAGCACCGAGCCCTGAGGTACCCCGCTACTCACCTCCCTCCAGTCTGATGAAATACCATTGACAACAACTCTTTGAGTGTGGTTCTCTAACCAATTCCCTATCCACCTAACTATCTGAAAATCCAGATTGCAGTCCTCCAATTTATCCATCAGAACATAATGGGGAACCTTATCAAAAGCTTTACTAAAATCCAAGTAAATGACATCAATCAAATTTCCATGATCCAGCAAACCTGTCACTTGCTCAAAAAAGGAAACCAGGTTGGTCTGACAGGACCTGTTGGAGACAAATCCATGCTGACTTCCTTGGAACACCAAATTGTCCTCCAGATGTTTGCAGATCGCTCCCTTTAATATCTGCTCCATTATCTTCCCCACAACAGAGGTCAGACTCACTGGTCTGTAGTTTCCCGGGTCATCCTTCCTCCCTGTTTTGAAGATCAGAATAACATTTGCTCTCTTCCAGTACTCCGAGACATCTCCAGTCCTTAAAGAGGTCCCGAAGATGATGGACAAGGGCTGTGCAAGTTCTCCGGAAAGTTCTTTGAGTACTCTCGGGTGCATTTCATCCAGCCCAGTGGATTTGAACTCATCCAGTGCAGCTAAATGCCTCTTGACAACCTCTCTGTCCATGTCAACCTGCCACCCAGACACTATCTCTTGGCTACTGCCATCTCTAGATGTGCCTAAACCCTTTGAACTGTGGGAAAAAACAGATGTAAAATAGGCGCCGAGCCTTTCTGCTTTCTCTGTATCCACTGTTAGAGTTTGTCCATCCGCACCCAACAGTGGGCCTATTTCCTCCTTTACTTTACATTTGCTCCTCACAGAACTGAGAAATCTTTTCTTGTTACAGTGGGCTTCCCTGGCCAATCTTAGCTCACTCTCAGCTTTGGCCTTTCTGATGATTGATCTACAGTGCCTAGTAACCTGTAGGTACTTTTCTTTAGAGCTCTGTCCTTCCCTCGATTTCCTGAACATTTCCCTTTTCTTTCTTAGTTCCTCTTGAAGTTCTCTGTTCATCCAAATAGGCTTCTTAGAGCTCCTGCAGTGTTTTTGTCACTGGGATAGTCACTGATTAAGCATGCAATAGCTCTTGTTTGAGTAGCGCCCACCCTTCACATGCTCCTTTCCCTTCCAGAATTCTCATCCATGGTATGACACTCATCATGTCTCTGAGTTTATTAAAGTTTGTCCTATGAAAATCCAACATCCGCATCTGGCTATAAGCTTCCTTGCCTCCCCATCTCCTTCACCTCATCCACCAACTCTTGCCCGTTGGTCAATATTAAGTCCAGTATGGCTGAACCTTTTGTGGGTTCATCTACCATTTGATAAATGAAATTGTAGCCAGGCAGATCAGAAAGTTGCATGACTGAGGACGCTTTGCAAAGTTTGTTTCCCAGCACACATCTGGGAAACTGAAGTCACCCATGATGACAAGGTCCTGACGCTTGGATATTTTCTCAAACTGCTCACAAAGTGCAGCATCCACATCCTCTCGTTGGTCAGGAGGTCAGTAGCAGACACCAACCACCACACTATTTTCCCCTCACTTATTTTCACCCAGATGCTTTCCACTGTAGATATACTCTCCTTCACTAGAATTTCCTGACAGGTAAGACCTTTCCTCACATACAGTGCCACTCCTCCACCTCTTCGATCTATTCTGTTTTTTCTGAACAGTTCATATCCATCCACTATTACATTCCAGTCATGAGAATCATTCCACCAAGTTTCTGTGATGCTTACTAGATCATACCTTTCTGTGGATTTTTTTTGTTATTTGGGGCTTTTTTTAGCAGCTTCTTGTTGCTGTCTATTCCCAGGACCCACTTTTACCAGCCATGTAGCCTGATGGATTATGTCCCACCTGGTCATGGAATTATGTGAAGCAAACTCATGAAACCTCTGATCATGGGCTAAAGCAGCTTCATCCCCCACATATTCCCTGACTTCTAGGGCATGCGAAAGATGCCGGCTAAGAGGCCAACCCCTCTCAGGGTAGGCTGCTGTAATTAATGTCATGTATTCAGAATAACCCCTCACCCAATTATGAAAGGTACGCTCACAAGAAATAGTCCCTTTCTTGCTTTTATTAGCGCACCCCAGTGTTATAACTAATGCAAACATATCAAACCTTCTAGTGCCCTTTCAGGTAGTTGCAGGACAAATGTATACCCGGAGGAGCATCAGCATCAGTGCAGTGACTTGGAGGATCACAAACATCCTCCCTGATTTCCTCTTCTTCCACCAATCGCCATGTGACGTTACCAAGGCTCGCCAGCAAGACACACACCACGTCGCGCCTCCGTTAAGCAGGCTCGTGCCTCTGCCATGGCAACCTGGGAGCCTTTGGGTGAGTCACGGCACCAAATAGCGCAAATCGGCTGATTGCCACCAGGAAGTCTCTGCAGGCGGCTATCAATTATGGGTTAATTTTATATAGCTAAGTATATATACATAAAAATATTATTATTATTTTAAATTTAAATTTTTTAAATTTAATTTTCAATTAAAATTTTTTTTTTACATTTTTTGCAGATGTCCTAGTGGGGGAGAAAAGGGAGACTGAGCAGGGTATCGCAGATTAGGACATGTTGTTAATCACCCTCTCTGTCTGTTCGCGCATGCAATGTGGGCCATACAGCTTAAATAGGAGGGACAGCAGCTGATAGGAGGGACCCCCGCTTTGCCTTGACACAAATCTCAAGTTCAATTCCAGGCTGCCTTCGGTATTTAAAAAGTGGAGGGAATCATCATCATCATCATCATCATCATCATCATCATCATCTGAGACAACTTTGTGCCATGGTTGATCATTAATTGCCACTATTTGTATTAATTAATTAAGCAGGTGAATGGCTCACAACAGATGGAGCAGCAGAATAAGATACACATCAGGCCCAAGCACATGCAGAGATGCAGCGGCTAGAGCCTCATGCCCTTTGCATGGGCGGGAGAGGGTGCGACATGTGGAGAAGCCCAGGCTTGCTAATAGGCATGGCACTTCAGCTTCTATTTTGCCCATGTACACCAGCATGAATATATCTGTGCCAATAGCTGTTGACAGTCCGCCAATGAGCTGCACACATTCAAATCACAACACCAGGGGGCAGCAATCCTCCTGTACAGCCTCCCCACCCCCAATTCCAAGGCCACCTGTTAATCGGAACCCGGCAGCATTGGAGTTACCAAGAACTGGGTCAGGTAAGTCACAGGCATAATACTTCCTGGTGCGTGATGCAATCTACATATCCATTGGCGGAGGCTTCAATGGGGAATGCACCTCAAGGCACTGCTTCCTCATCAAGTAATAGGATTCGCTCACAATCTAACAATGCTTCTCACAGAACAGGTTCTTTTTCAGGTTGGGCGAGGAATGCAGGTGCCCCTAGCCGTATAAATGCAGCAGACAGCAGGTGGTGGTGAGTAACAGGGCTGTTGGTATAGAGCAAGTGTCTGAGAGATTCAGCCATATTTTGGCATGGTTACACCCTTTTGCACAGCTTATAGGTTCCATTATGGCTTGTGGTGCATTCCAGGATACTGTTGGCGAGAGCACATCTGGTAGACGCACTTTGGATGAGGATCTCCATGAAGAAGGCTCCAGCAAAGACACACAGCGTAAGATGTGCCAGCAGACATGACATTAGAGGAGGTCATGCTACCCACTCTTTGTACTCACTCTTCTGGTGAGTCTTCTACTGATGAAGATGAAGGGGACATTCAAAGGGGCAGGCCGTACTGCATTGAGGGAGCTTCCATTCCTGGCCTTCCCCCATGACTAAACAAAAAGCATTGGGAGGCAAAAAGTGGAAGAGGGAGAGGTCACTGGATGGATAATCGACCCACCCAGTCACTACACTGTTGCAGATGATCTTCCAGGCATCCATTCATCTCACAACCTTTGAGAAAGTGTCCTAGAAGGTTATTATGTGGACATGTTCTCATTGGTCCAGACTGATGAGGTAACACCAAAGAGCACCCTAAGAAGATGTAAAAGGATAAGGTTTCTTATGAATTGATATTTCACAACTGGTTGAGGGGATAAGCAGAGTACATCTCTCCAGTTTTAGCAGCTTATCCAGAAATGTGTTGGCACCGTAGCCAATATCTTACACATGTACTGGATTCCAGGGAGTATGCCAGGGATGAGGCTGCACTCAAGTATGATAAGAGTTTCTGTGAACTGGCCTCTCATAATGCTTTGGCAAGATGGGATGTTTTACATCAGGCCACTTGGCTTATGAAGGTGGACCCTGGCATCAAGTACAAAAAAGAAGCTGAGGTCACTTCCAACAAGAAAACCAGTGTGCTTTATTGCTGGGATTTCAATAGAAGAGGCTGCAAACACAGACTGTTGTTTCGAACATGCTTGCGAGTCATGCAGTGGTACACTTGCAAAATCATCCTGTAGAAAAGGCAATAGTTATCAACCTCCATTTTGGGATCCCGACCCTCCTCCAAAAAGGAAGGTTGGTTAGGAACAGGTGGTTCAATGTCCACCACAAAATAGGGATAAATTTGCTACCTCAGTTTTGTACTAACACCAATTAAGTTCGGTGCTTTATTAGCTTGGGTTGACTCATTACCCCAATAAAGCCATTGCTTCCTACCTAGCTTCTAGTTTCAAAGAAGGTTTCCATATCCCATTCTCTGGCTGGCACGTAGCCACTGACTGCCCTAATGTCAAGTCAGCCAGGGAAATGCCAGACATCATTTGGGAGAAAATAAAAAAGAGTGTAAGGCTGGCCGTGTAGCTGGCTCCTTCAATATTTCCCCACTAGAGTAAGGGTCTTCCTGTTGGGAGTGGTCCCCAAAAAAGTGTCTTATACACCATCCTTCTTACACTAAAGGATCGTCAGTTAATGATGCTAGTGCGCCTGAGTTATGTTCAGTCATGCAGTGGACATAGTTCAGTCATGCGAACACGGCGCACTTATGGCAAAATGCAACATTCAGTTGGCATTTCACCTGATTTTGGTACATCCTGAAGATTTCAACCTGCTAAGGTTCAAATTTGAGGGCAATTGGTATGTCGACAAGGCCATGCCTATGGGCTGCTCAGTAGCTTGTGCAGCCTTTGAATCCTTGAGCACTTAAACATAAAGGTAATTTTCAGCAAGTCACGCATTATCTTTATGACTTCTTCTTTACAGACTCTGCAGAATCTCCAGCATGTGCTGAACATTTGGCTACATTCCAGGACTTAACTTCAGAATTAGGTGTCTCTTTGGCACAAGATAATACAGAGGGCTCCTCTTCCCAGCTGACTTATGTGGGAATTCAGCAGGATTCTAATTTAGGTACCTCCCACTTGCCAGCAGACAGGTTGCACACATTATATAGTCTTTTGGGATTCATGGCCAACAAAACAAAGTTCACATTAAAGGAGTTACAAACTCTGCTGGGACATCTTAACTTTGCTTGCAAAGAGGTTTCCTCTGGCAGGGCATTTTGTGCTCGCCTTGCCAGATTCACTGTTGGAATCAGGGCCCCACATCATCATATTAGAATCACCAAGGGTATTAAGGCTCACTCAGCTGTCTGGTTGGAGGTTATAGAAAAAATTAATGGGGTATCAATCTGGCAGTCAAGATCATGAACTTAGGCGAATGGCGATCATCGGACTATAAAATTTATGTGCAACCTGGTTTCAATCACTAACACTATGTTTTTTCAGTTCCTATGAAGTTTCATTAATTGCTTGTGGTTGGTCGATACACTGCCAGGTCAGGTTGGGACAAGAATCCTGGACTCTGGAAATACATCAGCATTTCCTGGTCTGGTCATCGAGGAATGAAGTGGCCATCATTATTGATGTGCATCTGTCAGATTGGGGATGTGACCTTTGGCTGCATGGGGTATGGGTGACCCTTTGTGAGTGGCTGCAGCTCCAGGAGTGTTGGCGATCACAGGGTTTATGGCCTAGGTTCTGTGGCAGTTTGGCATGTGAGGAAACTGCAGAGACTCCCGCCTCCCCCCACTCCCATCTAGGGTTTGGCTGCACATTACCATTGTGATTGAATACAGACCTCCGACCCCCATTTCTGTGCCGTCTGTCAATGTCTTCCCTGCCACCGGAACAGTCGGGTTTTATTTTGCTGCTTTGCTCCATCTGCAGGTTCAACATCTTGGGATGCTCTATCTGGTCCTCTTGCATCTTTCGCTTCTCCTCCCACATCTTCCTCTTCTCCTCCTGCAGCCTTTTCGCATCATCAGGTTCTGAAGTTGTTATATGGTCTCTCCTTCTCTGTCTGTATATGTAGCTTCCCAAGTTCTAGTTCTTGAAGGTGGATTTCATTCTGCAGGCTTGGGCACTGGGCTGCAGCTGCCCTCCTGCTTGATCACAGTTTATCAGGTGTGCCCGCATCTCATCCTCAGTCCTGTTCTCAAAGGCTATGTTCCACTCCTTGCATTCTTTGTGCAACTTTTGCTTGGTCAGTTGAAGTATTCTGACTCCCTCTGCTAAGTCCATCCTAGCTAGTCTAGTCTCTCCCTATTCCAGTCAACCTGAAACAAAAACAAAATTTCTAATCCTTTCTCTGTGCTTGCATGTGCCAAATTCACCAATTTCCTGGCCAATCAGGTCCTCTATTGTCCTTATTCCACCTCTGTGCAGGAAGAGCTCTGAAGGAAAAATCCTCAGATTAGGATTGCCAACTCTCCTCCCCTCCCCGCAGTCCAAGACTGATGGAGGAGAGAGAACCTAGCAAGGGCTAGTTCTTTAAGGGCAACTGACTCACCCTTCCTGATCCAGGTCTCTATCACACATGCTACGTCCATGCTGTTATTGGCAAAATAGTTTTGCAGTGTGTAAGTCTTATTATTTATTGACTTGGTGTTGCCCAGGATCAGTGTAAGAAGTGGCTTGTTCACCTTTGTCTCCACCCTAGTGTCCTGAGGGATGGGATGGAGGTTAGAAGGTATCCGAGCATGTCTGTATCTCAAGTCCCTTCACTTGTCCCACCTCCTCCCAATTCTATCTCTGCTTCTTCCCCTCAGTAATGGGATACCTGGCCTCCTTGGCCCTCCCGTTGTTATCTCTCCCTCCATTATAGCTGGTATGTGTGTTGTGAGTAAGGTGTCCATTCTTTGAGTAGTTGGAGTATATTGGTTTGTCTATTCTGTTTCCACATGAGTCTCGGTAGGTGATTGTCACATCCCCGCTGCCTCCTCCCAAGTTGCCAGAGCAACAGGACCCAGCAGCTGACTCAGATTGGGCTGAACAATCAGGGGAGTCTGAGGAGGACGCTGAGGAGGGCTGCTCCAGTCAGCCGGGACCTGCTCAGGAGAGGTCACTGACACAGCAACAACAGTCTGCATCGGACTCCGAAAAATCGCCCCAATGGCTCAGGCGATGCCATCGGGTGGGGTTGGCAGAACGCCGAAGGAGCTAGAGGCTGCAGGCGAGCTGTCAATGGAGATGGGGCCCAGCTGGAAGCACTTTGGGGGAGGATGAAGTGAGTCATCCCCCAGGTGCAGTGAATTAGCTGGGCTGCATTTAAGACAAACAGCAACAGACTGCTGCGTGGGTGCAATTTTATACGAACACCCTCCAAACCGGTTCTGAATTCCTGCATTTCGTTCTGACTCCCTTCGGCTCCTGAGACCCCTGGCATTGGATTGACTACTCTTCTTGGACATCGGACTGACGATTACTGGCTTCCCTTGGCTCCCCTGACCCCCGGCACCAGTTCTGACAACGCACTTGGTAAATTGGACTGGCTTTGTTTAAATACTTGATATCTGGACTCTGACCTTGGCTCTGTTTTGACTACTCTCTGTATTGCCCTTGCACTGTGTTAATTTAACTCCTGGTGAAACGGACTGAACTTGACCTTGTTCCAGCTAGGCTGTGCAGCCCCGGCTCCTCTGCCACAGCGGCCACTGGGTGTGGCCAGCTAGGGCAGCATAGTGATTGTCTTGTTTGTTGTTTATGTTGTTAGATTTTTTTTTCTCAAACCATCAGTTTTCTGTTAACGATACAAGTGAGTTTTGCACACAGAGGAGTATGCTGAATGTGTAGCAGTAGTACCAGAAGCCATACTACCAGACCCTGCAAGAGAAACCTCACCACTGACTTTGAGTTATCCAGTTCATTTGATAGGACTCAAACCAGCCCTTTAACCCTGCAGAACTCTCTCCCACTCCACAGAAAGGGCAGTGGCAGAAAGCCCAGCAAGCTCCAAGTTGAGTTTCCTGCTCCCATATTGATAGGCTGGGCCTACCATATCATCCAAGGAAACATTACCTCATGAACTTTACGTTTCTTTTTTTGATCAAGTCTTTATTTTTAGATATAAGAATGAATAGAAATAACAGAATAAAAACACAATCAAGCTTCACGCTCAAATTAAGCAAGGGAAGTTATATGTGATTAGATGCCCCCCCTTTAAAAAGTTTGCTTTCTTTTGGTTGTGCTGGAACTGCTGCCAATCAATGTCATTGAATACCTCTGAATTCTTTCTAGCATTATGTGCTGCAGACCGTGCTGCAGACCATTCGTAGTTATATAAACTATGCAGCATGATCACTTTCTAATCTTTTTTCCTATGCTAAAGAGTTGCAATTTAAGCCTTCATAATAAAGATGCACCATGGCTTGTCCCCAAATGATTTATTTTCTCTTTTCAGTACCTTCTTTGAGTTTGTCATGTTCTTGATGAGACTCTACACAGTATTCTATATATAGATGCAACACAGGTGCACAAATTCATATTGTGATGTTCCACAACACCAGGATAAATTTTGGACAGAATTTGTCCAAATGGGTTTGGGAATTCCTGTGTTTATACTGAAATCGAAGAGTTAGGATCTGAGTAAAAATACAATAATAAATAAAAATAAATATATGCATGCTTTTACTTATGGAGTGCCAGGCAAACAGGTCACAATAGGTCCACAAAGGTCTTACCTCCTGAATTCCCTATGGACTACAAGAAGCAAACAAGTCTGCTCAACAGCTCTGTTCAAATGCAGTGCATTTACAGCTGAAGTGCTAAAGTGAACTTTAATTGGTATTCATTTTCATTAATTCTGAGACATTTTTCCACCTGCATTTTAGCCATTATCTCTCCTGATCCCTGATATAACAAGGAGTCAATGGGGCTAGCTAGAGTGAGAGGGCAGGTAATAATAATGGCACTGATTAGCCCAGTTAGTTTTGTATTCCAGAGGCAAACCAGAATTTAGACAGGAACACTTGCCATATTATGTGACTATCCCACTATGCAGATAGGGTTGAAGATATTCTGAGACACAACCACAGCATAAGGCATCCATGAAATCTTGAGCTGTCCCTGAGAATGACCTTTAGCAAGGATATTGGAGTCCCCTAAAACCATTACCTGGGAGGCCACAGCCAAGACCACCTCCATGATTTGAGGTAGTGCGATTCCAAGGCAACAGAATCCCTGGCCCACAGGCATCATTCCACTTTAAGCTCTTGACATTGGGGCTCTCATAGACCAGAAACCTGAAGAGAGATGGAATTCCAAGACCACAAGAAGAAGTCTTCTCCCAGTCATCAAGCCCAGACTGGCACAATGCTGAGAACCTAGACACAACAGAAAGGCAGTCACAGCCAAGGTAGATAGTAGCCAACTTTTGCAATCTGGCTTAGAATTTTTCCAGCCAATTTCTTTCAATATTTACAATTAGATGTATGTTATACATGTGAAGATAACATTTATTTCCTTTTTTCCCAGGTGCGCATCACTGAAGTTCACACTGATCATCAGACTCAAGTAAGAAGCTTGTTCTGGCAACTTCTCACATTCTAGCACTACATGTCCTTTACTAGCTAGTGGTAATCTGGAACATGGGAAAGCTGTTCTTTCTTGCTCAGTGTACAATATCCCAGCATACCGTGTTCAATACTTTTCTTTCCTAGTCTGTTTTGGAACTGGAGTTGTTATCCTTTCTGCCTGCTGTGACACTCTCTTTTAGGACCTAAAAGGAGATCTGGACATGACGTGACATGCACTCTGCTCAGTCCCCCTTTGATCCATAATGCTCAGCTAGTCCACAGGAAAGAAAATAATTCTTTGACTGGAATTCATCTTTCTGCCTTTCCAGCAGTGTTGCAGTTTGGTTAGGGTCAGTAGAATCATTTATCCCCATCAGTTTTGTTTATTTGATCACAGTCCCTGTTTACTCACAGGATGTAGCCAGATGAACTGCCTATTAGCTTTGGCAAACAGTCAACTTTTACCAGTTTTTAAGGTACTTGGTACACTCAGTTTCCTTGAAATGAGGATGTGATGAAAATTCCCCATATTCTCCAGCAATTAAACAGAAAAGTCTATGGATCAGTCAGTCCTCTGAAAACTGGTTATCCTGATTTAATCTTGTTCTTTGGTTTGAACACAAGTAAGGGTTCATTATTGTTCAGTAAGCCCAAAGCTTTTGGGGTTCAAACCAGCACTGGGTGACTAATAAAACCTATAATTCCTCATTGGATTTTGCTTTTCACACCTAATGTGATTAAGTTCTCAGTTTCAGCACTGAAGTCATTTGCTGTCAGGATGGGATCTGAGCATTCATTTCCCTATCTAAATAAAAATGTTCCATCCAAATGAACAGAGGAAGGAAGCAACAAATCTGACTGCTATGTGCTTCTTGAGAAGCCTCTTTAATGCTTTGTCTGTTTTTGTTCCTGAAAAATACACAGAAGATATTGATAGTGCTGCATGAGCATTGTGAGTCTACCAAGAGCTTTAGAAGCAACCTTGCAATATATTACACTAGAGCATGAAGGAACCAAGAGGGGAAGAAGTGAAAGAGAGAGGGAATCACAAGGAATCAGATCATGAAGGTAGCACAAATGGTGTTTTCCCACCTGTGCCAAGCTAGACTACTAGCACCCTACCTGTCCTCAGAACACTTGGCCACAGTGATCCATAAAACAGTCACTTCTAGACTAGGCTTCTGTAACTAACTCTACACAGGCCTTCCCTTGTCTCTGACCCAGAAATTGTAATTGGTACAAAATATGGCTGCTAGGGTCCTCACTAGGTCATCTTGGAGGGCCCATGTCCAGCCTATGCTCAAGCAGCTGCATTGGCTACCAATTGGCTTCTGGATCAGGTTAAAGGTTTTGGCTTTGACCTTTAAGGCCATCTGTGGCCTATGCCCTCTTATCTGAGGGACTGCTTATCACCTTATGGGTATGAATCTGCTGGTTGCCCCCAGCCCCCTGGAGGCATGCCTAGCCTCAACCAGGGCCAGGGCCTTCTCAGTCCTGGCCCCAGCCTTGTGGAATGACCTCCCAGAAGAGCTGAGGGCCGTGATAGAGCTATCAGCATTTCGCAGGGCCTGTAAGACGGCCTCACCAGGCATTTGAAAGATTGGGTTTCTCCCTCTATATGCTGCTAGGCTGGACATTGCCTGTAAATACCCACCAGGGTCATGATGACTGCTGTGGCAGGGTTGAAGGAATGGGGGTGTTTGTAGACTGCTTTTTGTGGATTGTTTTTTGCCACCAATATTGGTTACATTTATTGGGTTTTAATGTTTTTATTGTAAACCGCCATGAGCCAGCTGGGCCGGGAGTGTCGGTCAATGAATACAATGATGGATGGATGGATGGATGGATGGATGGATGGATGGATGGATGGATGGATGGATGGATAGATGGATAGATGGATGGATGGATGGATGGATGGATGGATGGATGGATGGATGGATGGATGGATGGATGGATGGATGGATGGATGGATGGATGGATGGATGGATGGATGGATGGATGGATGGATGGATGGATGGATGGATAGATAGATAGATAGATAGATAGATAGATAGATAGATAGATAGATAGATAGATAGATAGATAGATAGATAGATAGATAGATAGATAGATAGATAGATAGATAGATAGATAGATAGATAGATAGATAGATAGATAGATAGATAGATAGATAGATAGATACCCTTTTGGCAGCAGTTGGGCAGTGTATCAGCCTCATCTAGGAAACAGCAGCTTAATATTTTCTTTACTTTTCTATGCCTTTGCTCCCCTTCCAGAGATACTGTATATACTATGCATTGCAGCAGCATTGACAAATGCAAAGAATTAATCTAGATCAGGCTTTCTCAGCCAGAGTTTTGTAAAAACCCAGGGTTTCTTGATGGCCCTGGTAGGGTTTCCCAAACTGGTGGAAGTAAATTAATGTATTATATATTTTTAAAATTTGTTAAGCATTTATCAGGTGGTATTGTCAGGTTTCTTCAGTTGCCCAGAAAACACAGCCTCTGACTTGTTGCAAAAGATGTGTTTATTCTAAATCAAGAAAGCCCAAAAAGTACCTTGTAGGAACTAGGATAAAATAGAGCAAGCACAGCATATAACCACTTCCCTTACACCCCCTCCCATGAGAACCCAGAAAAGCCAGGAGAGCTTCAAAAAAAACAAACCAAGCAGATAGCAGGATGCTCAAGGTCATGGCGTTACATTCCACCGACAGGAAAGACAGGTGTAAAGGAAGATAGGTTTAATAAACACTCTGGAATTACACAACAAATTAGAACTACACATCAAACTGAATCAGAACAAATATCAGAAGCACAGCATTCTGACATCCTACCACCCCATAATTATCTTTCCCCCACCAAGGCCCAGGGCTTCAGGAGATATGCAGAATTAAAATCCTGAACCAACTTGGATGCCTGCACATGGGATGCATTAACCCATTCCCAGTCTCTCACAGGAAATTCCATCCCAGTCAACTAGGTACTGGAACTTCCCCCAATGCCTCCTAAAGATGCCTCCAAATATCTTGTTGACTTCATAACAATATAGAGTTTAGTTCCCTTAAAAAACAACCCCTCCTGCTGCTCTAAGTCCCCTTGCAACACCTGGAACGCCTAATTGTTTTCCCTTTTGTAACCCACAGATGGATGGAAGGGGAGCGGGGGCCACCCCCCTCTCACGGCTTGATTGCAAGACACAGTTACCAGTCCCAAAAGGACAGGCAAAAACACTGAGTCTATCACCGGCTCCACTGGCTTTTGTGTTGAGGGAGATGGGACAAGACATCTGCCCAAAAGTTCTGCTTCCTGAGTGTGTTTAAGTGTAAACATGAATCAGGAGAAAAACTCTGACCAGCAGATCTGTTTAAGGGATTGCTTTCTTGGTTGGTGGAGAGCCTGCAGGTTTTCACGGTCTGTCCATACCTCGAACGGACTGAGACTCCCCTCCAGCTAATGCCATCAGATTGTTAGTGCCATTTTTATAGCAGCCACCTCCTTTCCCCAAATTGCCTTGTTTCGTTCAGTTTCACTGAATTTCTGTGACAGCTAGGCACAAGGGTAGGCACAGGGTTCATCCTCCTCCCATTGCAAGAGGATAACCCACATATCAACATCACTTGAATTTGCTTAGACCACAAATGGCTCAGCTGGGTTTGCATGACGGAGGATGAGTTCTGTAATAAGCAAACACTTCAACTCTTCAAAAGTGCCTGAGTATTCAGTGGTCCGTTGTAGTTAGGCCCCAAGATTCTTTGCTGCCTCCCCCCTTTTGTTTTTAGGGGGAGAGCGACCAGGGCAAAGTTTATAGAGCTGGCCAGGTGTTCCATAGCAAATGCCCAGGTTAAATCTTTATCATTTCGGAAGAGTGCCACCAGTGTGCCAGTAATCTCATTCAGATGGGCTCTAAATTCAACTCACATTACCACTATCTCCCATTGTATGGCCAGTTTTCACTCTCAATCCATTCCTGGCTGGTTGCAGCCCACTGGCTCTGTCTAGTCAGTGAGGTCTTGATCATAGATTGTCAAAACTCCTATCTTCTGGACTCATGTCCCTCACTTGGCCAACATACCTGTGGAAAGTGACTCAAGCTCTAACTCCAACCCTGATACTTGCCCCAATGGCACCCTAGAGGAAGGCACAGTGGATACCTCTCCTCGAGACACCAGAACATGCATGAAGGCTTACTACACCACCTCCTACTTTGTCAGCAACCCGAGCTGGAAGTGGGGGGGGGGGTGCTACAGCCAAGGTGGAGAGGTACATGACTGACCATCAGGGGCAACAGATGTCCAAAGTCAGAAACAAATGGCACAAGCACAACATTCTGACAGTTATGACCACATAAGGTCATGTTGACTTAACTCCCCTCTCCCAAAATGGACAATTATGGGCCTGGAGGGAGTAGGAAGGGGAGGGCCCCCAAGTTAGAGTGGACACAGCTAAGCTTTCCAACCATATTCTGCACTTCTGGGGTTTCTTGATGCCTGAAGAATATTTCAGGGGTTTCTAAATGGTAAGAAAGTTGAGAAAGGCTGATCTAGATGCTGGGAAGACATTTTCCCCTATATGGCAATTTGAGTGCCCTTTAGCTGTCAGATGTCAGAGGTGAAAATCACACACCTCTCAGTTCTAAGCCAATTAGACAATCAGCACCATCTCTGGTGTCACTCCTTATTTATTTTATTTATTTACAATTTAATTTCTATCCCGCCCCTCCCAACAAAGTTGACTTGAGGCAGAATAAAATATAACAATACAATTCAATACAATCATTTTCAAATTAAAAACCTCAACAATCACAAGAAGTTAACAATCCCACAGATGGCAGATAAAACACCCTTCCCCATTCCAGTCAAACATTTCACATTTCCAGCTGCATCCACCCACCAATGTCACTCAGGCCAAGATCTGCCTCACCAGCAATACTGCTTAGCAATAGGCGAGACCTCCAGTTTGTAACTCCTGGGACACCTTCTCAGCCTTAACCAAATGCCTGGCGGAAGAGCTCTGTCTTACAGGCCCTACATAACCTTGACAGCTCCATCAGGGCCCTTAGCTCTTCCAGTAGCTCATTCCACCTGGTTGGGGCCAGGGCCAAAAAGGCCTTGTCTCTGGTTGAGGCCAGCCAAAATGTCCTGGGGGCCCAGGACAACCAGCAGATTCGTACCTGCAGAGTGAAGAGCCCTGCGGGAGCCATAAAGAGATAAGCAGTCCCTCAGATAGGTAGGACTCAAGCCACATATGGCCTTTAAGGTCAAAACCTTGAACTTAATCCAGAAGCAAACTGGTAACCACTGCAGATGTCTCAGCACGGGCTGGATATGGGCCCTTATTGACATGTAGCATTTGAACATTGTTTTAGCCCTTTAAATGGAACAGAGCTTTTTGTAGTGCAAAAACATCTGCTAAAAAATAACACACACACACATACACACAACTGTCTTGTTCCCTTAATGCCATTTTACACACTGATGTCCTTAAAACCGTTTTTCATTCATCTTTTCATTGTCCAGAAATATATTAATTTTGCTGATGGTATGGATGTTCATCCATTTGTTGAAATAGTTGGAAATCCTGGACTCTCCTTGTCAGACACCATTTGCAAACCAGCTGAAATTATAATATTATAAAAAAATCTTCCAACAAGGATTCTCATGCCTTATGAGGAACATATCATCGTAAGGGGGGCTGGTGCTGCATACACACACGCACACACACATACAAAATAATTTGTTCCCCCCACTCCTCCCTTGCCTTTCCCCCTTACCACTCACTTCCCTGATGTTCTTCCTGGTCCCTCCCCCCTCCCTGATGTTCTTCCTGGTCCCTCCCCCCTCCCTCTCTCTCTCTTTCATGTGCCATGCCAATTTTACCAGTTTTTAGTTTGCTTTGTTCCTCTAGTGTGACCTGGCTCTGTTTGAAGCTCTACTTTGGTCTGTGTTATGTTATATGTTATAGCCTTTGAAGAATTGTAAAACATCCCAACTCTCTGGGAAGTTGCAGCTGGGAAGGAATCTGGGAGACTGCCAGTCTCCTAGTTTTGCACCTCTGCTGATATAACGGTCACTTCCATGAGAGCCAACTTTCCCACATATAGTTTGGGGCCATGGGTCTGAGTGGATAAAACTCCATTCCTTCCTTTCTCTCTTGTCTTTGCCAATAACCCTGCTCTGTGTGTTTCATGAAGAAGATGCTTGCCCATTGGTAATCCTCACTGCTTGGTATGGTCCCAGCTTTGTAGGGATTGGGGACCACCAGCTGAGCTGCTTTCCTAGGATACGGACAGTTTGGCAAAGACCCTTCTTCTCCCTGTTAACCCCCATATCTCTGCTCGCTTCCTTACCATGATGGAGACGGTAGAAAGAGGCTTGGGGGATTCTTCTACTTCTGCCAGTGAGGGCCAGATCTCCAAGTGGGCAGAGGACCAGCACCAGGAGTTGGCACTGGAGTGCAAGGGGTGTCTGGGGTTGCTGGCCGCAGAGGAGGCAGCCCCTTTCCCCATTGAATGGTGGGATCGCACCAGTGGTTCACCCAGAATTACAACCATGGCATGGCTCTCTGACCAGAGGCAGCTGAGCACCACTGGACTTCAGCTTGACCTCCCTCTGGGGAATCTGTTTCTTCCTGTAGACTTGGACCCCATGTAGAAGGCACCAAAGGAATGGAGCTAGATGATGTTGACCCATGAGGCTCTTGCGCTCCAGATAGGACATTGGGCTACTGGCACCAAAGTCCAAATTTACATCCAGATTGGCAAGAAGCAAACTCTCCATGAGCCACCGCTGCGGTGATGCTCAACTGGCCTTGGGCAACTTGGGCCGGGTGGCTACCATAGAAATGGGCCTGTTCTGGGCCCAGCCTAGACAGTCTACCGCAAGGAAACTGTCACAAAAGGCAGTGCCAGAAGGCAAACTCTTGGAGAACGAGGGTGGGATTTGCTGGCGTGGAGCGACCCCAGAATGGCTCATGAGGTGGGGGGGTCTCCTCCAACAGAGGTTCAGTTAGCCTGCCAGATTACTTTCTGTGACTCCTGGTGACACTGACTGGTCAAGCACTGCGCTCAGTTCCTAGGATCAAGATGGTTGAGCCCCAAGGGGCAGCTACCACGAAGAGAACTGCTTCTCACTTGCAGCTGCCCCCTTTTGATGGACAGCGTGGGAGCACCACACCCAGCCTATCATTGGTGCTGACCCTGGTCTTCACTTGTTTGGTGCACACGTATACCCAGGAAGAGAGGGGAGCAGTGGGGGATCCCAACCTGATCCTTCTGGGTAGATTCCAAGACACACATGCTGATGGGGAATGGTCCCCACACACAAACAGCAACTGACACAGCCTCCTTTGGTGCAAGGTGGGTCCCTGGTTTTACGTGCTGCTGCCCCCAATGTATGCATCCTTGGTACCGGCACCCCCTCTGCTCTATCAACAGGCACCCTCCTCAGCTCCATGATTTTCTGGCTTAGGCTATGGGATTGGGATTGCACCACCATCTATGCACCTGCCACTCAGCTGATGCCAGGCTAATATCTGAAGCACCGCCCATGGACCCACAGTTCCCAGGATTTGGTCTGCGGACTGGGGTAGTGGCAGGGCTGAAGTTCCATGCCAAGGACAAACTTTTATTTCTTGCTTTATGCAGGACTAGGGGGCTGTCACAGCTCGAGGATTGTGATGTGTGGAAGAGACCCTATCTCAGACAAAATCCAAACATGACTCCATGGAGTGTAAAGGAAAACCACTGGAGAGGCCCCAAAGACACAGGGAGCCATTTCAATGGATTTCATCATGGATCCCCTAGCAATGGGAAGACCATAATTTGGGTGGTCATAGACCTATTCTCCATTTCATGGCATGTGCCTCTTTCCCGATGGCCAATGGTCGGTAGAGCTGTTCATAAAGCACATCCTGCATCTTCATTCCCTCCTGGACAAAATAGTCAGTAACTGTGGGACTCAGTTTACCACCAGGTTTTGGGGGACTTGACTCAAGTTGGCAGGGGTGGAGCAGGCTCTTAGCTCCACCTACCATCCAGCTACAAATGGTCAAACTGAAAGAGTTGATCAGATTTTGGAACAATACCTCTGCTGTTTTATTACCTACCATCATGATGACTGGACAGCAATGCTCCCCCTGGCAGAGTATATGTACAGTAATGCTGCCTGTCAAAGCACTGGACTCTCCCCCTTTGAAATTGTATATGGCTATGCTCCTTGACCCTTTCCTGCACTGAATCCCCCACCAGCAGATGAAAGTAGTGTTCCCCCTGGTGTGGGGGAATGGGGAACAAAGGTGTGCAAGTCCTGGGCAGGGGTGCTGGAATCACTTGACAAGGCTATGGCTGACTGTAAGAGATGGACGAAATTTCCCATCCTGGAGTTAGCAATCCTATGGGAAAAGAAGGGGAAATCTGTGGCCTTGGGTGATTTATTTCTGTTGTTGGAATTCACATGATTGCCAAATTTTGATGTATTCTAGGCATGACATTACTGTAATTGCTTCATACAAAATGGTTAACAGGACCTTGCTAAACTGTTACATCTTTCCGTGTTGAAGTCAATAAGCTTAGAAGAGTGTAACTGTGTAAAGAGCCCACTGAGTGGCCAACCAGTTATTCTAGAGGACCAACAATGGGGCATAGAGGCCAAGGACTTCACCTGCTGCCTCCTGACACTGGTATTCAGAAGTTTACTGCCTCTGAATGTGGAAATTCCCTTTACTGTAGTAAAAGGTAAAGGTAAAGGTATCCCCTGTGCAAGCACCGAGTCATGTCTGACCCTTGGGGTGACGCCCTCCAGCGTTTTCATGGCAGACTCAATATGGGGTGGTTTGCCAGTGCCTTCCCCAGTCATTACCGTTTACCCCCCAGCAAGCTGGGTACTCATTTTACCGACCTCGGAAGGATGGAAGGCTGAGTCAACCTTGAGCCGGCTGCTGGGATTGAACTCCCAGCCTCATGGGCAAAGCTTTCAGACGGCTGCCTTACCACTCTGTGCCATAAGAGGCTCCTTACTGTAGTAAGTAATTGATATTTGCAGAATTTCAGTATACAAAGAGAATGAAGCATAGCCTGCTTAAAAACTAAAAGTTTAATTA
Organism: Paroedura picta; assembly: GCF_049243985.1. Lineage (NCBI taxonomy): Eukaryota > Metazoa > Chordata > Lepidosauria > Squamata > Gekkonidae > Paroedura > Paroedura picta. Next base: position 104,559,375 of record NC_135371.1, on the reverse strand, counting down.
TGAATAGAAACAGCTTTGTAGAGAAGTTCTAGTAGTCTGTCTTCTGCATTCAATCAGTTTGTTGTGGAAACAAGTTGGGAGGAAGTATGCTAAAAGAGCAGGAAATCTCCTATTGAGCAAATCAGGACACTGAAAGATAATTTGAAAAAAATATCAGGAAGTTTCTGATCTAACTATTCTAAATACAAAACTCCTCTGATATCCTCTGCAGGGTATTCTTTGCATGCTTCTGAATCATGGACACTACAGATCTTGCATATTCTAATAGATAGACCTATCCTCCATGAATCTATCTCATCCCATTTTAAAGCAGTTTCTGTTTAGGATGATACCCTAAATCCCACAGGTATAGGTTTCACAGGCTACCTTAGCAAAATGGGAACAGTCACAGAAGTAAAGGGCTCCCATCCACTAAGGTGTGATTTAGATTGAGCCGACATCTTTAGCTCTAGCTTAGTCTGTAGGGAGAGAGTGTAATTTGCTACAAAGTATAAAATGATCCCAAGGATAATTTCTGTTTGTACAATAATGACTGTTTACTAAAGAAGGATCTCAAGTCAAAACATTCCTAGGAATTTGAAGAAATATGCAGTCCTTTACTGTTCATGAAGTCTTTTAGTAGTCTCTTGTGTTTCTCATGGGCAGTCAGTCTATTTAACGAATAATGCTACCATTTGCCTTTTTAGTCACTGTGTCACACTGCTGACTCATGTTCAATGTATGGTCAACTAAGACTCCTACATCCTTTTCACACATGCTACTGCCAAGACAAGTCTTCCACATCCTATATTGGTGTGTTTGGTTTTTCCTACCTAAATGCAGAACTTTACATTTGTCCGTATTGAACTTCATTTTATTCAGTTTAGCTCTCTTCTCGAACCTATCAAGATCATCCTGCATTCTGATTCTGTCTTCTGTTGTGTTTGCTACCCCTCCCAGTTTAGTATCATCTGCAAATTTAATAAGTATCCCCTCTAATCCCTCATCCAAATCATTTATAAATATGTTGAACAACATAGGCCCCAGGACAGATCCCTGGAGAGCTCCACTGGTCACTCTTCTCCAAGAGGATGCTGAACCATTAACAAGTACCCATTGAGTTGTTGTTGTTGTTGTTATGTGCGAAGTCGTGTCCGACCCATCGCGATCCCATGGACAATGATCCTCCAGGCCTTCCTGTCCTCTACCATTCCCCGGAGTCCATTTAAGTTTGCACCTACTGCTTCAGTGACTCCATCCATCCACCTCATTCTCTGTCGTCCCCTTCTTCTTTTGCCCTCGATCTCTCCCAGCATTAGGCTCTTCTCCAGGGAGTCCTTCCTTCTCATGAGGTGGCCAAAATATTTGAGTTTCATCTTCAGGATCTGGCCTTCTAAAGAGCAGTCAGGGCTGATCTCCTCTAGGACTGACTGGTTTGTTCGCCTTGCAGTCCAAGGGACTCGCAAGAGTCTTCTCCAGCACCAGAGTTCAAAAGCCTCAATTCTTTGACGCTCGGCCTTCCTTATGGTCCAACTTTCGCAGCCATACATTGCAACTGGGAAGACCATAGCCTTGACTAAACGCACTTTTGTTGGCAGGGTGATGTCTCTGCTTTTTAGGATGCTGTCTAGATTTGCCATAGCTTTCCTCCCCAGGAGAAAGCGTCTTTTAATTTCTTTGCTGCAGTCCCCATCTGCAGTGATCTTGGAGCCCAGGAAAATAAAATCTGTCACTATCTCCATTTCTTCCCCTTCTATTTGCCAGGAATTGAGAGGGCCGGATGCCATGATCTTTGTTTTCTTGATGTTGAGTTTCAAGCCAACTTTGGCACTCTCCTCCTTCACCCGCATCAACAGGCTCTTTAGTTCCTCTTCACTTTCTGCCATTAGAGTGGTATCATCTGCATATCTGAGGTTGTTGATATTTCTTCCTGCAATCTTGATCCCAATTTGTGACTCCTCTAATCCCGCATTTCTCATGATGTGCTCTGCATACAAGTTAAATAGGCAAGGCGACAGTATACAGCCTTGCCGAACTCCTTTCTGAATTTTGAACCAGTCAGTGATTCCATGTTCAGTTCTCACTGTTGCTTCTTGACCTGCATATAAATTTCTCAAGAGACAAATAAGATGCTCTGGTATTCCCATCTCTTTAAGAACTTGCCACAATTTGTTGTGCTCCACACAATCAAAGGCTTTAGCATAGTCAATGAAGCAGAAGTAGACGTTCTTCTGGTACTCCCTAGCTTTCTCCATGATCCAACGTATGTTGGCAATTTGATCTCTAGTTCCTCTGCCTCTTCGAAATCCTGCCTGTACTTCTGGAAGTTCTCGGTCCACATATTGCTGGAGCCTAGCTTGTAGGATTTTGAGCATAACTTTGCTAGCATGAGAAATTAGTGCGATGGTGCGGTAGTTTGAACATTCTTTGGCATTGCCCTTCTTTGGGATTGGAATGTAAACTGACCTTTTCCAATCCTGTGGCCATTGCTGAGTTTTCCAAATTTGCTGGCATATTGAGTGTAGCACTTTTACTGCATCGTCCTTTAAGATTTTGAATAGTTCAACTGGAATCCTGTCACTACCACTAGCTTTATTGTTGCTCAGACTTCCTAAGGCCCATTTGACTTCACATTCCAGGATGTCTGGCTCCAGGTCAGTAACTACCCCATTGTGGTCATCAGGGATGTTAAGCTCGCTCTTGTATAGTTCTTCTGTATAATTTTGCCACCTTTGTTTGATCTCTTCTGCTTCTGTGAGGTCCCTACCATTTTGGTCCCTTATCATACCCATCTTTGCATGAAACGTTCTCTTCATATCTCCAATTTTCTTGAAAAGATCTCTGGTCCTCCCCATTCTATTGTTTTCTTCTATTTGTTTGCACTGTTCATTTAAGAAGGCATTCTTATCTCTTCTAGCTTTTCTCTGGAATTCTGCATTCAATTGGGTGTATCTTTCTCTTTCTCCCTTGCCTTTCACTTCCCTTCTCTCCTTAGCTATTTGTAAAGCTTCCTCAGACAGCCATTTTGATTTCTTGCATTTCTTTTTCTTTGGGATGGTTTTAGTTGCTACCTCTTGTACAATGTTGCGAACCTCCGTCCATAGTTCTTCAGGCACTCTGTCTATCAGATCTAATTCCTTAAATCTATTTGTCACCTCCACTGTGTATTCGTCAGGGATATGATTTAGTTCATACCTGAGTGGCCTAGTGCTTTTCCCTACTTTCTTCAATTTAAGCCTAAATTTTGCAACAAGAAGCTCATGATCTGAACCACAATCAGCTCCTGGTCTTGTTTTTATTGACTGGATAGAACTTTTCCATCTTTGGCTGCAGAGCACATAGTCAATCTGATTTCTGTGTTGACCGTCTGGTGATGTCCATGTGTAGAGTCGTCTCTTGGGTTGCTGGAAAAGAGTGTTTGCTATGACCATTGTATTCTCTTGACAAAATTCTACCAGCCTGTGCCCTGCTTCATTTTGTACTCCAAGGCCAAACTTGCCTGTTATCCCGGTTATCTTTTGGCTTCCTACTTTACCATTCCAATCCCCCATGACGATAAGCACATCATTTTTGGGCGTTGCTTCTAGAAGGTGTTGTAGGGCTTCATAGAACTGATCAACTTCATCCTCTTCAGCAGCAGTGGTTGGGGCGTAGACCTGGATCACTGTGATGTTGAATGGTTTGCCTTGGATTCGAACTGAGATCATTCTGTCATTTTGGGGATTGTATCCCAAGACTGCTTTTCCTACTCTCTTATTGATTATGAATGCTACTCCATTTCTTCTGCGAGATTCTTGTCCACAGTAGTATACCTGATGGTCATCTGAATTAAATTCACCCATTCCTGTCCATTTTAGTTCACTGATTCCTAAAATGTCGATGTTCAGTCTTCTCATTTCTTGTTTAACCACGTCCAGCTTGCCTTGATTCATGGATCTGACGTTCCAGGTTCCTATGGAATAAAAATCTTTACAGCATCGGACTGTCTTTTCGCCACCAGTTACTTCCACAACTGAGCGTCCTTTCGGCTTTGGCCCAGCCGCTTCATTCATTCTGGCGCTACTCGTACTAGCCGTCTGCTCATCCCCAGTAGCATATTGGACACCTTCCGACCTGAGGGGCTCATCTTCCAGCGTCATATCGTTATGCCTATTGGAACTGTCCATAGAGTTTTCATGGCAAAGATACTGGAGTGGTTTGCCATTGCCTTCTCCAGTGGATCACCTTTTGTCAGAGCTCTCAGCTATGACCTGTCCGTCTTGGGTGGCCCTGCACGGCATAGCTCATAGCTTCACTGAACTACGCAAGCCCCCTTGCCACAACAAGGCAGCGATCCTTGAAGGGGGACCCATTGAGTACGATCTGTCAATCAGTTATTGATCCACCTGACAGAATGAGGATCCATGCTGTATTTTACCAGCTTGTCAACAAGAATATAATGTATAACCTTATCAAAAGCTTTACTGAAATCCAGATAAACTATATCCACAGCATTCCCCAGATCCTGCACGGTAGTCAGGATCAAACTAGCAGCCATTCTTTTTACACAATCTACTTCTTGTGGCGCAGAGTGGTAAGCAGCAGAAATGCTGCCCGAAGCGATGTCCATAAGGTTGGGAATTCAATCCCAGCAGCTGGCTCATGGTTGACTCAGCCTTCCATCCTTCCGAGGTCGGTAAAATGAGTACTCAGCTTGCTGGGGGGTAAACGTTAATGACTGGGGAAGGCACTGGTAAACCACCCCGTATTGAGTCTGCCATGAAAATGCTGGAGGGCGTCACCCCAAGGGTCAGACATGACTCAGTGCTTGCACACGGGATACCTTTACCTTACTTCTATCTATAATTCTTGTGATAGACCCATTCATACCCCTCCAGATGATATAAATTCCATCAGTCAAACAGTAGTTATGGATAAATGGTTATGCTTCCTGTTGTCATCATAAATTAAAACAAAACTGACAAATTCAGCAAGAAATCTTGATGGTAGACTAAGCTTGATAATAAATGATGAGTCTACTCAGCTATGCATTTGACCAACTGAAGTGAATTAATCAAGTGCCGCTAATGTCATTGATCTAGCAAAGGGTGGTGATATATATGGATAAGTGATACACACCAGCCTGTCAAAGTAACAGAGATTGATCAACACACACTGAAATGAGCACTTTCTTTGATGGTTTCTCTAGGGCTTCTTCAAGACAGGGACATGAAAATGTACCCATGCCATGGCAGTGAATGTTGTGGAAGCTGTTGAGGATACATGTCCCATTCCTTGGTTTTGTTATCTTTACTGCTGCCCAAACTCTTCTTCTCCCTGGTGTTCCTGAGCTTTGTATAGGAGCCTCCCCCCCCCTTGCTCTTTGCCTTGTTTCTTTATTTTCTACACGCACATACACACAAACTATTTAAGGGGCTGAACATGGGAGAATGCAGAGCTTACTCTCCCTCGGTGAATACAGAAGAACATCCATGGGCAATTGGCTTGTAGCCACCCCACAGTTTCCCCCTTTGTTTGAAGAAAATATTTCACATTTTCTTCAGAATAAAGGGGGTGGGGAAGAGAGGCAGGGAAGTCATCACGACCACATTGGACATGACAGCTGGAGGCTGCCCTTTACTGCAGGGACTTTTCCTTGTCCATGAGGAGGGAATCCCCCTGTGGGAACAGCCCCCATCAGCAAAAGTAACAATTCTGCAGCTAAACGGGGTGACAAGCAAACTGGTATAAAAGACACTGAAACTGAAAGCCCATTCCTCTGTGTGCTTCCGAGTTAGACTCAATGGCCTGCTGGGTCAGCTCATGTTGGGATCAGTGAACTATTCCTTCATTTGGACAAATAGGATTGTGTCCATTTGGATGATTACACTGCTGTCTTGCATATAAGAATGCTTTCTCAAAGTTGCTGCTCCTCTTTCTCCTGCCACTGCCTCCAATTATTAAAAGGCACAGAGTTAAAAGCAAAACAAAACCATTATGAAGATAGATTCAGGGCGGTAACTGTGTTGGTTTGAAGCAGCAGACCAAAATTTGAGTCCAGTAACACTTTTAAGACCAACAAAGTTTTATTCAAGGTACCAAGGGCCACACCCATTGCATTCAGGAATACAATGGACACTGGATTAGGGGGGTGGAGTGGAAGAACTCTGCAGATGGCCTCTCCCTCGCCCCAGGACCTGGAAAGGCTTCAGGCAGCTGTTAGGGAACTCACCAGCAGGGGCAGCTCTCATGCAACAGGGATCTGCAGCCTCCAAGCCTCAGAGGGAAGTGAAAGGAGGAGGGGTGGTCAGGGGTGGGGGATGGAAGGCCGCTAGACAGACAGGCAAACTGGTTGGAGGAGGAAGCACTCAGGGACAGGCACCCTGAATGGATGTTAAGCACTGAGTGGCACGTAAGCCATGAGACACACTCCTCCTCCAAGGCCTTACCAGAAATATATAGTGGAACAGATAAGCTTTTGTGTGAATGCACATGACAGCTTATACCTTGAATAAAAGCTACCTGTGATGCAACTAGTTGTGCTTTCATGCTAAAGAAATCTTCATTCTTTGTTCTTTAAACTATATGTTCCTCTAATTCTTTCTTTTCCTCCCTCTTATTGCCCAATAATAGTGTTGCCTGGACTTATTGCAGGGTGAGATCCCTGTTTGGTGTTGCTGTCGATGTTGCTAGACAGTTATAGGGCTGTCTGTAACTCAAGAAGGGCCAATTGCCTGTGTTAGAGAAGCATCATTATCCAGGAGGGGTCATATATCATTGTTGACATACTGGAGAGCCTTTCACTGGGAGGTACAGATGACAGATAGGCTTATTTCATTTTTCTCTTTGGGGCCTGTCCTATACTAATACCAATTACCTATCCTGGTTCTTGTCAACAAAAGCTTATGCTTCAGGAAATATATAATATTCAGGGACTATGGGATTCTTTTAGATGTAAAAAAAAAATTTTTTTTTTTGCTCAAACAGCCAATCATGGCTACTCGACTGGAATTGTTTACAATTTGTCAGAACCCTGTACTTTCTGCCATGATTTTTGATTGCTTATTTAGGTTGCTAGCTATGTAGTTGATCTGACCTGTTGGCCATGTTTTATGGCTCTGCTGTTCATTTATTACCCTGATGCTCCTGCCTTCATTCTTACCCCACCCCCTTGTATCTCCCGCCTCTTCCCATCCATCTCCATTTCCCTCTGGAATGCAAGCTTGGGATCTCCCTATCTGCCTGTTGAGACTGAAGTCTTCCTGCTTCCTGCTTTCCCAGGGATCCCATGGGGAGGCTGCGGGATCCAGAGTTATATGTTATATTCCCATGCTATTTGCCTCAGTTTTGACAATGCCTGGCTGAGTGTACTTGCTTACTCATTAAAAGAAATCATTTGCTTAAAGTCAAGGGTTTGCTTTCCTGGGTAACTGAAGATCCTCACACCAATGTGTCAGAATCCCCCCAGTTTCTGGCATGATTTTAAAATGTTCTCTGAACCTGCTTGTAACCATTTTGAAATGTATTCTTTTTCCTCTGCCTGCTTTGTGCCTGCTTTGTTAGCTCTAAGGTCACTTCTAGCTGCTCAGTTATCTCTTTCGGCTGGGCCTCTCGGCCTTGCACCTGCATTAGTATCATCATGACTGCTTGCTATATAAAACTTAATGGTTTTGGGGGAGGTGGGAAACTGCTGGAATAAGAGCTGGTGTTTGTTCTGTGTGGCTCAAAATAGTCTGTGCGTCCATGGAGTTCTGCTTGAATAAACTGCCATCTTCTCACAGTGGTGTTTTATTTACAAGTCTGTAATCCTGACACAATGGATACAGAGCATTCATATTCACAAGGTCAGTGAGATACTGAAATGCTGGTCAGAACCAGCAGAGAAGTTCTGCACTGGGGTATTCAGTACAGTAGCGATCCCCAACCTGTGGGCTGCGGACGACATGTGGTCCATCAACTAATTGGAGGTGGGCCCCGAAGGATGCCTTCCCCCCCCCCCCCCGGCCCTTTACAACACACTTCGGGTGTCATTGTCTCCCATCACTCCCAGATGGGACTATCTTGTTGCAGAGAAACAAGCCCATTGATTTGTCATTGTCGTGAGTTAAAATTTCCATGAAAATAAAATGTTCCTTATGTTCATTGTTGTAGCATGTCTGTAACTTATTTTGAAGGGATGTTTAAACATTACCATAGCAATCAGAGAGCGTTAGGGCAGTGGTTGAGAGTAGAGGAGTAAACTACCCCCCCCTCCACCGGGCCTCAGTAAAATTGTCAAGCGTTGAGTGGTCCCCGGTGATAAAAAGGTTGGGGACCACTGCAGTACAGAGTTCATCATTTTGCATTATTAAAACTGAGTAGAACAAAGCTTGAGTCTAAGGGCAATTTTAAAACCTATTAAGTTTTATTCAAAGTATAAGCTTTGGTGTACCCAGCACACTTTGTCAGATGTTGAAACAGGAGTTACAAGACCACACATATAGTTAGTAGATGTAAGTAAATCCATAAGTAATTATGGATTAGGACACAGCATATCTTTAACCGCTCCTGCGGTTAAATAAAAGGGTAAGGCCACCTGGGGAGGAGTTAGGGTGGGCCCTGTCCAGGATAAAAACTCAGAGGGCCCAATCAGGAGCTTCGCTCCTGACCACTGTAGGGAGAGGAGGTCAGAAGGGCTGCCAAAGGGATGAGAACAGAGGCTTGGACAGGCTGCGCCAGCCCTTTTTGCCCCAAGGCTGTCCTATCATGTCCAACTGTAAATTGCCTCAGAACCCTGACAGAGCTGGCAAGAGGCTGCAGAGTGCTCCCCCTCCCCCCCTTCAGGCCTGCTGCAAAGGAGCCTCTAACAGCCCCTGACTGAGAGGAGGGAGGCCTTTCCAAGAGCAACGCAGGGGAGCCTGAGGGCCTTCATTCTGAGGGTGGGGAACTTTCCCCTTCTGCCAAACAGTTGCCTGACAGGGAGGCCACAGAAAAGCCCCTTCTCACTTAAAATACTGCTCTGCCCGGAGGTTAGACACAGCCAAGCCATGTGTCTTTCTTCTTTGCAACTCTCTGCAGATTTAAGGCCACTGCACAGCGTTATTCTGCAGAGGAAACTGGCTCTTTTGTCTTCTGTTTCATCTGCACAACAACCCTGTGCAATAGGCCTCAAGTCTTTCAATTCAACAACAACCTGTCTGGGAAGCCTTAAATGTTTCTCCTCTACCACAACCCTGTCCAAAGTAGCCCTTTCTGCCTGGGGAGTTGATCTTTATACTCTGCAGGTGAGCTGTAATTCCAGGAGCTCTCCAGGCCACACCTGTAGGTTGGCTACCCCTGGGTTGGAAGGTTTGGAGGTGGGACTTTAAAATCATACAATGCCTCAGATTCCAGCCTTCAAATGAGCCATTTTTGCCTGCAGTTGGTAGGGAGTGGTGCAGGAGTGTCCCTTCTGGCCTATGGGTTATGGCCAGCCCTTACCAGCAACTGTTTGTATTCTGGGGCGCAGACAGGCAGACCAGCATCAGTCCTGTGAGTCTGGAAAGTGCAGGAAGATCTAAATAAATATTTACAGCCTGAAACTGTAAATAGAGAACAAGTAAATGTCTGGAGACATATAGTAACTGAAATGACTTATTGGCCTGGCAAATAACCTTGGCCTGGCAAATAAAAAAAACAGTATAAAAAACCTTACTCAGGTCAAGACTGCTGTGCACAGAGAGTCTTCCTCTTAGGGTTGCCAGCTTCCCTGTGAGGCTCTCTACCCTACCTCCCTCATGTGGAGTCTGCTATGGGGAGATAAAGGGAAGACAATTGGAAAATGCTTTGAGACACCTGAGGCCTGCTGGGTCACTGCGGCCCATTCCCAGTTCTCTCAGATCTCTCACAACCCTACATACCTCACAGCTTGACTATTGTGGAGAGACAAATGGAAAAGGTGTTTGTAAACCGCACTGAGACTCCTTTGGGTAGTAAGCAATAGGGTACAAAAATCCATTCTTCTAAGGAGCAACCATGAAAGAAGCATGTGGGCACATAACATTTTACCAACAGTTAAAATATGGGAGACAGAAGGAACAAGGTGGACACCTGTGTACTGTGACTACCCCATGTGTATTAGGGCAGAGGGGCATTTCGGTGAATGTGGCCTAATTCACACAAGAAGGGATATGACGCAGAACTGGGAGGAATTGGTTGCCATGTAATCTTCCTCTAAGAAGAGTCTCCAGTCTGATTTTCCCTTCACATATGTGAGGACATGGCTCTGGAAAGCTCATCTGTAACCACTATGCCACAATTCCCAAAGGTCAGTCCTCTCCCACACTCAACGAAGATTCCACACCACAGGTTCTTGACACCCATATCTCCACACCCATGCCCTCATTTGCCACCATGCCACCACAACCTCCCACACAACACACACATTCAACCCCATGCCCTTACAGACTGGACAACTCCTCCCCTTCTTCTTCCCACTGCCAAGCTCTAGCGCCCGTTGTATTCTTGGAGACAACGGGCTTTGCCCCTAGTTTAAGCATAATTAAGTTTCTCACTAGATCCAAGGGTCTTACAGAAATAACAAGCTAAGTATATCGGATCATCATTCGTTTGGGTTCAACTCTAGGGGGGGCGGGGGAAACATAGGAAAGGAAATAAAAACATTAAGATAGATTAATGGACAGATGCATTCCCAATTGTGGAACTTGAGAGTAATTAAAGAAGAAACTGTCGCTACTCTCTATTTGTCTCCCCACAAGTATAGAGGCATTAAAACTAAGTTGTAAACCTTAAGTGACTTAGTGACAGTAGACTTGGATTTCAGCCTTGGAATGCTCATATATGTATGAACTCAATGTCTTTTTAAGGTGCTGGCTCAATTGAATATGGTCCAAGTACAGGGGTAAAGTTGCTATGACACTAACAGCATAAAGGTTTTGGGAACTGTCAAAACTGTCGTTATACTCTCAAGAACCCAGACTTTAAAGAACTCATGTCAGATTAAAGTCTTCGGGTAACCAAAGAGGTTTAAAAAATGATGAAAACGCTTGTATTTAGAAATGTCAATTCTTTAAAAGCTGGTTATATTAAATCAGCCTTTTCCAACATTTTGACCATGGAGGTACTGCTGTAAACGTTTTCAGGCTTTGAGTTACTAGGAAGTTAAGTCAGCTGGCCTTGCCTCCCGGCTACACCTCTCTAGAAGTGAGAGAAACATTGCCTCTCTAGAAGTGAGAGAAACATTGCGTGACAAAGATTTAAATGGCTGGAGCCTCTCTCCTTCTCACCCTTCCAAGCCCATCATTAGACACTTTCTGAGGGGATGAGTCAACCTGCCGAAATATGGGCAAATTTGTTTTTTTTTTAAAGTCTTTTCCTCTCCTCTTCACTTGGACATAGCAGGCACAGGTGGGTGGACTGTCCCCAGCCACCATTTTGAAAACCTTCACCCTACGATACCAATGAGGGCCCTTTGCAGTACCATATGGTACCACAGTATCACGGTTGAAAAAACTTATGTTAAATCAAAGAATCTTTAATCAAATTGTAAAAATATATTTAATGTTATTACAACTGTACCTGGTCACAGGAAAGATGCTTGTAAATATGTGGCAATCCCAGGTGTATAAGCATAATTTCACCAAAGGAGGGGTTGCACTAGGGGAAAGTACTTGTGCAACTAAAGCTGATGGTTTTCTATGCCCAATTTTGAATGTTTATCTGGTTGTTCTGGGTTAAAATTTCTCTTTGTCCCCCCCCCCCCATTTTGTGTGTTTTTATGGATTAAAGTCCTGGAGAATTTCTGTAGGATCAGGACTCCAGTGCAAATACATGGCCCATACTGGAGTGTTCTGGTGCTGTGGGAAAGATAGTAGAAAAGGAAGGTATAGTAGACAGTAGCAGGGCACTCTGTACTGGGAACCTGGAAGCACAGAAACTAGTAAACATAGAACATAGAGGGTAGGAGCAGGTAAGGAGGGAAGACAATTTAAGAACCTCAAATAAGCGATTTATACATGAAGCCAGTGGGCTGTGCCACAAGCCTTTACCTTCAGGATGTCACCACTTTTGAGGCAGGAGAGTCATAGATATGTGGGCTGCCTGCATAGACCTGTAATGGAAACCAGATTGAATATAAAAAGAACCTTGCAGAGCCACATCTAATCCAGCAACCCATTTAGCACAGGAACCCACTAGTTACTATGGATGGCCAACAAAGAGGGTATTGAGGCCAAGGCCTTCCACTGATGTTGCCTCTTAGAACTGGTATTCAGAAGACTATTGCCCCTGCAAATGGAGGTTCCCTTTAGTCACCATGGCCAGGAGCCATGGATGGGCCTTCCTCTATGAATCTGTCCAACCTTCTTTTAAAACTATATATGCCTGTGGCCAGCACTGCATCCAGTGGTAGTGAATTCCACAATTTAATTTCTCATTGAGTTAAAAAGTAGTTCATTTTGTCTGTCCTGAATCTATTGCTCAGCAGCTTCATGGGGTGCAACTCCCAGTAACTTAGCCTGGGAAATAGTTAGCTTCTGGCAGCAAGGGTGCAGTTCAAAGATGCTCCCAAAAGTGTAAGCTTAAAAGAAGGTGAGACTTGGAGATGACAGCATGGGCATCCCTTGCTAGGTCAAGTCAATCACTTACAGTCCTTCCAAGTATTCTGGCAGCAATGTTGCAGAGGGGAATCAAGACTGCCTTACTTCTTTCAAACTGCTCCATCTTCCACCCACAAAAAATGCTAACAGCCCAAATTTGTAGGACGATGCTGAATGTTTCATTCATCCCAGAAACCAATACCAAGACAAGACATGAGGACAATTCTCTGTGTAGCTCTCATAGCTGCTGTGAATATAACTTTCACACAACTTTCTTTGCCTTGGCCTTCCTAGGCTGGCACCCCTGCCCCCCCACCCCCTTGAGGGCTTTGGCCTTCTTTCAGACTTTAAACAAAATGATGATTTCTTATATTACTATAGCATTATAATGTTGTGATTATCTATTGCCATGATGTACCAGTTCTATGAATTCCCAATTTTTACTTTTAAAGGTAAAGGTAAAGTTATCCCCTGTGCAAGCACCGAGTCATGTCTGACCCTTGGGGTGATGCCCTCCAGCGTTTTCTTGGCAGACTCAATACAGAGTGGTTTGCCAGTGCCTTCCCCAGTCATTACCGTTTTACCCAGCCTCATGGTCAGAGCTTCAGACAGCATGTCAGTTGCCTTACCACCCTGCGCCACAAGACGCTCTCTTTACTTTTAAAACAGATTCTTATAATACTATTGTGCCTTATAATTCTTATAATTCTTATAATACTATTGTGCCTTAGACCAGCTAATTAAAATGCTTGATAAACAGTGTAAAGCAAAGTTTGGGTACAGTTTAAGACCACCAAATAATGAAGACATTTAACAGATTCAAGGACCATACAGGAGTTACAGTCTATTCATACAGTTACCATCTGATTTGGTTAAATTCCAAGGGGACACAATTAAGGAAACAAACATACCAAAATTGGAGATTGTAAAAACAAGTTACATTTAAACCAAAAGATTTTCTCTCATGAATTATGGCAAGCTCTCCACAAGGGGGAAGCAAAGGCTCATTTTGAGAGTGCCAGCATTCAAAGACTTCCCTTGTTCTAAAACCTTTCGTACTTTTGTACTGTGGTGTACAATTTGTTTTAAATCATTTATACTATACTTTTATCCCCTAAAGCAGTGGCCCCCAACCTTTTTATCACCGGGGACCACTCAACGCTTGACAATTTTACTGAGGCCCGGGGGGGGGGGGTAGTCTTTTGCTGAGGGACGTCGCCACCACCGCCTGGAACAGAGAGAGAAAGCTTTGAACTGGCTGAAGTACCTTAGGTCCTTCCTCCCTCTCTTGGGATCTGACATCAGGTAGCAAATCTACTACCCTGTAGGAGTGCCTCTCCACCTGTACTTATATACTTCTAAATGCTGCAGATGTAACAAAAAGTCACATAGGGTTTACTGTCCTCTCTTCCAAAGGAAACCGTCCTACAGAAGCACTGCCCTGGCTGGGTATTCTACACTAAACAATCCCCTCTGAAAAGCGATAACAATAACGAAACAATAACCCTTCCATGGAAGATCCTGTTTCTGTACAAGAAGGAATAATGCTCATTGGTGATCACTCTTTCATTAAATTTATGCTAGATGGTTCAATTACTAGATCTCCTGTTGTTAATACAATCAATGTTTTCTTTGCTAAGTTCAGAGATATTTTCTTTAAAAAAAACCCAAGCTGCTACTGTTAATGACATATCAATATATGGAATGTTCAGTCTCTTTCTCAGTTGTGGAGCAGTCCCATTCAGGCCTTTGCTCTTCATCCAGAACAGTTCTAGGTAGGATGGCCATGTGGAAAGCCATGAAAAAAACTCATTGATCTTTCCATTTGTGGAAGATAGCATGTCAGCAGCTGCCACCTGATTCTTTTCTATATGATAAGCCGTACCTGCAGAAACGTCTTTTTCTTTCCCACAGAAACACTGCCCTGCTGTGCATCTGGTCCCTCTAAATCTAAGAATCATAGAAACACAGAATCATAGAGTTGGAAGGGACCTCCAGGGTCATCTTATCCAACCCCCTGCACAATACAGGCACTCTCAACTACCTGCCTACCCACAATAACCCCAATGCATGAAAGGAAGAGATGTAGCCATAAGAACAAAAACACACAGTAACAGAAGCTGTGTTAGCTTCTACACCAGACTTTTTCAACCTTTTGACCATTGTGGAGCCCCTGAAATAATTTTTCAGGCTTCAAGGAGCCCTGGAAGTGGTCAGTTGGTCACATCCTGGGAAGTGACATCACCATCTGCATTAACAGGTAGGTGCATAAACCACAAGAGAATTCACTCACGTTCGGGATGAGGAGCAATGGAAGGAGCTGGTTCCCTAGCTTGTGGCTGAGTCCGTTAAGTCAGGAGGGAAAAGGCCATGGACCCCTTCCAGAGCTCCTGAGGACCCCCTGGTTGGAATCCCTGTTCTATACACTTACAGTTCCCTGATATGCAACAGCAGCAGTGTAGTAAGCCAGCAAAGCTGGGAATTCATGATGTAAGCTTTTAACCTGTTATTAAATCAAATTTTACAGACCCAGGGCCTCTTTCCTCATTCAGAAGTCAGGCCCAATGTTTTCAATGAATTACTCCAAAATAAGCATGCATAGCATTGCAGCCATCTTTCTATGTGTAGCATTTATCATCTGTACACCGCCCGTGGCGCCACGGGCGCCACGGACTAAATAAAACAGTAAGGGGTTCTGGGGCGGGATGTGTCCGGGATGAGGAAGGGTCCGGATTGGACCCTTCCTCATGACAGACAACCGGAGGGACCAATCGGCAGGCGCAAAGCGCCTGCCGATTGGTCCCTCTGATTCCCAGCCCCAGCAACTGCGAGCCGCGCGCAGCGAGCCTCAGCCCCAGCAACTGTGAGCCTGTGCGACTGCCGGGGGCTCCCTGCCTGGCGGCCTGAAGCGGCGAGAGAAAAACCCCGGAGCAGCCTTTCGCAGCTTCAAGCCGGCGCGCCGCCGAGAAGCCCCAGAAAAAGAAAAAAAAAAACCCCGGAGCAGCCTTTCGCCGCTTCAAGCCCCCGCCCTGGGAGCCCCGGCAGCCACGCACAGCGCGGCTGCTCGGGGCTCCCTGCCCTCATGGCCCCAGAACACAATGGAGCCGCCGGGAAAGCCGCAGAAGAACAAAAAAGCGCAGAGGAGCCGCCGCAGCCCAGCGCACCACGCCTGGGACTCCCCGGCAAAAACCACGAGACGTCGAGGAGCCGCCGCCCGCCTCCTCTTTCAGATAGCCTGTCCCTCGCTCTGGTCCCCGCCTGCTAGCGCCCATTGTCTTCTTGATACAATGGGCTTTTTTACTAGTATAAATATATTACTAAACGTGAAAACATGTAATGTTTCTTACTTATCATATTTAGATGACTCATCTGACTGATGGATACAAATTATTTAAGGAGGGAGGGAGGAAAGACAAAATACTGACTATCTGTACACCGCCCGTGGCGCCGCGGGCGCCACGGACTAAATAAAACAGTAAGGGGTTCTGGGGCGGGATGTGTCCGGGATGAGGAAGGGTCCGGATTGGACCCTTCCTCATGACAGACAACCGGAGGGACCAAACGGCAGGCGCGAAGCGCCTGCCGATTGGTCCCTCCGATTCCCAGCCCCAGCAACTGCGAGCCGCGCTCAGCGCGGCTCGCAGTTGCTCCCGGCCTGACGTGGTGAGAGGCGCGAAGCGTCTCTCACCGCGTCAGGCTGGCCCCAAGGAAGCCCCCGCCGCAAACACAACACAAGACTCCAGCCGCCGAGAAGCTGCAGAAAAAAAAGAAACACCCCCGGAGGAGCCTTTCGCCGCTAGCGCGACGAGAGGCAGCAGAAAAAAAAACCCCTGTAGGAGCTCCAAGCCGCCGCGCCGACGAGAGGCAGCAGAAAAAAATTAACCCTGTAGGAGCCTTTCACAGCTCCAAGCAGCAGAAAAAAAAACCCTGTAGGAGCCTTTCGCAGATCCAAGCAGCAGAAAACAAAACCCTGAAGGAGCCTTTCCCAGCTCCAAGCAGCAGGAAAAAAAACCCCTGTAGGAGCTCCAAGCCGGCACGCCCACGAGAGCTAGCAGAAAAAAAAAACCCTGCAGGAGCCTTTCACAGCTCCAAGCAGCAGAAAAAAAAACCCTGTAGGAGCCTTTCACAGCTCCAAGCAGCAGAAAAAAAAACCCTGTAGGAGCCTTTCGCAGATCCAAGCAGCAGAAAACAAAACCCTGAAGGAGCCTTTCCCAGCTCCAAGCAGCAGGAAAAAAAACCCCTGTAGGAGCTCCAAGCCGGCACGCCCACGAGAGCTAGCAGAAAAAAAAAACCCTGCAGGAGCCTTTCACAGCTCCAAGCAGCAGAAAAAAAAACCCTGTAGGAGCCTTTCGCAGATCCAAGCAGCAGAAAACAAAACCCTGTAGGAGCCTTTCCCAGCTCCACGCAGCAGAAAAAAAAAAACCCTGTAGGAGCCTTTCACAGCTCCACGCAGCAGAAAAAAAAAGCACCTCCTGGTGTCCCCTGGGTCCTAGCGCCCATTGCATTCCTGGTTGCAATGGGCTTTCTTGCTAGTTAATTAATAAATCAATCAATCATATTTCTGTACTGCCCTCCCTTTAGGCTCAGGGTAGTTTATATATAATAGATAAACTGAATGCAATACAACTTCTTGCTATTACTTTGAATGTTTTTGGTAAAGGAGATGGTACAGTTGCAAACCTTACATTTATAACCAAACTAGGGGCCAAGCCCGTTGGATTCAGGAATACAATGGGCATTAGATTCCGGTGTGTGTGAAAGAACTCTGCGGATGGCCTCTCCTTCCCCCCAGGACCTGGAAAGGCTGCAGGACCTGTTAGGAAACTCACTGGCAGGGGCAGCTCTCACACAGTAGGGATCTGCAGCCTCTGAGCCCTGGAGGGATGTGGAAGGAAGAGGGGGTGGTCAGGGGTGGGGGATGGAAGACGATTGGCTGGCCACTGGACAGACAGGCAAGCTGGTTGAGGGAGGAGGCACTCAGGGATGGGACAGCCACCCTGAGTGGGTGTTAAACGCTGAGTGGCACTTAAGGCATGAGACACGCTCCTCCTACAAGCCCTTACCAGAAATATATTATGTGGAAAAGATAATTCCTGTTCCAAGCAGCTTTGGGTAGGGGATAAGTAGAGAAACACCTGAATGGCACAGTCAGGAAAAGATAGGTTATATAACAAATAAGTGGACATGCAAGAAAATTCCAAAAATGCACTTATAAGCATTAAGTAAAATACACCAGTTCTATATAATTATAACTCAATGTTGCTAAATAAGATGTCTAACATCCTGTACCAAAAAAATAGAATTTATAATAGACATCCATTATGTACATTATAAGAATAGTCGCATACTGCTGTTTATATTGGTTATTCTGTTTTGGCTAATGTTGGAGGGTGGCAGTGAGCTACGCATAGCCCAGATCTTTAGAAAAAACTACCCTACTCTCTCTTTCCCTAGCCTAAGTAATGGGTTTAAGATCTTCAAGTGGGTCACTAAGTGTTACCTGCTGGAGTTGTGAGCCTTCTCAAGCTGCAACCTCTTTCAGTTGATTTTTGGAAGGGCGTACTGCTATTGCTCATGTGTAGAGAGTGCATGGCTACTGCCAGGACTTCCCTTTGCACACATGCTGAGAGAGACAGCAGTGTCCCATGATAAGATTACTTGGTAAAGATGATTCCTTCTTGGCTTTGATGGTGGCTGCTTCCTTCTGCTGTTTAGCTTGTGTTTCCTGTAGCCAGCTCTCTTTGTCCGCTGCCCATGGTCTGGGCTCTTGATGCAAGTGAAGTCACAACTCTGCCAACCCCTCTTCATGAGAAGTGACTATGATGTCACATGCTTGCAGTGCAGGGAATCACAGGTTGAAGGGCACTGGCTTCCTTGGCCAGCCTTTATAGGTAATTTAATATGCCAGATCTTGTGCCCAGTGCTAGCTTCTTTACATATGGAGTAGATGCCAGAATAGCTGAATGCAGAGAGCTCCAACAACATGAATCATCAACAATATGCTATTATTTGCATAGCTCTTCAGTGAGAAATTCCATTTGTGAAGGACAAATAAAATTACTGCTCTTTCTGCTCCCTACTGTTATGTATTCCATGCATTACAAAAATATTCAGCAATATTTGTCTAGATATCTCCCTGATATGAATGTATTCAGCTTGGCTCATTATGTCTTTTCTAATATACTGTTGGCCTTATTAAAAACATGTGTTTTGTAATCATCGATGTGTTGTTTATTTCAGTGAAGAATTAATCACTGGTACACCTGTTTTGATTTGCATCCATTAATGACTCACTTCTTTTTCAACTGCCAGTATTCTTTCAAAACTTATGTCTGCCCATTATCCTAAATATTTGAAAATTGCAACCTTTTCATTGCACATTATTTCCTAACTCTGTACAATGCTTTCAGAAATAGACTGAGCAATAAAATCTCAGGGTATTCATCCACCATCTGTGCTTATATATGCTGCTTCCAGCCCTTCCTAGTATTCTTTGTATAGCTCTGTATGCTTCCAGTGAAATCCTGAAGATGCTCCCACACTAACCTGTGAGGGATGTGGGGCTGTGAGAGCTCTGAGAGAACTGGGAATGGTCCACAGCAGGATTCAGGTTTCTCAAAGCAATTTACAATCACCTTCTCTTCCTCTCCCCATAGCAGACTCCCCGTGAGGGAGGTGGGGTAGAGAGCCTCACTTGGAAGATGGCAACCCTAAGGGGAGGTCTCTCTGTGCACAGCAGTCTTTACCTTAGTCAGATTTATGCACAACTAGGTAGTGTGGAATTCCAGAACATGAACCTACAGCAATCTGGCAACCTTACCTCCTCTGCAATGTTTTCTTGACCTGAAATAGGTCAGGAGGTGCTAGGTGGCTGCAGGGGCATTACACACTTCTGAGGCCCCCTTGAAGACTTACAGGAATATGTTCAGACCAGGGACAGCCAACCTCCAGGTGGGGACTGGAGATCTCCTGGAATTGCTGCTCATCTCCAGACTACAAAGATCAGCTCCCCAGGCAAAAAATGGCTGCTTTGGAGGGGTGACTGTGTAGCATTGTATCCTGTGGTTTAGGGATGCCAGCCTCCAGACGGGGTCTGAGAATCCCCTGGAAGTACAGCTCATCTCCAGGCAGTTAGGCTGATGGGAAAGCTCACTCCCCTCATATGCATCCCTTCAAAAGGAATGTGCGTGGTCCCTGACACCCCTTGGCTAGCACAGTCTGTTGCTTGGCTGGTGATGTCTGCCCTTCTGAAGCCTGAGGTCTACTGCTGGCAACTGCAGTCCCTGTTGTTGTCCACAAAGCCAAGTCATTGCCTAATAAAAGTGGATCACCTAGTTTCCCCCAAAGTCTCACAATCTACTTTCCTGCAAAGCTAACTTCACTTGAAATTCTGGGCCACTTAAGCCTTTGAGTTCACAGGAACTTCCTGGCGAATACTGTTTTTTAATTATCAGGCCAAGCTTGAAAATTCATTTCAGTTCCCATGTCTCTGCAGCCATTTACTTGTTTACTATTTACAGTTTCAGGCTGTAAATATTCTTTATTTAGATCTTCCTGCACTTTCCAGACTCACAGGACTGATGCTGGTCTGTCTGTCTGCACCCCAGAATATAAACAGTTGCTGGTCATAGACCCAGGAGGGACAAACCCGCACCACTCCCCCCCCCCCCAACTGCAGTCTGCGAGCCTCTACCATCATCTCTAGATCGCTGCTCATCTCTAGATTATAATGATCAGCTCTGCAGGCAAAAAATGGCTACTTTGGAGGCCGGACACTGAGGCATTGTATAATTTTGAAGTCCCACCTCCAAACCTCCTGGAATATTTCCAACCCAGGGGTTGCCAACCTCCAGGTGGGACCTGGAGAGCTCCTGGAATTACAGCTCATCTGCAGAGTATAAAAATCAGCTGCCCAGGCAGGGCTGCTTTGGAGTTTGGACAGGGTTGTTGCGGAGAAGAAACATGTAAGGGCTCCCGCACAGGTTGTTGTTGAGTTGAACTGCTTGGAGTCCCCAAGCTTCGAAAATCAGTTGGGACTTGATAAGACACTGGAGAAATTATGTTACCCCTTTCTTCTGCAGTTTCCCTGATCAAAACTTTCAGCCCTGGTGGGGAAGGAAAAGGTACCAATATCTGGTGTCTTCTCCATAGGTCAGATCTTGCCTGCTAAGCAGGGTTGGCTACTGTTGTAATGCTTGTAGATATTATTTTATCATTTTATTGATAATGCAACTTTTCTTGTTTTATTGTTATTGTATATTTACTTATGTTGTTCAATACCCCAAGACAACCAGTCCGAGGGGGTCAGTGCACAAATCAATATAATCATCATAAATAATAATTGATTATAATTACTCCAAGAGGACCCATCAATAAATGAACAACCTGATGGTGGATAGAGATGGTTGGGGGTGGGTGGGATGGGGGGTAAATATTAGTATTGCTTATGGTTTTGTTTTATTGATGTTGGTTTTTATGCTGTGAACCACTCTGTGCCCACTCATGGGGAAGAGCAGTATACAAACTAAATAAATAGATACATTTCCCTGCAATATTTTAAAATAGAAAAGACACTGCTGGAAATGCAATTTCAAAGGAAGAAAAAGCAAATTGGGGGACAGACTGTTTAACTCATGCTGTTTCTCAGTAAATCTTCTGCATTAGTAAAAATAGTTTGGCAGTGGCAATTTTTTTGAAGAAAATACTATGAGGGCAGAGCCTTCCTTTAAAGCAGTGGTCCCCAGCCTTTTTCGGACCGGGGGAGGGAGAGGGAGGCCAGGGGACCAGGGGGGGAGGGAGGTGCGGGCGCTGGTGCGCTGGCACGCACAAACGTGCAGGTGCAGGTGCAGGAGCTCTGCGCCTGCGCATTTGCACCCGCCGGTGCCCGCACCTCATCCCCTCACCGCAGCTGCGCTAGGGCCTGGGAGCAATTGGCCGCATCAGCCAAGGGCTCCACGGCCTGGTACCAGCCCGCAGCCCAGGGGTTGGGGAAGACTGCTTTAAAGAACAGCTCCAGCAGGTGCTATCCACGAAAAATATTGTTGGGAAAGATATTTACATAACATTAAGTTCCTGTCATATCACATCCAGTTAAAAGTTTAAAAGGCTGTGATGGACCTCTGCCAAAGATCATGGAAAGCCACTGCTAGTCAAAGTACATACTATAGCATCAGATGGATCAATTACTGACTCAGTATCAGCCACAAACATCATCATATATTCAAATGGGTAGCTATGTTAGTCTGAAGTAGCACACTAATATCAGAGTCCAGTAGCACCTTTAAGACCAACAAAGATTTATTCAGGGCGTGAGCTTTTGAGCGCAAACACTCTTCATCAGAATATGAACTACCATCATGACAGGGAATATATAGCAAGAATTAATTCTGTTACACTAGTAGACTGTGTCACAGAACCAAATACAGCCAATGATAATTCTTTGACAAAACAGCCAATCAATCCCCTGGAATTCAGTTGTAGTTTACAAAAATATTATTTTGGGTAATTCTCAGCATGGCCAAATCTGTCACTACATAAGTTTAGAGACTAGAGCCACGAATGAACAATACAGATCTTTCTAGACATCTAAAAAAATACTCCAGGTTTACATACAAATCTGATATCAAAAAGAATTCAATTGGAGGGGAGCGAAAACCCAAACTAATAGAAGCAGCACCTGTAGTTCCAAAATATTATTTTGGGTAATTCTCAGCATGGCCAAATCTGTGACTACGTAAGTTTAGAGACTCGAGCCACGAATGAACAATACAGATCTTTCTAGACATCTAAAAAAATACTCCAGGTTTACATACAAATCTGATATCAAAAAGAATTCAATTGGAGAGGAGCGAAAACCCAAACTAATAGAAGCAGCACCTGTAGTTCCACGAAGGGAATGCTCTCAGTGGACATTGCTAGGCAACTACAGCAGTACTGCTAGATTTCAAACTTTGGTTACTGTTAGTGAAAGGAAGGGAGAGGAGCTAGGACCTTTCCAAGGCTGTTTGAGCCTTTAATGGAAGACTCAAACTGTTGACATTTTGTTTGTGAAGTCCCACAGGGAGCAGTCCTCTCTCCTATTTTATTCAACATCTTTATACGCCCTCTTGCCCAACTGGTAGCGAAGGTTGGGCTGAGTTGTTATCAATATGCAGATGACACCCAGCTCTTCTTCCTGATGGATGACCGCCCTGACTCCCTCAGAAGCATTAGCCAGCTGCCTGGAATCAGTGACAAGTTGGCTCAAGCAGAGTCATCTGAAGCTCAACCGTTCAAAGATGAAGGTCCTGTGGCTGGGTAGGAAGGGACCATGCAAGGAAGCGCATCTGCCCACCCTGGATGGTGTGCAGCTCTCAATGGTTCACTCCACCAGGAACCCAGGCGTGATCCTGGATGCTTCCCCCACAATGGAGACACAAGCATGGCTGACATTTTGCCATCTCTGCCAAGCCAACCTACTAGCAGCCTCCTCTCTCTCCTTCTTGTATGGTTTTACGGCTGAGACAATCTACTTGCACATTGAGAGTTACCTTTATGTGTTCTGCTGTAAAGAAAGTAGGTTCTTCTCTGACCAGCCCAAGATTCTGGTCATCACCTTCAATAGGGCCTTGAACTAGGATCCTCCCTGTTTGTTGAGATATGCCCGTGCTGCAATATTGTCTGTTCTCACCAATATGCGTTTGTTGACAATGCTCTTTTGGAAGTGCATTAGAGCAGTATGTTGATTGGAAGAGAGGATTCTAGTATGTTGATTGGGAGAGAGGATTCTTCCCTTGTCCATGTACCTTATGCCATATCCTGTCTGTTCACTGCACCAGCTGGTTAGACTGGTGTCCGTGAAGATCTGTGTGTATTGTGACGTTGAGAAGAATCTTCCCTGGGTCAAGTTCAACCTCTTGGACCACCAGGTGAGACTCTGTTTCAGTTGTAGTGAGCTTGACTGACCTGTCCTGTCCTGCTGTGACTGCAGATTGAAACAGTCAAAGAAACTTCTGAATTTCTCTTGTGTGCCACTTTCCCCACTGTAGTGCTTCTGAGTTGGCTACCAGGAGACCTTGGACACTTGCCACAACAATCAGCGACATGTATCTTCTCTTCATTAGATCCCTGATGGTCTTTTGGGTCTTTATGATCTTCTCGGGAAGAATTTTTCCTGCAGAGTATTTATTATCACTCCCAGGTGTTATTTCCTCGGCCGGAATAAGAACACTCTTTTCATCTGTTCACCAGAAATCCAAATTCCTGCAGGATGGAGAGTACCTGGGCTGTATTCTTGACTGCACTCTCCATCGAACTTGACTTCACGAGGACGTCGTTGAGATAAGGATGCAGGTGGATTCCTGAGTTTCTGAGAATCACACTAATGCTTGTTAGGAGCTTTGAGAACACTCTGGTGCTGTCGCTAATCTGAACGGGAGAGCCCAATACTGAGAATGTTCGTTTCCTATGCAGAACCACAGAAACCGGCGATGTGGAGGATAGATTGGCATGTGCAGATATGCCTCGGTAAGGTCTAAGGACGTTAGAAACTCCGCATGTCTCAGTGATTCTGCAATGGAAGAGGAATCTCCGTTCTGAATCTTTTTAATTTGATGAACCTGTTTGTGACTTTCAGGTCAAGGATTGTTCTCCAGTCTCCATTTGGTTTTGGCATGGTGAAGAAGAAAGAGTATACTCCTTCAAAGCATTCTATGTCTGGTACCTCTTCTATTGCTTGAATAATGACAAGATATTTTACAGCTTGGACCATAATCAGTCTTTTGTCTGGTTTTAGGGGTAAGTTGGATTTTACGAACCAGTTTGGGGAGAGGCAATGAAATTCTATTTTGAAGCCTTGTTCTACTGCCCAGTTGTCTATTTGAGGGCTTCTCCATTTCTTTTTGAACGGTGACAGGTGACCCCCCATGGCCAGTTTGTAGTTATGTTCTAGGCTGGCTGTTCTTGTCTCTGACTTATCACCTCTATTGTATGATCCCCTATTTTGTCTATTGTGGAAATTACCTCTTTCCTGTCCCCTTCAAAACTGAGACCAGGACTCTCTCTGGTATTCCTGGCGAAAGCATGGCAGGGTACCTCGGGAGTGAAAGGAGCCAGAAGTAAAGTTTCTGTTATCTGTATTACATCTTATGTATCTGGGCATCACCTTTTTTTATCTTTGGTCTCAATCAGTATGTGCTCCAGGGCTTCCCCAAAGAGGCCGTCTCCTTCAAACGGTTATGCTGCCACGATGGACTTGGACTTCGCGTCTGCAGTCCCTACTGTTAACCACAGGAGCTTCCTGGCCGCTGCTGTTGAAGCCATGGCCCTTGAATTGAAAATTATGCTGTCTAATGTGGTGTCAGCGATGAAGGTTGCTGTCTTAAGCAGTCTATTTACCCCTTCTAGCACTCTGGTGCTTTCTGGTGGAATGAGTTGCGTTGGCTTTCTGGCCCATACGATGGCTGCCCTGTTTAGAATGGAAGTAATAGAGACAGCTTTTACCATTATGGCCCCGCGTAGTGCTGTCTCGGCCTTCTCATCTATCAGGTCTCTGCTGTTACCTTCTCCATCTTCTGAGACTGCGTCCGGGGAATCTATGGCTGCCACAGGATCATCAACAGAAGAAACCTGGACAACTTTTTCCCCATATTCATGGAGGCTATAAAGCTTTTTAATAAACAAAGGGAATTGTTTATTAATCATTGTAGTTTTCCATTCTGCCCTCATTTTCTTTTCAAAGAAGAGGGGGAGGGGGGAAAGTTTTGGGGATGTCTCAATTGGTGGGAAGAACTCTTCTGCCCCCAGAGCTGCCCTGCTCTTTTCTGCTGGGTGGTCTTAGGGATCAGGTTCCTCAGCTTGTTTTAAATTAACAGCAGATGTGGCTCTGGCCAGCATGTAATGAGAGTCTTCTTGTTTAAAAAATCTCCCAGGCTGATCTGGGACAGAAACCTCTTCTGTGATTTCTTCATCAAAAAGAAATTCCGAATCATCTTTATTAGCCTGCTCACTGTAAGAAGCATCATAATGAACAGATGCACAAGATCCCCTTTTTCTGGATGCCTTGGTGGGCCAGCTATGGAACCTTTGTTTACCATAACCCACATCATAGTCCAGTCCATATGCACTGGTGGAAGGATGTGGGGACTTCCCCCTTTCAAATCTAGGACTTTCAGACTGGCAGAAGGAAACAATCTCCTCTCTTATGGCTTTACGGAAAAAGGATAACATTTCAGCATTAACTCTTCTGGGGGCAGAAGAGTTCTTCAAGGGGATTTTTATCCCCTTGACTCACGTGTACCTTAGTCCGGCAGTCCAGAGAGTTGTCAGAAGTGGCAGCAGTGCTTGGTGTTGTCCCTACATCCTGTTCAAGGGACCTGGAGGAGTCATCCACTGCTGGATTGTCGTTATGACTGCCAGGTTGGTCCGGCCATGTTTTAGAAGCACTTGAAGCAGAGTTGCCATTGCCAGAGGCGGATGGTTTTTGGGAAATGGGTTGCCCCCTGCAAGTCCTTGCAGGCTGCCCACTGTACAACTGGGCCTAATCCAGCAACTAGCAATATACAACTCCGCCATAGTTTTCCTAGGAAGAGATCGCAGGGAGGTGAGAAGGAAATAAAGCTAAAGACAGGAGGATAGATAAGAGTGGACTGGCTGGTAGGTGGAAAGTAGAGAGGAAGCAGAAGAAGGGGGAGAAGCTATGTGGGCTTTTAGGAAGAAAAAAGAAGAAATAGTGGGGGAGAGGGGAAATGAGAATGCCACTCCTAAGGAAAAACAAAATAGAGAATTGTGGCATCTTAAAAATAAAGATTTATAAGAATGACATGAAATGTAAGAGATTTAGTTTGTAGCATTTCTATGCAAAACTCAAAAGTATACAAGATAAGCAGAGTGACAATTCCCAACAGCTATAATTGGCAATTACAATTAATAGTAGTAGTAATAAATTATTATTATTATTATTATTATTATTATTATTATTATTATTATTATTATTATTATTATTATTAAATAAGACTTGGGTGAGATTTGTCTTGGCAGTAGTATGTGTAAAAATGATCTGGGGCCAGACACTGAACATGAGTCAGCAGTAGCTAAAAAGGCAAAAAGGATTTGGAGCTGTATTAAAAGAATTATAGTGTCCAGATCACATGAGGTATATTAACTCTGCTCTGGTAAGACCTCACATGGAGTACTGTGTCCACAACTGAAGAAGGATGTAGAGAAACTGAAGAGTGTCCAGAGGAGGGCTACAAAGATGATTAAGGGGTTTGGAGTCCAAGACATATGAGGAAAGGTTGAGGGAGCTTTGTCTGTTTAGCTTGCAGAGAAGACAACTAAGAGGTGATATGATAACCAAATACTTGAAAGGCTGTCAAATAAGATGAAGCAGAGTTGTTTTCTGTTGCCCCAGAAGGTTGGACCAGAACCAATGGGTTGATATTAATTTGAAAGACTGTTCGGCTAAACATCCGAAAGAAGTTCCTGACAATCAGAGCAGTTCCTCCGTGGAATAGGCTTCCTCGGGAGGTGGTGAGTTCTCCTCCTTTGGAAGTTTTTAAGCAAAGGCTAGATAGTCATCTGACAGAAATGCTGATTTTATGAATTTAGGCAGATTGTGAATGGTTGGGCAGGAAGGGATGTGCTGCTTCTGTTGTGGCCCTTCCTTGCATATACAAGGAATTGCTAATCACCACTGTGGGATGGTAGGTGAATTTCCTTCATGCCAGGCTGGATTCTGGAGGTTTTTGGTGGGGAGGAGCACCTGAACATGAAATCAGGGTCACTGTGGGTGGATAGGTAGTTGTGAATTCCTGCACTGTGCAGTAGATTGGACTAAATGACCCTGGAGGTCCCTTCCAACTCTATGATTTTATGATTCTATTATTCTAACAATACTTTAGAGCTCACCCTTTAATCTTAGAGCTCACCCTAACCTGGAAGGCTTAGGGTAGGTAACAAAAATCAAACATTCAATACAATTACAATAACTAAATATTAAAACATTAGTAGCTAAGGGAAGTGTTAAATTTTAGTTGGGAATGGGATACTTTGCTAATACCAGAACATTAGCTGCATTAGTTTGTTCTGCAAAAGCAACCTCTTGAGCATTAAAAAACAAATATATTTATTAGGCATGAAGATTTTTGTTGGCTTGAGAATGAAATAACCTGGGGAAACAGCAAAGCATGTATACATATAGGTACAGATGGTGAAAAAGACTACCTGTTGAGATTGTAGAACAAACACCAGAAATAAAATATAGGATAAAGAGTTTTTTATGGATCATATGGAATGTGTTGCAGAGAAGGCACACACCATGTTTGGTGGATTTCTAAGGGGATATTTATACAATGATCACATAGTTGCACATGGCCTTTTACTGAACATGGACACACCTAACTGTTTGGATCATGCTTTCCTGTGTTCAGTGTAAAGTTATAAAGGCTTTTCCTCCCTAAATTAATGATCCCAGAGATTATTGCAATGTTTAGTTTCAGAAAGTGAGCATACTTTAATTTATCCATGTCCTTTGCTCTAGTGGCATGAATTTGATAAATATTTCCTTTGCGAATACAAAATAATTTCAGAACAAGTCTCCACAGGACCTCACACAGAATATCAGGGAAGTAATTACTCTGACAATGGGATGACTCATTATATAAACACAGTTGCTACAATTTCAATTGTGTGGTTGCATGAACATTCAGGATTTTTTTTTCAGATTTGAAGATAATCTGCCACTGAAACAATAGCTTAGCATACAGTGGTTTATGCATTGCTTAGGGCTTTCTTGCACAAAAGCATCAGAGGCTGTCATTCAAGGTTATTATTCTGTGCTGAGTGGTGATGATATCCTGTCTACCCAGTAAAATAATTCTCAGGTGGTTCAGCATCATTAGTTACTTCTCTCTGATCATTCACTATGATTTTCACCTGAAACATCTTTCCTACTGTTCATTGTTCAAGGATGAAGGGGTAACAAATCAAGAGCCTCTGCTCTGTCAGACACTGCTTATACTTTTTAAATTCACTTCAGTCTGGTTATCTCTTAGACCGTTTATGCACTGGAGATTTCATGCCGTTCTGCAGGCTGGAGTTTGTGGCAGGTTGCCCCACCTTTTCCTGCACCCACATGGGGGAGCATTTGGCCTGGTGCACCTCATCTGTCCCCGATTAGTGATCCTGCACAGGAGCTGGGGCAGTGAAGTTTCCAGTGCATAAACGGTCTTAATGTGTAAACACATTAAATGTAGATTTGGAGGTTGCTATCCCAGCATATGACCATGTTTAGGAACCTTTCCAAGGGAAGACATCAAATCTAATTTCCAGAAGTCAGTATTCAAAATCCATTAAAGTCCAGATTTGGTGGTGGTGGGGAATCACTGAAGATTAATACATGCATAGTAGACACCACATGAAAATTATTACCTCTCTCCTTCAAATGCCAGGTTTTAGCATACAGCAGCTGGACTTGTCTGTGTTGCTGGCTGGTTTTAAATTATTTTCTGGCTTTGTTTAATACCTGGTCTCTGATTATTAGTATGTTGTAGTTTTTATTTTGCTATTTTTGTTGTATTGATAGACTGCTGGCCTCCTTGAAAGTCATGCATGAAGGAAAAGGTAGATACTCCACGCCATTCATCATATAGACTTGAAGCACTCTCTACTGCATCACCATAAGCTTTCAGAGCTAGAAATTACATTGGCATGGAGAACAATCTTATTTTTAAAAATTTATATCCCGATTTTCTGTCTGATTAGAATTCAAAGTGGTTTATAAATGAGTTTTCCCCTTCACCCTGTCCCAGCAATCTTCTGAGGTAGATAAGCAATCTTCTGAGGTGGGTAAGGCTAAGAAATTGTGACAAGGCCAAGGTCAGCTAGCAAGCTTCCATTGCAGTGATGGGATTTGAATCTAGTTGTTGTGGGTCCTAGCTCAACTCTACATCTACTATGCTATGGCAGCTGTTAAAGTCCATTCATTAGGGTTTCCAGCTCTTGCTTAGGAAATACCTGGTGAATTTTGGAGTGGAACCTGAGGAAGCTAGGGTTTGGTGGAGGGTCTACAACAGGCTATGATGGGTAAACTGGAGGACTGTAGACTGGATTTTTGGATTGTTAGTTTGATAAGAGTACTAGCTAGAAACAGCACCCAAAGAATGGTTGTCAATGGAATTTCATCAGAATGGAAAAGAGGTGAGCAGTGGGGTGCTGCAGGGCTTGGTACTGGGTCCAGTACTTTCCAACATTTTTATCAATGATCTGGACAAGGGGGTAGAGGGATCCTAATTAAATCTGTGGAGGACACCAAATTGGGAAGAATAGTGAACACCCCAGAAGATAGAGTTCAATGAGATCTGAACACACTGGAAAAGTGGGCAACTGAGAACAAGATACAATTCAATAAGAATAAGTGCAGAGTTCTACATCTGCATAACAAAATTGAGAAGCATGCATACTGGATGGGCAGTGCGTGAGAACTAGATCTTGGGATACTTCTGGATAGCAGTGTGTGTGAACTAGATCTTGGGGTACTTGTGGACTGTAAACTGAATATGAGCAGACCGTGAGATACGGCAGTAAAGAAAGCATATGCAGTCTTGGGCTGTAACAAAATCACAAGATGTCATAGTCCCACTGTATACCTTAGTGGTCAGACCCCACCTGAAGTACTGTGGGCAGTTCTGGAGGGCTCACTTCAAAATGGATGCGGGCAAAATTGAGAGGGTTCAGAGGAGAGTGATGAGGATGATTTGGGGCCTAGGGGCCAAGCCCTATGAGGAAAGGCTGAGCCTAGATAACAGAAAGTTGAGAGGGGACATGATTGCTGTCTTTAAATATTTGAAAGGCTGTCATTTAGAGGACGGCAGAGAAAGGTTCCTTTTGGCAGCAGAGATAGGAACCGTATCAACAGGTTTAAACTATGTGTAGAATGATATTGGTTAGATATGGGAGGGGGGATTTCACAGTGGAATCAGTTATCTATTGAGGTGGTGAGCTCCCCTCACTGGAAGTCTTCAAGCAGTGGCTGAACAGATACTTATCCTGGATGCTTAGGGCTGATCCTGCATGGAGCAAGGGGTTGGACTAGATGGCCTCTATGTCCCCGTCCAACTCTATGATTCTACAATACCATAGGGTTCACATTCCAAAACAGCCATTTTCTCCAGGGGAACTGATTTCTGTTGCATGGAGATCAGTTGCAATCCCATGAGATCTCCAGTTGATACCTAGGGATTGGCAACCCTGCCATTCCTTCAGTTAGTTCAGTTCATGGCATATAGATGTCATGCCACATGCTGACAGCAGTCACAGGGAGTAAACTTAAATGGCTTCCACATGGTGGCACTTTATTGTCATGAGTTCTGACAGACTATCATATCATCGAGATCCTGGCTCTGTTCAGGCATAGCACAAAACCATAATTTATTTTAAGTATAGTCAGCTTGTAAAACCTGGATTCATCTCATTCAGTTT
The DNA here is from genome assembly GCF_049243985.1 of Paroedura picta. Lineage (NCBI taxonomy): Eukaryota > Metazoa > Chordata > Lepidosauria > Squamata > Gekkonidae > Paroedura > Paroedura picta. The sequence continues at coordinate 104,528,386 of NC_135371.1, read as the reverse complement.
CTGGTTTGCTTTTGCAAGTGTTGTTGGCTTGTCTTTGTTCCGTCCTCCACCCGACCATCCCCCTCCTCCTTCCACTTCCCTCTGAGGCTGCAGATCCCTGCTGTGTGAGAGCTGCCCCTGCTGGTGAGTTCCCTAACAGCTGCCTGAAGCCTTTCCAGGTCCTGGGAGGAGGGGGAAGCCATCAGCAGAATTGCCCCACCCCCCAATCTAGCATCCGTTGTATTCCTGAATACAACAGGCTTCGATCCTAGTTAGTCTATATATGACTTTTGTTATTTAGGCTACAGCTCAATAACATGTCTACCCTTTGGAACCTAACAAACCATAGTTAACAGAGTAGCTTGTGTTTGGATGAGCACATTAACCAAATTCAACTGTGGTTTCACGTGACACCTGAACCAAGCCCATGGCAATGAACTCAGTGCAACAAGCTGCATTGCAGTGCACTCAGTGTAGAGGTATCCCTGTAACATATTGATCAGGGATTCCCAACCAGGACTCCCTAAGAGCGCCCCAGCCTTTTCCCTGTAGCCTGCCTTAATGAACTTGGCGACAAGCTATTCCTGGCATTGCCGTGAAAGCAGAGACCTGGTCACTTCCATTGACCTGAGGGTGGTGTTCTGAGGCTTCCCAAAGCCTGAAAAATATGGCTAGATAGCCCTGCTTCCCCCTTCTATTCCAGTGACTGAATGGCCTGCAAATGAGTCTCATGAGCTCCAAGTTCATATTCTTTGACTAGGCCTTCCCCATCCCTCTAGTCTTGCCTAGATGCTTTTCTTCTTGATTTTAGAAGTCTTCCATTCTTGCCTTAGATTTGTAAAGATTGGTTGGCATGGACTACTTTGTTTTCAGAATAAAGCACTCTCCAAAGTGTTTTAAAAACCTCTCTTGTTCAGAAGATTTACCAGATGCGGCAGGGGAACCTTAAATAAGGCATATCATATGAAATATATGAGCCATAATATTTTTAAATTGCTTGGGTGCAAGCTTGACTGAAATGAATTCCTCTTTGTGATGCCAGGAGAGATGGGGATGGTAAAGATACTTTACTCATCGGGTTGGAAGGTCTTGGGAGACGTCTTTTAGGTGCTTTCACTCTTACAGATATGATGATGACTGTAGAGACTGCAAAATATTTTTTTCCAAAGTGGGGAGGTCTTCAAAGGGTGGCGACTCTTGTCGCCTTCTTTTGAATTTGCCTCTATGCCCAAGAAAAGGGGCCGCATCTGCATTTGGTGAGGAAGCTACACTCCTACAGTGAGCTGTTAGGTGACCAGATTTTTACATTGGTAAAGCGGGACACCATTGAAGGGGGGGGGGGGGGCTTGATTAAAAATTTGGTCTATATGGAGCAACAAACATTTTCATAGAACACATAGAACGCAAAAATAGTATTGTAATATATATATATATATATATATATATATATATATATATATATATATATATATATATATATATATATATATATATATATATATATATATATATATATATATATATATATATATATATATATATATATATATATATATATATATATCTTTTTAAATTCCATCATAAGAACAATTTGCCAGGTGCCCCCAGATGTCCCTCCCTCCAAAAGTGGGACAATCTAGTGACCTTAGCTATCTGGCCTGAGCACGGCAGGAAGGAGTCAAGGCAGATCCCCGCCTGCTCAGTGGACATGCATTCGGAGGAGGAGTGCCTTTCTCTCCCCCCGCCGCGGAAGAGGAAAGACTGCCCTCCTGCGTGCGTCTCCTCGGCCTTTCCTCCTGCTGGGAGAGAAAGGTGAGGTCCTGCTCCCCACGAGCGAGCGGCTCGCCGCCCCCGGCGCTCCGGCTGCGGCCCGGGCGGCGGGCGCCCTTTGCCTGGCGGGAGGCTGCCGCGGCTCCAGGCGCTGTGTGGCGGGGCGGGCGCTGGAACGCGGGAGGCGGGCGCTGAGGCGAGCGCAGCGAGGAGGGGGCGGCGGCTCCGGAGCCAGCGCGCCTGCCCGACTGGTAGCGGCTGCGACGACGACAGAGGCGCTCGGGTGGGCAGGGGGAAGGGGAAGGGGAAGAGGAGGAGGAGGGGGAGGAAGAGGAAGGGGGTCTCCGGGCCGGCCGGGCCCCATGGGCGGGTGTGTGGGGTCTCATCACGACTCCTCGGGCAGCCTCAACGAGAACTCGGACGGCACCGGAGGTGAGGGGAGGCGGCGGGAAGGGAGTGGGGCGGGGAAAGGGGGCGAGGCACCGCGGCTCCTTGACGGCGAGGAGGGGAGGCGGGAGGGGCCCGCCGTCCTCCTCCTCCTCCTCTTTCGCCATCATTCCTCTTCCTCGCAGACTAGGCTCTCCCGTCCCCACCCCTCCCCAGAGAGAGCGCCTCCCTCCCGCCTGCCTGCCTGGAGGTCCCTCTTTCAACTTTCCATAAGTAAAATGGTCGCCAGGCGGCCGCCTTGTGACATGGGGGGAGGGGGGTGTTAGTGTAGGTTGGGGCAGAGACCAAGAGCTGGAGGGTACTCCTGTTTTTCTCCCCACTGCGCCCTCCATTCCCCCAGTTCATCAGGGTCTTCACCAGCTAGGCATGACCCACTCTCAATATTGGGGGACGAAATGAGAATTCTTTTTCTCCCGTCCTATTCCCCCTCCTTTGGCTTTGCATAACTCGAGGAAGCAGCAGATCTGTAAGTCGTGAGAAACAAGCTTTCTTGTAAATATAGCTTCCCCCCAAACTATGATAGCATTGCAAGACACACTTAGTATAGGTACACTGTTGTGTTAGGGGATGAAACTCATACTGGAAGTATCCCTCATCCTTCAGCAGTGTAATTTCAGTGGTGGTAGACTGGTTAGATTGATGTTTTGCCCGTTCTTCAACTTTTTATATGGTGATCCAAGCAGTGACAAAGGGTTGTGTTCTTTTAGGTGACATGTTTGTCTTCTGTCTGTAACAATCACTTGCCTGCTATTTACTTTTCTTAGTGTTTTTCACTTGTGATGCATTTTTCTTAATGATCAGAAATATGATATGTCCTTTAAGTACATATTTTTCTAAAAGGGCAAACAATGTGGCAAAATCTTATTTGCATTCTTCATCAGTTATATGGTGCTTGAAATAACCGTTTTTGAAGTATTTCTCTTATATATGTTTTCAGCATCTTGTTTTCAGCATCTTGAAGAATCGGTTCTATCGTTAGGTTCAGTTTCATATGCCAGGGCGTTATGGTTCATAAAGCTATTTTATACAGGGATGGTATCTTTGTAGGATACATTTCTGAATTATCAAAATTGCATTGCATGTAGTGATAGAACTTTCATTACAGGGAAATGGATTTTGGTTCCCACAGCCACCTGAACTTGTAAAATTTGAAGGGACCAACTTAATTTGATTATCAGAACCAAGGACAATGGTATATGATGTAAAATTAACTGGGCTTAAATAAAATTCATTGAAGGCTGACGTACAGTTGAAGCCATTAATTGGGCCTAGATGGTATATCATGCCCATGTAATGTCACCCATTGTTAAGAAACTACTGCACACGAACAGTATTATGAGGCGGGCAAGGTCATAGAAGAAACACACTGAACTATGTATTTCCATGGTTTTAGTTTATCTTTGTGATCTAGGAGCTTTAGGGCAGGATAAGAATCAGCCAAGACAGTTAGATCTTAAGCAGGGAGTGTAATTTATAGTGTATTGTTATTGTTATACTCAATGCCATTTCATTATACTCAGTGAGTGTAAAAATGGAACCATTTCAGTGGCATGGTGTCAGTTTCTTATCCCAAGCTTACCTATTACTGTCCTGTACCTATCTCTGTACACAGTGTATGTATATTTCATGGCGAATAGCTTATTCTGACTCATGAGCTGGATTTTCTAGGATGACCATCTGTGGAAATCACATACTAGAGTGCAAACTTGGGCTTCGAGGATTAATACACTTAAACGTATTTCACTGAAATCAGAACTGCAATTATTTAATTTTAATTATTTGCTTCTCAAGCCTGATTTCTGACGACATGCATCCTCTTACAGCTGTGTGTGTAACAACTTATTTTAGAATATTTAACTCACTGTCTTATGCATAAATTCTAAGTAATTACTATTGAGCTAATTTTTCTCTTCCAAGAACTGGAACCTTTATAAGATATATGACTGTGCTAAAGGAGGAATCTGATAAAAGTCTTTCAAGGGAAGCTAACGGAAGCTTGAAATTTCAACTGGACAGCCCAGAACACCAGTGCACGAGTGCTACTGAGGCTAGGCATGACAGCCCACTGGGTCACTACTGTCTTTAATTTCACATACTGTGCTAATTTGCAGTGTTTCAAGTTACAGGCTCCTCTCAGTTGCTAAAACCAGATCTTAAGGATTAGAAAAACATTTTAGAAGTTCTCAAACTAGAAACAGTTGTATGCAGCCCAGAGGTAATGAGAAGTTATTAGTGTTCGTTAAATCACCGCTGATCAGTGCAGTTCCTAAAATAATCCCTTTCTCTTTTCCATCAATGACACAAAATACTCTTTGAGGCCGCAGGTGTGCTTTTGGGCCTGGGGGGAAGGTTGTGCTGCGGCCAGGGGAGTGAGGGGGGAAGGAGCCCTTCTCCCCGGGCCCCAAAGCACACCCATGGCCTCAAAGAGGCCCCGGGTGTGCTTTTGGGCCCGGGGGGAAGGTTGCGCCGCGGCCAGGGGGGAGGGGGGGAAGGAGGCCTTCCCCCGGGCCCAAAAGCACACCTTCGGCCTCGAAGAGGCACAACGCAGCCTTCTGCCTGTACTCACAGATGGGCTGTAGATGGGCGTGAGGCAACTGCCTCACAACAGTCCCTGGCTGAAACTCTGGTCTGTCCTGGTGAGGGTCCCGCCCACTCTCCACCCACTTAGCCCTTAACCAATTATGTATACCGCTCCCCGAGCGGTTACAGATATGTGGGAGTGCATATGTCATAAAAATGTCAACATACACAGTTACTTTGGTGTTGAGGTGGGTCACATATGCCAGGATGTGTTAGAGGGGAAGGGAAGGAGGTGAGTATGTGCGTTCACACGTACTTGCACGTGTGCACATGTGTACATACTCGCGCATGCTCGCGTACACTCATGTGTGTCTGTGTGTATTTGTTAGGGAGGGAGGGAGGGGGCCCTGAGAAAGTCGCTCCAGAGCAGGTATGTATCCCACATACCCTCTGAGAGTCAGACTGTCAGGACAATTTCTTTTTCTCATCTCTTAGCATTTTTCCATTATGGAGATGAATACTACTGGATTTCTTACAGAAAGAATGAGGTAATTTGTCCAGGAGAAGGAAAAGAAGAACAGAATTGATATTCATCTGCTGAATGGCCTTTTGTTGGCAAGGGTATTAAAAGTTGTCTACCATCATTTTGTCTCACCATGTCTGCAAGGGACAGTTTCTTCTAGCTTCAGTCATGTGGCGTGCTGATTGTTTAGTTCTTTTTGTTTGCAAGCAGGCTAAATGTTGAACCTGATGTTCACGCAGGCATAAATTTGGCTCCTTTCCAAACAAAACTACATCAGTGACTATTATTTGTATGAACTGTTACCTTGTCCGTCTATCCACTCAGTGTACAGGTTGAGTGCTAAAGTGCCAGCCACTGGGATTCTTAACTTGTTTTCTTAGTAAGCTTTACCATATGGTATGCACTCCTGTGTTGCTGTGCTTTAGGTTCAGAATCACACACAACTGGGAGAGATCACAAAGGGCCATCCAGTGCAGTACCCCTCCCCCTGCCTTCTTGGGGACTTAAAAATCACACACTCCTGACAAGTATTTATCCAATCTCCTCCTAAAAAATCCAATGAAGGGAACTCCCAACATCCCCTGAGGCAGCATTTTCCATCTACGAAAAGCCTTCACCATCAGAATATGTTTTAATATTTCAGTGGAACTTTCATTCCCATAATTTGAATCCATTTCTCATAGTCCTTTTTCTAAAGTTGTAGTAAACAAGTTGGTTTATTCCAGCATTGCCTAAACATATCTGCTGAAGTGGACAGTGTCCTAATTTTTTTTATTGGTTTTACTTTTCCCATTTGGCATTTAGTTAACAAATGGATTGCTATTATTTTGGATTTACTTCCTTTAGGATTTATATATGCTTGTTTTTTGTTCTTCAGAATTCACTAGGACTTTATTTGTGCAGACTAGAGAGCTGATATCTAAGTTTGATTGCAGATTAAACTTTTTGGCTGTAGCTGCTTTGCTGCTGCTCATTCTGATATATGCCTAGCCTCTATTCATAGTACAGAATTTTTAAGCATAGTCATCATCAGGTCTCCTGAACTATCCTTAGCTAAGTGGTGGGTGTTCTGGAAAAATCTGAGCCTTTTCCAGTAAGTTATCTAATGCCCTAGATCAGGGGTCCCCAACCTGAGGCCCTCAGGCTGCATGCAGCCCTCAACAATCTTTGCGTCCCTCCAACCTGCTTGTCTGCTACTACCACACTCAGGGCATTTTCCCTCAGACCCATACTGTCCTTCTTGCCTCAAGGGGCACCATCTACTACTGTTCATCCTATCCCTTTAACGATTTTCAGATGGAGCTAATTGATTTGCAAGCCAGTGATCATCTCAGAGACATTTACAAAGAAAATAGTCTGCTAGATTTCTATTCTGGTCTACCTGATCTATTTATCAACCTAAAGAAATTTGATGCAGGTATATTCACAGTCTTTGGCACCACATAGATCTGTGAACAAACCTTTTCCAAGATTAAACTTGTGAAATCGAAGTGTAGGTCAAGGCTTACAAATGAACATTTACATGACATTTTAAGAGTGCCTGTCACAAACCTTGATTTGGACATCAATGCCTTGCTAACAGAAAACAGCCACAAAAATCACACTGACTAGGTAAGCATGTATAGTTAAATAAAAGGATTCCACAGTAAAATATTGTTCCAAAAAGGATTGCATTAAACTTAACATTTCTTCATTTACCTTTGAATGTTTACTTTATTAAATCTAAATAAGTAGGTTAATAATTTTGTCACTTTTTGGTTTAAGATGTGGCCCTCTGTAGGCACTGGGCACACTAATGCGGCCCCCATATGCCAAAAGGTTGGGGACCTTTTCTGAGGTCAGGGACTGCCTCCAGGGGTGAGGGGAGAGCCGATGGCCCGGGTGCCGCGCACATGCACGGCAGCTGCGCACAAACGTGCAGTTGCCACGCATGCGCATTTTTGCCACCAGGGGCGAAAACGCGCATGCGTGGCAGCCGTGCGCGTTCGCGTCGCTGGTGTGCCGGCAGCCGCACCTGCCTCTTCCCTTCTCACTGTGTGTGGGGGGGGGAGGCAGACGCGGCTGCCGGCAGCCCGGTACCGTGGCCTTCCGGGCTGCAGACCAGGGGTTGATGACCCCCGGTCTAAAGCATGCAACTTTTGCAAAGTGAACAACTTGGCATGTCTCATTACCTGCAAGTACTCTGGCAACACACAAAAAAATTACAACTGGTGATCTCTCCAATCCACAATTGACCAGAGGAATGCCAGTTCTAATCTTACCTGGAAATTCTACAGATAGTATTACTGTGGTCTAACTGGGTGCACAGTAGTTATTTATATAGTATACTTACTTTCAGCAGCAAAATGCTCTTGGCAACAGGGCTAATTTGGGGAGAAAAGTGAAGTCAAAAATATCATGAAGGCAATGAGATTGTGAGGAGGAGCAAACAACCATGTAGTCAAATTAGAAACAGAAGGCTGAGAAAAAATAATGACAGTGTTATCTATCTTTATTTTCAGAAAATGAGAGGCTATCCAAGAACAGGCAGCAGAGAAAGGGAGAGGAAAGGGACTGAAAAGTAAAGCTGTTGTTATGTTATGCTACTGTGCCCTTCCAACTCATAATTGGAGCCCAGTATGATTGGTAGTGCTGAACAAATATCTTGTATACACTGATTTTGTTCTGGACAGACAGTCAAATCATAAGCCAATGCTCTAGTTTAGCTTACAGTTTTATTTTGTTATGGCCTTAACTTAGTATCAAGTAATGCATTAAGATTTTACATGTAAGGTGGACAAACATATATACTGTGCAATGTTTGTTTGGTGTATTAATTTCCAAACAAATCTGTTATGTGAACAACCTATTTAAACCAGACCTGGTTTATTATTTTACCCTACTATATTCAAACATTTCCGTTTGTTGATATTGGGACATAACATTTACAAGAATTGCCTTTAACATTTTGTTTACTAACCACTAGTCAAAATAAATATGGCAATTTTAAACACATTACCTATGCTGTGAAGATAAAACATATGAGAATCATATCAGCTGCTTTCTTCCCCGCAAGGAAAAAAGGCGAGGTATAAATGAAATAAATAAATGTTACATTCCTGGATATGTATTGGGGGTGGGGGTTTGGAAATACATTAAATGTTTTTGGAGGCACTCAAAAATGTCATAAATTTGCCCTTCAGCAAGCAGAGTCCAAGGGAATCAGAGCTTTACTTTATAGGTGAATTTCCGAATTTGAATTGTAAAGAGCATAGTTTTAACCTGAAGTGATGAAGGTTTAACAGTAAAACTTCCTGCTGCTAAGGCAGCCTTTTTCATCCTTTTGACTTTGGATGTACCACTGAAATATTTTTCAGGTTACAGGAAGTAATGTCAGCTGGCCATGCTTCCCTGCCATACTCCTGGGTAGTGTGAGAAACCTCAGCCTGTTTAAATGGCTGAGGTCTCCTTCCCACTCCCTCCAGGCCCACCATTGGCCACGTTAGGAGGGGGCAGGTCAACCTGTCAAAATAAGGAAAGAGAAAGGGCTGATTAAATTTGTTTTAAATTAAAACCCCTTTTTCTTTCCTCTTTGCTCAGAGCCAGAAACAGCCAGCATAGGGAGAGGGTTCTCCCCAGCTGCTGTTTTGAAAACCGCCATGCCATGGTACCACTGTGGAACCTTTGTGATACCATATGGTACCACAGTACCATTGTTGGAAAACCTTGATCTAAGAGGTTGTGGAGGAAATGGACCTGTAGGCTTGAGTGTCAATTAAATTATGTAGGAAGGTTTTTAATTGAGTATATGTGCGTGTATACAGTAGACCAAGTGGCAAAGAGTAGACAATCCAGGACTCACTTTTCCTTATTGTAGCTGTTTGACTATATTTCCTTATGGTAGGTGAAGTAGCAAAATATGTTGGAACTGTAAACTGCCTAAACACTATTTCTAGGGCATTTTTCTTTGCAATTAAACTTGTTCATCTTTTATACAAATGTGTCTCAGAGCAGCAACTGTGCATTATCTATAACCATTGGCTATATATGTAAAAGTGCTGAGCCACCTCCCGAGCGGAGTACCTGTTGGAACTCTGGGCCCACCACTGCCCGCGCCAGTAGCCCCGGCTAGGAACGCTCTGGCGAACTCGCTGCCATGGTGCTCCAGGCCAACGCACAGAGAGCCTGCTGGAGGGCTGGTGAGAGTGGGGAGAGAGCTGGTTGGGCCGGGAAGCCCCCTAGCCCGGAAAGTGCTCTATGCAGCCTCGCAGAGGGCTTTGTGGCCCCCAGAGATTGCGGGGGGGGGGATTTACTTTCAGATGGCACAGGCGTTTACATTGTTACCTTAACAAAAGAAAATCTAAGTATATTAATTACCATCTACCCCAGGAACCCTCGATCTATACTACGTTGTGCTTAAGATGAGTGCCCTGACATCGGGAGGTGAATGCATGGCTGTGGAGAAGAGAGCTTCACATGCCAGGCGCTGCTTCTGGTGCCTGCTGTCAAGGATGCCTGGCGTTCCCTCCAGGCTTCCTGCCCGGGCGTTGGCCCAAAGGGCGCGCAGGGGTGGTGAGTGAGTGACCTGCTGAGGCGACTGAGTCATTTACCTCGCCTTCCCAGGTGGGACCCGCATCTGTCTCGCTGCCCCTGCCCAGCCTGCCAGGCGCTCAATGTCTCCCTCGTGCTCCCTCCTCCTGTCTTACCATTTGGGATTCCTTTGGAAGGTGAGCAAGGCATGGATGGGGCACTGTCTGGCCGCGAAGAGGAGCGGAGGCTCACCTGTCCCATCAAGATGCTCTCAGCATTTGACGGGGCTGCTCGGAGACTCGGGTGAGTGAGGGAGCACCACCAGCCTTAGGGGAGTGGCAGAGGCTGGCCTGCGTGGAGCCACCAGGTCTGGGAGAGTGGTGAGAGCGAGGGAAAGAGCAAGCTTTGTAGGGTCCGTGGGGCTACCTGCTTGCCTTGGTGCCAGCCAACAAGAGGGGGACATTGGGGGGCTGCTTCGGCAGGTAGCTTGCTCTTGGGCTGTGCCTCCCTCGTGAGGTCTGGAGAGAGCACGCTTGGTGGGGCTTGCTCTGTGGAGCGTAGGTAAGGTTGGTGCTCCAAGAGAAGCCTCGTGGCTCGGAGTTTGTGTGTTTTTGATGCGGGGTGGTATTGGCGTTGTATGGCATCCCAAGGTGCTCTCTGGACAGTTGCCTTCGGGCTGGCAGCAGATAGGGTTCCCAGGCGCTGCAGTGTTGCCGACCCAGCTTGTGGAGCAGGGTGTGATGTGACTGGCACCAAGTGTTCCCTCCCTGGATTTCAGGAAATACTGCAGCTGTGTGGGTCAGTGTGGAAACCGTTCACACTGGGATGCCTGATGCAGGGCTGGCAGCAAACAGGGTGCCTAGACAGCTAGCGCCTGGTCTCTTGGCTCTCCCCTCCCAACTCAGTTGTCTGCAAATCCCCACGGATTCTTTTTCTTTCTTTATCTCTCTGTCTTTTTCTCTTTCTTCCCCTATCTGATCTTCTTTCTATCTCGATCTCTTTCTTACTTTCTTTCCTTCTACCTATATTTCTTGCTATCACTCTTTCCCCTCTCTTTTCTGTCTTTTTTTAATTATCTTTATCCTCTTTCTTTCTTACTCACTTTCTTTCTACCTCTCTCTTTCCCCCCTCCCCCCATGCTAGCGCCCGTTGTATCAGCTACAATGGGCTTTAATTCTAGTTGATTATAAAAGAACCATTCCACAGTAATGTTACACACTATTGTTACTTTAATTTGGGGGGTATTGCTGATTGCCCAATAGGATGGCTTTTGGTTGTTTCTTCTGCGCTGTTCTCTGTATGCATTCATGTATTTATTTTATTTGTTATTATATTTCAATACTGTCCTCCCCTGAGGCTCATGGCGGTTTACAGAGTATATAAAAGATACATGGAACTTTGTTTCTGCATGACATATAAATGGACTGCAAAAATAATAGCATTATCATTAACAACAGAGGGTAAGTCTATAATGGATTGAATAGGTCCAAGGTTCAGAACAGTTGTATGGATTCCTGGGAAGGAGGATTCGGGGGCCCTGTAGCTGTTACTAATTCTAGTCGGCCTCAACCAAATGCCAGGTGGAAGAGCTTTTGCAGACCTTGCGGAATTGTTTTAATTCCCAATTCCCAATTTTAAAACCCAATTGCTGCCCGGATCCGGTTCAAGGTTTTGGTTTTAACCTTCAAGGCTTTACGCGAGTTGGGACCCACATACCTGAGGGACCGCCTATCGCCCTATGTCCCCCGCAGAGCCTTACGTTCTGCGGGAGAAAATCTGCTGGTCGTTCCCGGCCCCAGGGAAGCACGCCTGGCCTCGACCAGGGCCAGGGCCTTTTCGGTCCTGGCCCCTACCTGGTGGAATGAGCTCCCGGGAGAGCTGCGGGCCCTGCGAGATCTTCCATCATTCCGCAGGGCCTGCAAGACGGAGCTCTTCCGCCAGGTTTACGGTTGAGGACGAGGCTAACATCTATGCCACCCCCGGGGACCCGGGACCTGGGATTGAGATTGGGGATTAGTACCATCAGTATCCCCTCTCCACCTGCTTGTAGTAGGAGGGGGAGGTTGATTAGCCTATCTTGCCAGATTAGCTTGCTAACCGATAATGTTATATTGTAATTGTTGCTGAGGGTTTTTAATGGATTTTATTGGGGGTTATAAAATGTTGTAACCCGCCACGAGCCGTAAGGGAGTGGCGGGCAATAAATCGAAAGATAATAATAATAATAATAATTCTGTCAGGGCCCTGATCTCCTTTGGGAGCTCAGGTGGGTGCCTGGTGGGCTTCTTTAGGGCCAGGGATCACCAGTTGGTTGGCAGTGGTGGCGCGTAGAACACTTTTGAGGGGCATAGACAGAGAGGTGGTCCCTCAAGTACACTGGGTCCTGACCGTTAATTAAAGGCAATTTCCAGAACCTTTAGCCTGATCTGGAGTTTGACTGGTAGTCACTGTAGTTGATGGAGGATGGGCCATATGTGGGACCTCCAAGATATTACTGTGAGGACTGTGGCCACTGCATTTTGGACCAGTTGTAGTTTCCGGATTGAGCCTCTTGTGGCGCAGAGTGGTAAGGCAGCCGCCTGAAAGCTTTGCCCATGAGGTTGGGAGTTCAATCCCAGCAGCCGGCTCAAGGTTGACTCAGCCTTCCATCCTTCCGAGGTCGGTAAAATGAGTACCCAGCTTGCTGGGGGGTAAACGGTAATGACTGGAGAAGGCACTGGCAAACCACCCCGTATTGAGTCTGCCATGAAAACGCTAGAGGGCGTCACCCCAAGGGTCAGACATGACTCGGTGCTTGCACAGGGGATACCTTTACCTTTACCTTTAGTTTCCGGATTAAGGTTAAAGGCAGTTCTGCGTAGAGCGAGTTGCAGAGGGAAGCATCCAGGATCATGCCAGGATTCCTGGTGGAGTGAGTCGCTGAGAGCTGTACACCGTCCAGGATGGGCAGACGCGCTTCCTCACATGGACTCTTCCTACCCAGCCACGGGACAGACAACTGCTTGAGCCACCTCGTCACTGCATCCAGGAAGCTGGCTGATGTTTCTGGGGAAGAGTCAGGAGGAAGAGCTGGGTGTCATCTGCATATTGATGACCGTCCAGCCTGAACCTCTGTTACCAGTTGGGCAAGAGGGCGCATGAAGATGTTGAATAAAATAGGAGAGAGGACTGCTCCCTGTGGGACTCCCCAAGTAAGTTGTCGGCAGTGTGATGTTCTCTCTCCTATTGTTACCCTCTTGCTCATTTAAATGTTCTTATTTCCCTGTAGTCTGCAGACTCCAGCTATGCTTCCAGTAATTCCAGCAATTACTGTGTGTACTCACTTTTTGCTTGGAACAAAAGAAATAAACAGTCTTTTAATGTCTAGTGGGAGATTTCCAGTTCTGAAAGCAGTGAAATTTCCCATTCCATTTTTAAGTAGATACAATGAAGACAAGGAGTTTTAGAGGTTTATAGTCGTAATAAAAGATCTTTCACAACTTGTTGTTCTCTTTGTGAACTGAATGTTTAAAAGCAGTGACCCAGTTTCTCTTACAGAAACTGTACTCCCCTTATGTTAAAAAGAATAGCAGTACATGAGATACAAATTCCTATAGCATTGAGGCTCTTAGTGGAGAAGTGCTACAGCTTTACAGAGGTAGCCAAAATGAGTCAGTTGCTTGAGGGTTGTCCAGTTCTAGCAAAGAGGTTAAAAGTGATCACCAAGGCAAAAGTATATTTTTCAATAATTTTTGTGTGTATTTTAAAGAAAGGTGGGGGTACTTAAAAAGTAAAACAATACCCATTGAGACTGTGTGGATGAATAGCTTGGGAAAAGTTCCTTGAGAAATAATGTTTTAAAAGTCTGCAAATAATATAGGTCAGTTCATTTCCAGTTTATTAGTAGTGAATATTACTTTGAAGGATCGCTGCCTTGCTCATCCCCTTCAAGGATCGCTGCCTTGCCATGGCAAGGGGGCTTGCGTAGCTCAGTGAAGCTATGAGCTATACCGTTTAGGGCTACCCAAGACGGACAGGTCATAACAGAGAGCTCTGACAAAAGGTGATCCACTGGAGAAGGAAATGGCAAACCACTCCAGTATCTTTGCCATGAAAACCCAATGGACAAGTTCAAAAGGCAAAATGATATGACACCGGAAGATGAGCCCCTCAGGTCGGAAGGTGTCCAATATGCTACTGGGGATGAGCAGACGGCTAGTACGAGTAGCGCCGAATGAATGAAGCGACTGGGCCAAAGCCGAAAGGACGCTCAGTTGTGGAAGTAACTGGTGGCGAAAAGACAGTCCGATGCTGTAAAGATTTTTATTCCATAGGAACCTGGAACGTCAGATCTAAAATGGACAGGAAGGGGTGAATTTAATTCAGATGACCATCAGGTATACTACTGCGGGCAAAAAACTCACAGAAGAAATGGAGTAGCCTTCGTAATCAATAAGAAAGTAGGAAAAGCAGTCTTGGGATACAATCCCCAAAATGACAGAATGATCTTAGTTCGAATCCAAGGCAAACCATTCAACATCACAGTAATTCAGGTCTATGCCGCAACCACTGCTGCTGAAGAGGATGAAGTTGACCAGTTCTACGAAGCCCTACAACACCGTCTAGAAGCAACGCCAAAAAATGATGTGCTTATCATCATGGGGGATTGGAATGCTAAAGTAGGAAGCCAAAAGATAAGTGGGATAACAGGCAAATTTGGCCTTGGAGTACAAAATGAAGCAGGGCACAGGCTGGTAGAATTTTGTCAGGAGAATAAAATGGTCATAGCAAACACTCTTTTCCAACAACCCAAGAGACAACTCTACACATGGACATCACCGGACGGTCAACACAGAAATCAGATTGACTATGTGCTTTGCAGCCAAAGTTGGAGAAGTTCTATACAGTCAGTAAAAACAAGACCAGGAGCTGATTGTGGTTCAGATCATCAGCTTCTTGTTGCGAAATTTAGGCTTAAATTGAAGAAAGTAAGGAAAAGCACTAAGCCACTCAGGTATGAACTAAATCATATTCCCGATGAATATACAGTAGAGGTGACAAATAGATTTATGGAATTAGATCTGATAGACAGAGTGCCTGAAGAACTATGGACGGAGGTTCGCAACATTGTACAAGAGGTAGCAACTAAAACCATCCCAAAGAAAAAAAATGCAAGAAATCAAAATGGCTATCTGAGGAAGCTTTACAAATAGCTAAGGAGAGAAGGAAAGTGAAAGGCAAGGGAGAAAGCGAAAGATACACCCAACTGAATGCAGAATTCCAGAGAAAAGCTAGAAGAGATAAGAATGCCTTCTTAAATGAACAGTGAAAACAAATAGAAGAAAACAATAGAATGGGGAGGACCAGAGATCTTTTCAAGAAAATTGGAGATATGAAGAGAACGTTTCATGCAAAGATGGGTATGATAAGGGACCAAAATGGTAGGGACCTCACAGAAGCAGAAGAGGTTTTAAAAAGGTGGCAAAATTATACAGAAGAACTATAAAAGAGCGAGCTTAACATACCTGATAACCGCAATAGGGTACTTACTGACCTGGAGCCAGACATCCTGGAATGTGAAGTCAAATGGGCCTTAAGATGTCTGAGCAACAATAAAACTAGTGGTGGTGACAGCATTCCAGTAGAACTATTCAAAATCTTAAAAGATGATGCAGTAAAAGTGCTACACTCAATATGCCAGCAAATTTGGAAAACTCAACAATAGCCACAGGATTGGAAAAGGTCAGTTTACATTCCAATCCCAAAGAAGGGCAATGCCAAAGAATGTTCAAACTACCGCACCATTGCACTCATTTCTCATGCTAGCAAAGTTATGCTCAAAATCCTATAAGCTAGGCTCCAGCAATATGTGGTCCGAGAACTTCCAGAAGTACAGGCAGGATTTCGAAGAGGCAGAGAAACTAGAGATCAAATTGCCAACATGCACTGGATCGTGGAGAAAGCTAGAGAGTTCCAGAAGGACATCTACTTCTGCTTCATTGACTATGCTAAAGCCCTTGATTGTGTGTAGCACAACAAATTGTGGCAAGTTCTTAAAGAGATGGAAATACCAGAGCATCTTATTTGTATCTTGAGAAACTTATATGCAGGTCAAGAAGCAACAGTGAGAACTGAACATGGAATCACTGATTGGTTCAAAATTGAGAAAGGAGTTCGGCAAGGCTGTATACTGTCACCTTGCCTATTTAACTTGTATGCGGAGCACATCATGAGAAAGGCGGGATTACAGGAGTCACAAATTGGGATCAAGATTGCAGGGAGAAATATCAACAACCTCAGATATGCAGATGATACCACTCTAATGGCAGAAAGTGAAAAGGAACTAAAGAGCCTGTTGACGCGGGTGAAGGAGGAGAGTGCAAAAGTTGGCTTGAAACTCAACATCAAGAAAACAATGATCATGGCATCCGGCCCTCTCAATTCCTGGCAAATAGATGGGGAAGAATTGGAGATAGTGACAGATTTTATTTTCCTGGGCTCCAAGATCACTGCAGATGGGGACTGCAGCAAAGAAATTAAAAGACACTTGCTCCTGGGGAGGAAAGCTACGGCAAATCTAGACAGCATCCTAAAAAGCAGAGACATCACCCTCCCAACAAAAGTGTATTTAGTCAAGGCTATGGTATTCCCAGTTGCAATGTATGGCTGCGAAAGCTGGACCATAAGGAAGGCCGAGCGTCAAAGAATTGAGGCTTTTGAACTCTGGTGCTGGAGAAGACTCTTGCGAGTCCCTTGGACTGCAAGGCAAACAAACCGGTCAGTCCTAGAGGAGATCAGCCCGGACTGCTCCTTAGAAGGCCAGATCCTGAAGATGAAACTCAAATACTTTGGCCACCTCATGAGAAGGAAGGACTCCCTGGAGAAGAGCCTAATGCTGGGAGCGATTGAGGGCAAAAGAAGAAGGGGACGACAGAGAATGAGGTGGCTGGATGGAGTCACTGAAGCAATCGGTGCAAACTTAAATGGACTCCGGGGAATGGTAGAGGACAGGAAGGCCTGGAGGATCATTGTCCATGGGGTCGCAATGGGTCGGACATGACTTCGCACCTAACAACAATTTCTTTGATTGGAACACCAGGCTGTAAGAACCAAAAGGAAACTGACCAAGTTCGGGTATTATTGATCAGTCTAAATAAGTAAGCTGCATATAAATATTTGAAGCTGCTTACAATTTGAGAAATTCAGCTGTCTTTCAGATCTGTGTGGCAGTGCCTGGGGCTGAGTTGCTGTTGATATTATTGGGTTGCAGCAAAACCTTAAGTGGGGCATTAAATGTTGGAGTCCCTCAGGGATCTGCCCTGGGCCCTGTATTGTTCAACATATTTATAAATGAATTGGATGAAGGAAAAGAGGGGGTTCTTTTTAAATCTGCAGATTAAACTAAACTGGGAGGGGTAGCAAACACACCAGAAGACAGAATCAGGATTCAGAATGATCTTGACAGGCTAGAAAACTTGGCTAAAATGTGGATTGGCAGGTAGTTGTGAGTTCCTGCACTGTGCAGGGGGTTGGACTAGATGACCCTGGGGGTCCCTTCCAACTCTATGATTAGGAAATTATTTTGTCAGAATTATGAGGCCAGTTTTCTTCAATGTGTTATCTAGACTAAGCATGAATCTCCTGTTTTTATAGGCAACCCAAACAGAACGTGGGGGCCAAGGCCTAACTACTGAGACAGCACTCACCAAATCTTCACAGGGAGAGACTTCTCACAGTGACTGCTTGCCCCACACATCCTTCAGCCTCTCCTCACCATCAATTCATTGCCACCATGTGCCAGTATTTGCCCCAATTATCCTTACATTCTATTTTATCTTATGTTCTTATCGATGCTGGCATTGATATGGGGGAGTGTGTCCCTGGGAAACCATTTCCCCTTGCAAGGGAATAGTTATACACCCCCCAGGGCCCCCCAACATGACCAGCATGCTGAAGATAGATAAGGATAGGAATGGGCAAGGTGTGGCAGTTGAGCCTTATCTGTCAAACTTCAGTCACACAGATAACAGCTATAGAAAAAAACAAACATATCTGTTTAGCAGCAAGGGCCAGGATGACCTAGAACTAAGTTATGTGAATAGGGTTGCCAGTTCCCTCATTCTCATAAGGCTCTTATGCAACGGGTACAGCTGCTTCAATTACTGTGTGTTAACAAGAGGGGTGATTGTGCTGGCTGAAGAGCAGCCAGAGCATTTTGTGATGGTACAAGACTTTGGCTGGGATGAAAGTTGCCAGTTTCACAGCATGGCAGCAAGGTCTATGCAGTTGGTAATTCTACAGGCTTAACAGGTGGCTTGTATTGTACTAGAAATCATGTCCTCCCTGGCCCCTGTCTGTCTGTATAGATTAAAGAGCCTCAAGGACAGTAGGCAGAGTGGCTTAATGGTGTGTGCTAATGGAGTCTTACTGGTGGCAAAGAGCAAGGAATTGCTAAGGTTCTTCACATGGTGTTCAGGCAGGATCTGAAGTTCCCCTGTCCACCTTGGAGGATGTCCCCATATGATGAGCTCCTCTTAGGGGACACAGCATAACCACTGAGTCTACGTTTATCCATTTTTGCAGGGAGTTGCAGTGAAACCATGTACATCTGCCAGCCCCCCCCCCCCCCCAGCATACATGCACACTTGTAGGGTTAAAGATTATTGGATATAAAGAATAGGTATGGTTGCAAAAGTCCACCATCCTTAAATACCTTTGTGGAATGCACTGTTCTTGCACCCTCTGTTGTAAGGGTGGAGTGCCCCTTTTGGTTTCTCTGTGCGGAGATGAGATGCCTATAAGTGTTCTGAACAGAAAAGTGTTAATAAAATGCAACTTTTGCAGTCTCCTTGTTTGTGCTAAGAGGTTTTTCCAGTGAATTTCCCACCCCAAGAGCCAAAGGCTATGTACTCTAAATGTGTATAATACAGGCCCTAACCAGGGATTATGTATCGCTGTGTGTGGGTGGGGGGTGATAGGGTGTGGTTTTGTTTGGCACCCTAAACTTCTACAGGGTTCAGTGTCTTGTATTGACCCTGTAGGCTGTGCTCAGTTTTTTGCTGGCTAACTTAAGGCATGCCTCTGGAGCAGGCTTAGGGGCCTAAATGTCTCACTCTGACTAAATGTCTCACAGCCCAAATCTGAGAAATCTTGTGTTGTAGCTTCCATCCAGTGGAATAAACTTCCTGATGAGGTCAGGAAGCTTCACACACTACTTTCATTTTGAAGAAGGCATAAAACAGTCCAGTGACAGCTTTAAGATTTATTATAGGTACTAGGGGCAAAGCCCGTTGTATCCAAGAATACAACAGACACTAGAGCTTGGCAGTGGGAAGAGGAGGGGGGGGGGAATTGTCCAGTCTGTAAGGGCATGGGGTTGAATGTGTGTGTTGTGTGGGAAGTTGTGGTGGCGTGGTGGCAAATGAGGGCATGAGTGTGGAGATATGGGTGTCAATAACCTGTGGTTTGGAATGTTCGTTGAGTGTGGGAGAGGACTGACCTTTGGGAATTGTGGCATTTCAGAGCCATGTCTTCAGATATGTGAAGGGAAAATCAGACTGGAGACTCTTTGTAGGGGAAGATTACATGGCAACCAATTCCTCCCAGTTCTGCGTCATTTCCCTTCTTGTGTGAATTAGGCCACAGACACCGAAATGCCCCTCTGCCCTAATACACATGGGGTAGTCACAATACACAGGTGTCCATCCTGTTTCTTCTTCTCCATTTTTTCACTGTTGATAAAATGTTATGTGCCCACATGCTTCTTTCATGGTTGCTCCTTAGAAGAAGAATAGATTTTTGTACCCTGTTGTTTACTACCCAAAGGAGTCTCCAAGCGGTTTACAAACACCTTTTCCATTTGTCTCCCCACAATAGTCAACCTGTGAGGGATCTGGGGCTGTGAGAGGTCTGAGAGAACTGGGAATGGGCCGCAGTGACCCAGCAGGCCTCAGGTGTCTCAAAGCATTTTCCAATTGTCTTCCCTTTCTCTCCTCATAGCAGACTCCCCATGAGGGAGGTGGGGTAGAGAGCCTCACAGGGAAGCTGGCAACCCTAAGAGGAAGACTGTCTGTGCACAGCAGTCTTGACCTTGGTAGGATTTTTTTGTACTGTTTTTTTATTTGCCAGGCCAAGGTTGGAAAAAGTCATTGCAGTTCCGATGTGTCTCCAGCCATTTACTTGTTCACTATTTACAGTTTCAGGCTGTAAATATTTTTTTAGATCTTCCTGAATTTTTCCAGACTCACAGGACTGATGCTGGTCTGTGCCCCAGAATACAAACAGTTGCTGGTAAGGTGGCTGGCCCAGGAGGGACACCACTGCATCACTCCCTCCCTCCCAACTGCAGGCAAAAAGGGCTCATTTGAAGGCTAGACCCTGAGGAATTGTACGATTTTGAAGTCCCACCTCTAAACCTCGAGGAATATTTCCAACCCAGGGGTAGCCAACCTCCAGGTGGGGCCTGGAGAGCTCCTTTATACACTGCAGAGTATAAAGATCAGCTCCCAAGGCAGAAAGGGCTACTTTGGATAGGGTTGTGGTAGAGAAGAAATATTTAAGGCTTCCCACACCATTTGTTGTTGAATTGAAAGACTTGAGGTCTACTGCACAGGGTTGTTGTGCAGATGAAACGGGAGACAAAAGAGCCAGTTTCTTCTGCAGAATAATGCTGTGCAGTGGCCTCAAATCTGCAGAGAGTTGCAAAGAAGAAAGATACATGGCTTGGCTGTGTCTAACCCCAGGCCAGAGCAGTATTTTAAGTGAGAAGGGGCTTTTCTGTGGCTTCCCTGTCAGCCAACTGCTTGGCAGAAGGGGAAAGTTCCCCACCCTCAAAAGGAATGCCCTCAGGCTCCCCTGCGTTGCTCTCTGAAGGAAAAGGCCTCCCTCCCCTCAGTCAGGGCCTGTCAGAGGCTCCTTCGCAGCAGGCCTGAAGGTGGGGGGGGGGAGCACTCAGCAGCCTCCTGCCAGCTCTGTCAGGGTTCTGAGGCAATTTACAGTTGGACATGATAAGACAGCCTTGGGGCGAAAAGGGCTGGCGCAGCCTCTGTTCTCATCCCCCTTGGCAGCCCTTCTGACCTCCTCTCCCCGCGGTGGTCAGGAGCAGACTGGCAGCCTGATAGCCACTGGCTGGGATGACTGAATGGAATTTTGGTCTGTCATGGTGAGGGGCCAATTGGAAGGCGCTTTGCGCCTTCCGATTGGCCCCTCTACTTGTCAGTCTGGGGTCAGTTTTTGCCCCCCCCTATCCCGGATTGAGCCCACCCCAACACCCCTTACTGTTTTTTTAAGAGGGAACAGATATGAGCTTTCATGGGCACTCACACTTCCTCAGATATCTCATCGCTTGAATAAAATTTCGTTGGTCTTACTCAGGACCAGCAAGATTTCCCAGTTTTGGAAGGAAGGCTTTCTTGCCGGGCTAAGGTGGCTGTTAATTCATATGCAATTTATTCTGTCCACATAATGTACATACATTTATCAAGAGCAGCGTGAGAACATTAAACATAAACACTAGATGTCTGATGTAAACCAAGGAGTATGCTGCTTCAGGATTCATCTTATTGAGATTTTTTTTTTTTTTTTTGCTACCATCAAGTCAGAGCTGATTTATGGAGAACCAGTAGAGTTTTCAAGGGAAAAGATGTTTGGAGGTGGTTTGCCGTTGCCTGCCTTCACCCACATACTTGAGGGACTGCCTATTGCCCTATGCCTCCGCAGGGCTTTACACTCTGTGGATAGTAACTAGTTGGTGATTTCTGGCCCCATGGAGGTTTGGTTGGTCTCGACCAGGGTAAGAGACCTTTTGGGTTCTGGCCCCCATCTGGTGGAAGAACTTTTGGTGTTCTGCAGGGCCTGCAAGATGGAGTTCTAATACAAGGTCTACAATTGAAGCCAGACCCAGAAGACCTGATAGCCCCCCTGGCAGAATGGGTAGTGTGAGGAATGAGGAAATAGGAGATCTAGAGACCAGTAGAGTCTCCGCCAGCAGACCATTGCTGTGTGTACTGAGTCGGCACTTGGGGATCTCCTTGACACCAGTTTACAGCTAAGGATTATGGGATTGGACTATTGCCGTTATAGGGGGTTAACTATTATATTAATAGGGTACTGATTGTATGCTTTATTGTTTTTTTCTGGGTTTTTATCTGTAACCTACCACGAGAAAGCGTGCTGAGAGGGTGGGACATACATTAAATAAATAATAATCACATCATGACCCTGGTATTTCTTGGAGGTCTCCCATCTAAATGTTATCTAGGGCCAGCCTTGCTTAGCTGCTTCTTGAGGAGTTCTGTAGTGTAATTTCTTTTAAGACAAATCTAATTCTGTTACCATTTCTAGTGTGCTGTTGAATGGCAAACTTAAAATCAAACTTAATTCTACCACTTTTTATTAGTACACTGTATTATTTAAAGTGGTTGCGTACAAGAGGTTCTTCACTGAGTATTCTGGTGACACTTGTTTATAGATGATCATAATAGAAGCGCAGAGTGGACTTCATAGCTCTTCAGATGTATTTGATGTGTAATACAGTCAACTCAGGTATACTATTTGGAAGCAAATCTGTCTCTGAATGAAAAACCTTCAGGGTAGACAGCTGTTCTAGCAGTAGAATCACAAATGCATTTTTGAAGGAACAAATACAGAGTACTAAAATGTGACAATATATGGAAACGCTAAAGCTGAATGCCATGTCATTCCAGCTGTGTCTAATTTTTATGTACTCTTCTGACATACAATGTTATGTCTTGAAGTGTTTTGTAAATGGATCTTGCAGCCTCTCCCCCCCCCCCCACCACCCCGTGAGGCATATGATAACAATGCAGATGAATCTCTTTGTTTCAGCTGGCTTAATGGTGTGTGCTAATGGAGTCATTTCAGATCAGATTTGGAGGTTGAAAGTGGTTCAACGGAGCTAGTCCAGCCACCTGCTCTGAAACAGGATGTCACTTCTCAGTGTTGGTGACTTAGGGAGATGTAAAAATCCACTTTGTTTCCCTTGGGGCTGTTTCCCCCACCCCTTCCTGGCTTTAAGAACTTCAGCTTAATATATTTTACACTGTTACCACTGAAAGCAAATCAGGGTGCTAGGCAACAGCAGCTAAACAGGCCTGGTAGAGAACTGTTGAGCCAAAGAAAGAACCACATCTTGGAATTCATGGGCACATGTTTATTTTATTTATTGATTTGATTTCAATACTGCCTTACCCAGCAGTCTAACTCAGGCCAGTGTACAACATAAAAGTTTAATGCAGTAAGTTAAAACAAAACAAAAATTAATTTTAAAAATCATTGGCACAAAGAGATTAAAATCAGTAATAGTTCATCACTCAGAGCAGGCAAGAGTCTCGCTGTAATTTGGGGCTTCTTTCACTCAATGTTGTTAACTAGTAGGTAGAGGGGTGGGGCCATGGAATAGGTAGATGTTATTTAGCTTTGGCTCCAACTGAAAGCCTGCTAGAAGTGCTCCATTTTACGAGCCCTGTGGAACTGTGCTGCCTCCATCAAGACTAGATGCTCTGTGTTCCAGGAGCTCATTTTACCAGGTAGGGGCCAGGACGGAAAATGCCCTGGCCCTGGTTGAGGCCAAACGTACCTCTTTGGAGCCAGGTACTACCAACTGGTTAGTGCTCATATAACAAAGTGTTGTCTGGGGAGAGGGTATAGATAGGGATGCAATCTTTTGGATAGGCAGGACCTGGACTGTGGATGGCCTTATGGGTAAGCACCAATATCTTTTGCAGCTGCTGAAGCACAAGTCGAATGTATATTCTCTGTCAGTGGGGCCAAGAAGAGGAGTAGAGTGGCACTGCAAGGTGGCCGTACCTTTGGCCCTGCCACTCAGGACAAGCCTGCAAAGAAGGGTACAGATGGCAGCATTGTTGCTAATGGCAGTCAGAATCCAACACAGGGAATGACATGCTGAGCTGCGATGCGGGGACCTGCAGGGATCACTGTGGGAGACTTAAGGGGTTGGCTGTGGGAGACTCAAGGGGTTGGCTGTGGGAGACTCAAGGGGTTGGCTGACCATAGCGGTGAGTCCCCCTCGCCCAGGACTCGCCACACAGCCCATCCCCCATTAGCTTGCAGGGGGAAGCAGTAGAGCTCTGGGACTAGGGAGATCCCTATGCAGATGGGCCCAGCGGGGATTGGAATCCCAAGATGGTGCCAGCCATGTAGCTTGGCAAGATGGCACCCGGAAGGCTTACCCCCCCCCCCCCGGAAGGGAGCCCTGGGATCAGGGCTGTGGGGACTGGGACCCATGGCATGACTGCAGGGTGGCTTCTAGGCCCTTCAACACTTGGGGGGGGGAGGCTCAGATGCCTACCCATGGGAACATGGGCCCTGGGATTATGAAGAGGAGGCCAAAGAGGAGATCTTTAGAGAGTTCCTCCACTGGAGGGAATTCAGGGCCTTGCCCCACCCGGGAATACTTGGAGCTTGGGATCACTTTGCCCACCTCAGCAGGCACTGGGCACCCAATCCAGAGGTAGAATTCGGGTGTTGCAGCTCAGAAGCCTCAGAGGGGAAGAAAGCCCAATCCAGACATGGCAGCGAGGGAGGATCTATACTGAGCATTCACAGCCGGGGCTTATAGGTTGCCTGGGCCCAGGCACCACCCTCCCTTCTTGGAGAGAATGTAGTCATCCATTATTTCACAAGCAGATCTCCTTTCGGAAAGGGAAGAGGCAAGGAGGCAGTAGCTAGAGAATCCTCCACTAGACTCTTTCAAGCTAAGAATCTGCACCGCATTCTTCCAAAAGTCATTTCTACCAAACTATAAAATGGAGGTTCAAGAAAAGCTGAGATCTGCAGTGTGTGCCAATCTTGATACTAGGAGATTTAAGAAACCCATACCAGTACAAGTGCTACACCCCTTTCCTGACCAATTTGATGAGGTTGCAGGTTACAGTGGATGAGCGATAGGGTTGTGAGTGTCCTGCGTAGTGCAGGGGGTTGGACTAGATGACCCAAGAGGTCCCTTCCAACTCTATTATTCTATGGTTCTTTAAGGCTGAATGGGCCCTTCCCAGTGCTGGGAGTTCCTTGACCTCTATGGCCAAGAAGCTCTGTACCTTAACTGACATGGCCATGGAAGATCTTAAGGTCCCGCTGACTGAAGCACTCTCTGTCGCTCTGCAGTCCTACGGAGGGATGTTGAAAATGCACTGAGGGATGCAATGGACAAGAAAAATCAGAGTGCACTCAAGAAGACACTCAAGGCGACTTCCATGGCTATATGCACATCTGTGGCTCTGTCTAATTTTGTCAAAGCCATTGTGATTTGAACAGATGACCTTCTGCGAGGTGTGGAGCTCCAATCAATCTTGGCAAGACAAGCCTTCTCAAAGATCAAAAAAGTGATGGTGTTTGCGGTAGATGCCTCCCAAGACGTCATTCAATTCTGTGGTAGGGCCTAGGCAGCAAGCATCACTATATAGCTGAAACACTGGAAGTTATATTCCAATTTCAAGAGCACTTTGACCACCATGAGATTCTTGGGAAGGTTGCTTTGTAATAAGTTATTTTTATTTATGTAGGGTAGCTCTGTGCTGCGTGTTCAGAGACTTGCATGAGGCAGCAACAGGTAAAATACGCAAACCATTAAAGATAAGCGTTAGAAATGCTATCTGTGGAACAAAGCTGGCCACTAAAAACCTGATAGGATAAGCACCTAATGAAAAGCCTAGATAAAAAGATGTGTTTCAGCCTGCTTGAAAGAAAGTAAAGTAGGTACCAGGTGTGCCACAAAGTGGAGGGCATTCCAAAGGTGAGATGCCACCACAGAAAGTGCCCTTGTGCCACCCACCACACCTCTGAAGATGGGGGCCCAAGGAGAGCGAGCTTGAGAAGCAGATCTTTTTTTGGCAGGCCCAATAGTATGAGCTGTGACAGTCCTTTAGGTACCCTGGCCCCAATTCACATAGAACCCTGAAAATAAGAACCAGTACTTTGAATTGCGCCCAGAAACAGATGGGTAGCCAATGCAAATCTTCCAGTTCAGGGGTGGTAAAATCCCTGTAACTAACCCCTGACAGTAGCCTGGCTACTGAATTTTGGACCAATTGAGGTTTCTGAACAATGTTCAAAGGCAATCCCATACAGAGTGTATTAACAGTAATTTAACTTGGAAATGACCAGAGTGTGGATTGTTGTAGCCAGATCACATTTTTCAAGGTATGGCTGTAGCTGGTGAACCAGCTGGAGCTGATAGAAGACACTAATACAGGGGAGACCTGAGTCCCCAACCATAGCCAAGATCTAGTAGTAATCTATGAATTAATGTTCAGTCCTGAGCAACTTTATCTAATGCAAAAATAAATCAGAAACAAGAATGTCTAGCAGTATTTTTGCTTGTCTACTATACTCAGAATGAACCAAAACCATTGTTAAGGTATATACCTTTTTCTGGGAGATTAAGTAGAGCCTGGTGCAGTCCTGTATCTGATTCTTCATGCCTGTCATATTGCACTGGGATCAAGAGGCTTTGGGCAAAGAGTTAATTTGCCTCATAAACCTGACAAATTTAGGCACTGTCCACAACACATCTTCAGCCTCATAATTATTTCGGCAACAAGGAAGGTCAAATATCTTATTTTGACTAAAGGTTCCCACTGCTCTTTACTCATTTCCAGTCCAAAGTGCAGCAGTGGAATTACTTTTCTTTTGTATAAAGTTGGGAGACTGGGGTTCTTATTTGTGTTTACGTTTGCTGGCAGGGATGGCTTCAGCCTGCTACTTGATGCAAGCAGCTATCTAAGGTGCTTTCCTTCAGATGGATCTGCTAACAGGGAGAGCTTGAGGCATGATTGGCAAGCTATAATAACTTCTGTCTATGAGTGGATCTGCTCTTCAGTAAGCACTCTAGCCTTCCATTTCAACTACAGTTCTGTCCTTAATAAGATTTTTTAAAGTAACAAATTTGGAAGTGAAGCTCACAAGATGGAAGCTATCCAGAAGGAAATAGTCTTGCTGTTGACAGGGAACGAAGCTGGAACAGATTTTGTTTTGGTAACAAAGCACAATGACACTGAACTCTGCTTTTTCCCGTATAGTTCATGCTGTCATGATACCATATTGTCGTGGTGAATCAGCTAGGTGAGTTCAGTTTGTGCAGAAATAATTGTAGACATTCACATTGCAGGTGTGATGTACTGTAAGAGTGCACTATCATAATTGTCATCTAGAGTTATTGGTGAACCGTTTTGTATGGAGAGGTGGAGGAGGCCAAGTCCTCCAAGAAATGGCATGCATTCCTCTCTTGACTGTATGACTTTTTGATGGTATAAGATGAATGAGCAAGGAAAGATTCAGTTTTCCTTTTGCAAAAACCTCTAGCTTTTCTCTTGAGCCAGTTTAGTGTGATTTAGTTCTATGGGGCTATATTAAGAAGGTCAGTTTCTCTTGTATCTCTTTCTCCAAGCTGGGAAATAGCCCCTTGTTACAAAGTCCTTGGGTCATGCCCATGTCCACCAAAAAACATTCAATCAGCTATGTCCCCACTTAGGAGCTAAATTTCCAGATGCATGGAGGCCTGATTCAGATCAGCTGTAACAGACAAAGAGGTGTGCTTATGCCTTCTGGCATGAAATAGCTTGGGGAACCAGAACTGTGTTGTTGGGGGTACCATGTGTACTGATGGAATACATGTAACTTTCCCCAATATAGCAAGTAGCATCCCACTGCTTCAAAACAGGAAAATGGCATAGTGGGAAGTTTTGTACATCCTCTCTTACCTCTCCATGCACACCTCAATCTGAATTGTTCTCTGTTCTTGGGAATTGAGTTCTGAGTATGGAACTCGCAATACAGATCTGATTGAAAGTCCCTGTGGTGGACTCAGTCATGACCTGAGTACTTTGTAAAATGTAGAAGATTTTGATGTGATGGCCCTGTTGATACAGCCCAAAATGGCATTTACCGCTGCATCACACTGCCTGCTCATGTTTAGCTTACAATCCACAAGTACCCCACGGTCTCGTTCACACACAGTGTTACCTAGAAGCGTATCCCCCATCCAGTAGGCATGCTTTTCATTTTTCTGACCCAGATGCAGAACTTTACACTTATCTTTATTAAATTGCATCTTGTTCTCATTTGCCTATTTTTCCATTGTGTTCAGATCTCGTTGAACTCTGTCTCTATCTTCTGGAGTATTTGCTAGTCCTCCCAATTTGGTGTCATCTGCAAACTTGATTCATACAACTCTATGCCCTCCCTTGAATCCTCATTGTGCTCTTCTGTGGATAAAACCACAGCTGGTGTAGCCGCCACATATCTGACTAAGGAAGTATCTCAGAAAGAGGAGCTGCTGATCAGATCTATTTCTCCACAGGCTCCCTGCAACAAAAAAACAAAAGTATTTTCATCTCAAGCAGGAACCTTGTGTGAGATTCTTGAACTAGACTCCCAAGTAATTCACAATATACATTCCATCAGTACCTCAAAAGGTATGGGTAGCATACCTTGGCGATGGAGGCAAGGGATCAGGGCACCTTCAACTGATATGTAATGTCTTCAGGTTAAGGATCTTTTGCCTAAAGTGTTTATCCTCTTGGAACTTTTAGTGAATTGACGCTGCAAAATCCCTTTGTCAACTCTAAAAACCACAGCTCTTCCATTGAACAGGAAATTCTGCAAATTGAATCCTCTGACTTTTTATCTTCTCCTGTGGATACACTGCCTTTGTCCTGCAACGAGGAGGTTTCTTCATCTTGTCCACCTAGCAATATCGCCGAGAAAAACCTCATTAGTTTTGCTACCAACGGTCTCTCAGCTGATCCAAGTTCCCCTCATTTAGAATCTTTATCTGCCTGATGCCAGGATAGATCATGTACTCTAAGCCCAGGACTTGTTAACGCAACCTTGAACATAATCTCTTGGAATGTTGCGGGCTGGCATTATAAAATAGGTGACATTGAATTTAGCTAATTTCTCCAAAACTTGGTCAATAGCTAAGCAATCCCTGCCTGATTACTTCTGCTTTTATCTCCCATCTGAAAAGCCATTCGGGGAAGAAATAAGGCTGGATTAGCAATCTTAGTAAAAATGAGCAGCCTTAGCTGTGTATCTTTTCTTGGGTCCTGCTCATCTATACCTGAAACCATTCTGCTGAAGTTTGACCCTAGTTTAATCTTGGTTAATGTCTACATTCTACCTTTGTCAACTAGCCCAGAAGAACTGCTGAAGTGGGAAGAACTATTGAATTTTTTTCTTTAAGAAATGATTATCCCTCCACTAACTTTATGATACTGGGTAACCTTTAATGCTTGTATTTGTCATAGACCTGCTTCTTTAAATTTAAACGGCTTATCAGACATTAACAGTAGTTTCATAGATTCAAACTAATAAGGCCTCCAAACTTTTTCTAGATATTTGTGCTAAATTTTACTTAAGAATTCTAAATGGCCTCTCTAGGTTTCCCAAGTCGAACAGTTACACCCACTATTCGGTTAGGGAATATAGTGTCATCGATTATGTGTGCTCATCTAAAGAATTTGAAAATAACATTCTCATCCTAGAAGTTGGTCTTAGAGTTGATAGCAACCATATGCCCCTGTTGACCTCCTTGTGGCTGAAGCTTTTTTCAGTTTCTCAATCGGTTGTACCCTCCACCCCCCATGACTACAACTTGTGGGGGGAGGGAAATCACCTGGTCTCCGAAGGTATCCTAACAGATTGAGAGTTCTTAAATAACTCATCAAATAGTGTACTTAGAGAGCTAATTTGCAAACTAGATGTTTTTGACCTACCAATTCAAATTTATGAAGTGATTGTAGAACCTATTTTCCCAATTCAGGAAAGCCCTGTCTCAGCCATCTTAAGTCTATGGCTTCATGGTTCGATAAAGTTTGTTTAAGGAAAAAAGGAAATGATAGCACTCTTGAAAATAGCCATAACCTTGGGGCTAGAGACAAAATTTGACCAGTTCTTTATTTTCAGAAATGAGTATCAAAATTTAGTTAAGGCAAAATAAGATTCCTTTTTCCAAAAATGTTGGAAGACCCTGCACAATATATTAAAGTTTGCGGACAGCCGCCTTTTCTGGAAAACTATAGCTAAGTTTCTAGGTAATACTTTCTCAATGATTGCTTCAGTTCTTGCTTACATCTGGGAAAAGTACCATGTGATAATTATCCCTCTTCCATGGATTTACTTTCTTTACCTCACTGGTCTCCAGTAGAATCTCATAAATTGGCTGGCCCGTGTGGTATTCCACCAGAATTTTGTCTATAATGCCAACTGGTGGGCTCCCATCCTTGCAAAGATAGATCTGTCTCCATTCCATAAACTTGGTTAAACTCCCTTATTATCCCGATATATAAAAAGGAGGAAGTTGATCGGCTTGGGAACTACCGTCCCATTAGTCTACTCTCTCTAATTGGAAAACTATATGCAAAACATCTTCTACCTAAACTATCCAAATGAGTATCTATATACATAAAATGGTGACCGTACACCCTGACAAAATGCTGAAGGTTCCGAAGATTCCTATTGATGGAATCTCCCCTACTCAGCAGCAATTGCTGCTCTTGCTCAGGATTCCTTTAACAGCGCCTTACTGAGGGGAGGGACGTGTTTCCAACAGCATTGCAGGGGTGTCTGTGGGAATGGGCATGCTTTCCCCTTCTGCCTAACCGTTGGCTGACATGGAGGCCATAGAAAAGCCCCATCTCAAAATTCTGCTGTGGCTGGCCTCACTGCTAGAGGGAAGACACAGCTAAGCCATGTGTGTCTCTTCTCAACTACTTGCTGAACATTTGAGGCCTACTGCACAAGGTTGTTGTGCAGATGAAACTGGATATTGTTGTGGGGGTTATTTTGCCTCCTGTTTCATCTGCACAACAATCGTATGTAGTAGCCCTATTGTTTCATCTCCACAACAATCTGTGTGGAAGGCCTCAAATGTTTCTTTTGCACAACAACCCTGTCCACACTCCAGAGCAGCCATTTCTGCCTGGAGAGCTGATCTTTATAGTCTGGAGATGAGCCGTAATTCCAGGAGATCTCCAAGCCCCACCTGGAGATTGGCTGCCCCTGGATTGGACATATTCCTTGAGGTTTGAAGATGGGGCTTCAGAATGGTACAATACCTCAGAGTCCTGTCCAGCAGAGGAGGATTTTTTGTCTACAGAGCTGATCATAATAGTCTAGAGATGAGCAGCGATAGTAGAGACAATGGTAGAGGCATCCCTTATCAGCAACAGTTTGTATTTTTTGGCAAAGACAGACTGACTGGATAGTAAAGATGATGGTAGAGCTTGCAAGCTGAGGTTGGGGTGGAGTGGCGCAGGTGTGTCCCACTTGGGCTGTGGGCTCTGCCCAGCCCTTACCAGCAACAGTTTTTATTTTTGGGTGCAGACAGACAGACCAGCCAGGGTCCGGCAAGTCTGGAAAGTGGAGGAAGATCTAAATAAGGAATATTTAGATCCTGTAACGAGTGAACAAGCAACTGGCTGGAGAGACATAGGGGCTGAAGTGACTTTGCTCAAGCTTGGCATGATAAATAAAAAATTACCATTTATTTATTTATTTATTTATTTATTTATTTATTATATTTATATACCGCTCTCCCTGGGGGTTCAGGGCGGTTTACGTAATAACATAAGAACAATACATGGAACAGTCTATAAAACCATGAAGGTCCTATGAAATAAAAGGCATAAGTGGCACAGAATTTCAAGTGAAGTTAGCTTAGGAGTTCACATACAAAGGGTTTATGGGAAGTAGACAGACTTTGGGGTTTTCCATTTTTATTAGGCAACAATTTTGCTTTGCATACAACAAAAATTTCAGTTGCCAGCAGTAGGCTCCAGGCTTCAGAAGGGCAGACATCACCAGCCAAGCAACAGGCTATATGAGCTAAACCCAGTAAAAGTGAGGTATGGAAGTGGGTCTTCACAAGGGTATCATGTCTTAGAGTCCACCCTCCAAAGCAGCCATTTCTGCCTGGGGAGCTGATCTTTATTGTCTGGAGATGAGTAGTAATTCCAGGAGATCTCCAAGCCCCACCTGGAGGTTGGCTGTTCCTGGATTGGAAATATTCTGTGAAAGTGGGGCCGCAAGAGGGTATAATACCTCCACAGCCACAATGTTTTCATGGAATTTTATGGGGTATGTTTTTCCCAGTGTAAGCCACCTTGAGACGACTTAGTCAAGAGATATAAATTAAATTATAAATAAATAAAAATAATGCCCCTGGCCTATTTCAGGTCACGAAAACATTGCAGAGAGGAGGTAAGGTTGCCAAATATAGGTTCATGTTCTGGAATTCCACATTTCCAGCTTCCAAGTGATGCATAAAACCCACACCAAACCATGATCTAGTGGCCATTGTATTACAGCTCACAATGGGCTTTACTACTAGTATACTAATAACATAATTGGGCCTGAGCAAATTGGTTTTAAGAAAGGCTGATCAACATTAGATCATTCCTTTGTGACAAATATATTAATTTCTCAAGAGGCAAATTATTTGTAGTGTTCATCGATTTGAAGATGGCATTTGATTCCATCCCTAGATTGCTCCTATGGAGTAAGTTTGCTAAGCTAAATATCACTGCATGCCTTTTATACCTCTTAAATAATTTTTGCCAAATAAAATATTAATCCCACAGCAACTTAACTAATAAAATCCCAATAAAGGTCAGAGTCAAGCAGGGCTGTATTTTGGTGCCACAGTTATTCAACTCATATTTACGGATTTCCCAGCCTACTTCAAGAAGGTAAACGGGCACCTGCCTATGCTAGGGGCAAGCTCCACCCCCTTACTCTTATGTGCAGACGATGCCGTGTCACTCTTTAGAACCAGAATTGGCCTTAAGCGCTATTTTAAGAAATTCATAGAGTACTGTTTGTCAAACCAACTAAAAATTAACTTTGACAAGACAAAAATCTGTTACAAATACCTTTGGAAAATTGGTGGAAAAAACACTGAACAAGTCTACCAATTTAAATACTTAGGTATTACCCTCAATTTCAATAATAAATGGATAACCCATAAAAATAAATTTAGAAGCTCTATGAAAGGCCCTCTTTAAAAAATTCTACTTGCAAAAAGGTGACCATAATCTTAATGCCACACTGAAAATTTACAGTGCCAAAATGATTCCATAGCTCCTTTATGCAATACCTATTTGGATCGAACCAAGATTTAGAAACGCTTCATGCCTTTTTTCTTAGATCACTCTTTCAAGTGATCTCAGGAACACATCCCGGGAATGTGGCAAATCTGTAAATCGCTCAGGGAGTGGTATAAATAAAATTGTAAGGCTAAGGGGGGGTGGGCTGAGTCCAGGATAGGAAACAATGGCCAACGATTGGCCCCTTGGCCCCGGACTGACAAGCAAAGCGCCTTCCGATTGGGCCCTCAGCAGGACAAACCAGAGTTCCATCCAGTCCAGCCCAGCCAGGGGCAATCTGGAGACTTCACTGCCAAGGGGGATGAGAACAGAGGCTTAGACAGGATGTGCCAGCCCTTTTCGCCCCAAGGCTGTCCTGTCATGTCCAGCTGTAGATTTCCTCAGAACCTTGACAGAGCTGGCAGGAGGCTGGTGAGTGCTCCCCCTCCCATCAGGCCTGCTGCAAAGGAGCCTTTAACAGCCCCTGACTAAGGCCTTTCCGAGAACAATGCAGGGGAGCCTCAGGGCATGGGAGTCGGCATTCCTTTTGAGGGAGGGGGAATTTCTCCTTCTGCCAAACGGCTGACAAGAAGGCCACAGAAAAGCCCCTTCTCACTGAAAATACTGCTCTGGCCGGGGGTTAGACACAGCCAAGCCATGTGTATTTCTTCTTTGCATCTCTCTACAGATTTGAGGCCACTGCACATCGTTATTCTGCAGATGAAACTGGATGCTGTTGCAGAGGCTCTTTTGTCTCCTGTTTCATCTGCACAACAACCCTGTGCAGTAGGCCTTGAGTCTTTCAATTCAACAACAAACTGTGTGGGAGGCCTTAAATGTTTCTTCTCTACCACAACCCTGTCCAAAATAGCCCTTTCTGCCTGGGGAGCTGATCTTTATACACTGCAGGTGAGCTGTAATTCCAAGAGCTCTCCGGGCCCCACCTGGAGGTTGGCTACCCCTGTGTTGGAAATATTCCTCGGGTTTTGGAGGTGGGACTTCAAAATTGTACAATGCCTCATAGTCCAGCCTCCAAGGAGGCCGCGGGTGCGTTTCTGGGCCTGGGGGGAGGGGGGAGGAAGCCTGTCCCCCGGCCCCAAAAGCACACCTAGTGCCTGTTGTATTTACAAGTACAAGGGGTTGGTCCCTAGTGATACCATAACTCTTGAACAAGGACAATGACTTGAAACAAAATCCTGGCTGTTAAGTTATAAATATAGGCTTCGTATCTACTTCAAGGCTCAACCATGTAGGTTACTGGCTTCTCTCCTAAGTGATTCCCATAATGGTCCTGTAAACTAACAAACTTCTTCTTCTAGGTATTGATCTTCATTCATTAATGGGCCGTGATGAGAATAACATCTACAAATACATAGAGAGGAGATTTGAAGATACTGAATATCAAACTTTATCCTCTGCTTTGTCCCTGCAGATGAGAGGACTAGTTCTTCTGCTTCCTAGAGTATTAGGACTAGGAGATGTGTGCTTGTAATTGGGGATTCTCTATTGAGAGGAGTAGAAGAGTGTATCAACTGGACTTGTTATCTTGGGAGGTATGCAGTCTACCTGGCACAAGAATCAAGGATGTCACAGAAAATGTGTTATGACACCTCCTCCCAGCTAAGCTTTTTCTCCCTGCTCTAAACCAAGCTGATTTCTCCCCCCTTTCCCCCCCATAAAACTATGATTTTGATCCTCTTTTTCTTATGCTGGGTGGTGTTTAAACAACTAGAGATACCTATCTCTGAAACTTGGCTTTGTTTAAATTTCCCTAGCTAACCTGGAGCTGGAATCAATCAATCTTTATATAAAATTAAGTTACGTCTCTAAAAAATGACTAGGAAACCATTTGACTACAATCTACTTGGGAGTGGGATGCCTGCAGCAAGATGTAGGCAACACCCCTTCTTCCCCCATGAATCCAGTAAATTAGTGATCTGAGTCCTAAAACAGAGAAGCTGGCTGTCCTTCAATGGAGAATATGTGCATCCTGGTTTTTAACTGTTTAACTATAATGTTATGTAGAAGTGCAACTTGCCTTATCTTGCCTTAACTTGCTCCCTTGCTGGCGGCTTGACGCGTCAGGCCAGCAGCCAAGGGAGCCCTGCCAGCCGCGCTCCGCGCGACTGCCGGGGGCTCCCTAACCTAGTGCCCGCTGTATTAGTTGCAGCGGGCTTGATTACTAGACTCTTATAATATCCTAAGCTGTCTAATTATGGAAGGAACTGAAACCCTATCCTATGGTATTAGTAGGACTTTAAATTATTTCTTGAAATGGTTTCTCTACTTAAATCTTATTTAGATGGGAAAAACTAATTTAGGTTGGGGGGGGGAATTCTGTCTTCATCCACATGCTTAAAACCACCACACTCAGGTGACCCAAATGCAGGCAGGAACACCTAACACAAACCTATACAACTGAGTTCAGAAAAAAAAAAACAGCAGGCCAGGCCCTGTCCCTACTAATAGATTAACAGTCAGCAGCAGCAGTACCCCCTAAAAACCCCCAAAGCCTCCACCAGCAGCAACCAACCAACCACAACAACAAAACAGATTTTTAACAGCAAGCAGCAATGCCCCCCCCAAACTAAAATTCCTCCCCCAGCAAACACCCACAAAACAATAAAACAGATTTTTAACAGCATAAAACCATAATAGAAAACAACCATAAACCATCCTTACTGCTTAGTGGCTCTAATATTTCTGAAGAAGCCTCCTGGGCGAAGCGTATCCGGCTTCTCTTTCCTGTGTCCAGCCTCAGTTTCCTGCTGGACGCACTCCGCGGGCCAATCACAAGGTGGCTGCACAGCACTCCGCAAGTGTCGCACCCAGACACAACTGGGGCGCCAAGGCAATCAGACCTGCGGAGTCCTGGCTGGCCCTTTGCACGGCCTGGCTGCAGCCGCATGACAGGAGGCTAGAGCTTTGAGTGCCCGAGCTCCTGTGCTGTTAAGCCAGCTGCCACCATGAGAACCAAGCCCATGCCTCGAGGCACCCACCTTCCAGAAGTGCCCAGCCGTTCCAGGTACTGCGCAGGTTCCTGCCACCCTCAAGCGCCCATTGCATTCCCCTCTGCAATGGGCTTTCTAGCTAGTGTAACTATAAACCATACAACCATGAAACCAAAAGGCCCCCAACTACAAACATCCACACAATAATAAAACAGATAAAGTTGTTAAACAGTCAAGATAAAAACAGCAGCGGCCCAGAAAACCTACAATAGAACCCCAAAACAGGCAGAACCCCCCCCCCCATCCAAATGGAAAAAAGAAGAAAAAAACAATCTCAATCAGCCCCACCCCACGCATCCACAGAAACCCATGGTGAGAAGAAAAGAGGAAAAAGGAGAGTTCCCTCTGGTAAACTGGTTGAAGTCTTCTCCAGCAGTGGAGATCCTTCATGGTCCAGCACAGTAGCAGCCAACCAGCACACTCTGGGAGTTTGAAGAATCTCACTCTACCACAGCAGCCAGCAGCCAGCAGCCAGCAGGTCAGTGAGGCAGCAGCAATGGAGAGTCAGGTATGTCCCCCTTGGTTAAGGCTCTCTCTCCAGGGGAACTTAACACTAATAATTGCAACCAACAAGATTTCTCCCTTTCTATTCAACCTTTTTCTGAATGATCTTGCTCCATCATTACTTAATATAGATGGCCAATGTCCAAAATGTGGCCCTTTGCACATCTCAGTTTTATGCCGATGATGCTGTTATTATGTCTTGTTCACGAGTTAGCCTGAACCACCTTCTTAATCATTGCTTAGCATATTATGAAACGAATAGCCTTACAGTGAATTATGGGAAGTCCAAAAGTGTTAGCTTTTGCAAAATCATGGAATCCTTATAATTGGAAAATTCAAGAGAATAACATTGAACAAGTTAGCCACTTCTAATATTTGGGGGTACATTTTCATTACAATGTGTGCTGGACTGTACATTGGAACCATGTAATAAATACTGCAAAGAATAGGGCCCTGGCTGTTGCCCGATTTTTCTATACTAAAGGTACCCATCTTGTACCGGCAACACTTAAAGTTTTTAATGCTAAGGCATGTTCTCTAGTCTTTTTAGGAATTCCACAACTTCCTGATAAGTTAGCTCATTTTTATCATTTGACCAACCTGCAGCAGCGCAGGGTTTTCATGCTTGCTAGGCTTAATATTCTACCCTCAGCTGTGATGACTGGGAGATTCCAGAAAATTCCATATACATGCAGATAATGCTCATGGAAACAAGGCCGTATAGAAACTATACAGCATATCTTCCTGTACTGCCCTATACATGATGTAATTTGTGCTAGTGATATAATTCATAGGGTGGCTAAATTTTTGCAAATGTCCATTAGACTCTGGAAACTTAAGATGCGATGGATTGCACCCTGATTTGTCTTACTATACATTTTTGTAACCATTATATATGCCAATAAATGTTAATGATGATGATGAATAATTGTACCTTTTTAATTAGAAAACATTGTGGAATTGAGTGCCAACAAATTCTTTGGAAAAGTTTTTAAACTTTAAATTTTAAAGACTCTTGGATTTAAGTCTTTTCATAGGAACTCCTTCCTATATTCATCCCTACTTCACAAGATCAGTTATCTCAGAAGAGCCCAATATCCTAACAGAATAACAGTGCATTGTTAGTAGGGCAGTTATAGTAGAGGAATCATTGGCCTTCATTGTCTCTGTTCTGTAGCACCCTGTAGCACTTCTTTCTGTGATGAAGCTTCTGAGCAATTCTATACAGGCTGATAGAAATTAAAAATAAAAGTGTTCCACTGTACTTCTTAAAGGTTTGATCTCCCCCCCCCCCCTATGTTACAGTAATCACCAGATTTTAAATGGAACTAACTTGAAGCAGAATGGGATTAAATATGATAATGCTATAAGTAATCTCCTCTACTTAATCTTAATTTCCATAACCCTGTAAATCATCATATATATGCGCTGATCAGGAACTGCATGCCTAGAAGTACAAAACATAGTAGAAAGTGTGGATATAAATACATTAAATGAGTTTCTAACACATCTAAATTACTTTGAAATATCAACAGCAAAACCAAATAGTGGCTGTACTTTGAAATTTCCTTGGTCTGATCACTTCCCTGTTTTTTGTTTGTTTGGGGTTTTTTTTGGCAGGTGCTAAAATTTAGTGGTGAAGAAATAGGTAATCTTTTTATTCTCTTGAAGAGTGTTTCTGGATGGCCAACATGCTCAATTGTTACATCTTTAGGTAAAGAGAGCTATGCAGTAGCCAACTATGCATCTCTACTTGCCCTTACTGTAAGATTTTTTCTGTGCCACAACCCTTAATTGACATTGTCTTGTTAATTTCCCCAGAGTAGTAGTATATCTAAGCTTTAAATTGGAATAACTCAGATCCCAAAACTGGTAAAAAATTCTGAAATCTTATCCTTCAGTACTGTATCACACTGCTCTCCTACCTACTTGCGATTTGTGGCATTCAGTAAAGCATTTGATAACATTCCACGTTGGTAAAATGCCGCATGGATCCTTATTCTGTCAGGTGGATCGATAACTGGTTGACATATCATACCCAGAGGGTACTTGTTAATGGTTCAGCATCCTCTTAGAAAAGAGTGACAAGTGGAGTGCCCCAGGGATCTGTCCTGGGGCCTGTGTTGTTCAACATATTTATAAATGATTTGGATGAGGATTTAGAGGGAATACTTATTAAATTTGCAGACGATACTAAACTAGGAGGGGTAGCAAATACAATTGAAGACAGAATCAGAATACAGAATGATCTTGGTAGGCTCAAGGAGTGGGCTAAACTGAATAAAATGTTCAATAGTGACAAATGTATAGTTCTGCATTTAGGTAGGAAAAACCACATACACCAATATAGGATGGGGGAGACTTGTCTTGGCAATAGCATGTGGGAAAAGGATTTAGGAGTCTTAGTAGACCATACATTGAACATGAGTCAACAGTGTGACTCAGTGGCTAAAAAGGCGAATGGGATTTTGGGCTGTATCAAACAGGAGGTGATGGTACCACTTTGCTCTGGTTTGGTCTCACTTGGAGTACTGTGTTCAGTTTAGGGCACCCCAGTTGAAGAGGGGTGTAGACAAACTGGAGCATGTCCAAAGGAGGGCAACAAAGATGGTGAGGGGTTTGGAGACCAAGACGTATGAAGAAATTTTGGAGGAGCTTGGTCTGTTTAGACTGGAGAGGAGACGACTGAGAGGGGATTTGATAAACATCTTCCAAGTATTTAAAAGGCTGCCGTATAGAGGATGGAGCAGAGTTGTTCTATCTTGCCCCGGAGGGACGGACCAGAACCATGGGATGAAATTAATTCAAAAGAAATTCTGTCTCAATATCCGGAAGAAATTCCTGACAGTGGTTTCTCAGTGGAACAGGCTTTCTTGGGAGGTGGTGGGTTCTCCATCTTTGGAAATTTTTAAACAGAGGCTGGATAGCCATCTGACAGAGAGGCTGATTCTTAATGGGGTGGCAGGTTACAGTAGATGAGCGATAGGTTTGTGAGTGTCCTGCATCATGCAGGGGGTTGGACTAGATGACCCATGAGGTCCCTTCCAACTCTATTATTCTATGATTCTGTGATTCTATGATTGGTAGGTGAGCAATGCAAATGTCTTATTTTGTCAACTGTGTAATGTGTAATACATCTTGAGCACGCCTTCCTATCAGAGAAACTTTTTCTGTCAATCCCCCCCCCCCAACACAAATAATCCCAAGGGTCCTCTTCCCTCTCTGAAAATACACCTAGTCGCTACACTAGATTAGCATTATTTTTCTCTGTAACCCTGGAAGCATTTTTGTATGTGAAGCACGGTTTCTTTCCCATTTACAGAGGTCTTCACCAAAACATACACATATAATACTAGAGCCACCACTTACAACACTTGATCACTCCAGCGCAAAAATCATGAATCCTACATGAATTCACCAGCCACTCATCAATGACCAGAATTTCTAAATCATCCCTTTTCTCCCACCACCGATATGTGACTCATCCACACCAATCCACTCTCCTCCAAATTTCAGTTCTGCTCCCACTGATCATTCCTTTCCTTATACTTCAGTCCCACTTAGAGACCTGATGTTCCACAGAGACACACAGACCATGGTGCTGAGGTACGGGGACTAAACAACTGGAATAGAAGAAAAGAAGAAGAGTTGGTTCTTATATGCCACTTTTCTCTACCAGGAGTCTCAAAGCAGCTTACAGTTGCCTTCCCTTTCCTCTTCCCACAACAGACACCCTGTGAGGTGGGTGAGGCTGAGAGAGTCCTGATATTTCTGCTGTGTCAGAACAGCTTTATC
Organism: Paroedura picta; assembly: GCF_049243985.1. Classification (NCBI taxonomy): domain Eukaryota; kingdom Metazoa; phylum Chordata; class Lepidosauria; order Squamata; family Gekkonidae; genus Paroedura; species Paroedura picta. Next base: position 104,488,226 of record NC_135371.1, on the reverse strand, counting down.
AGTGCTGTGGTGAGCCCAAGGTGATCCAGCTGGCTACATGTGGGGGAGTGCGGAATCACCGGATTAGAAGTCTGCACTCCTAACCACTACATCAAGCTATACTCAGGTTCATATGCTCCACTTGGACATGGAAGTTGCTAGGTAACTTTGGGCCATTCACTCTCTCAGACTAATGTACCCTCCACAGTTATTAGAATAAAAACATAGGGAGAACAATCTTTGTAAATTACTTTGGTCCCCATTTGGGGAGAAAAGCAAAATATAGATGGCTAGAAAATAAAAAGAATGGAACAAAATCTCATTAAGTTTTAAAGTGGCTCAAGTCTCCTGTTCTATCTTGGCCTTTTGCATGCTACCCCTGCAACACCACACTCGGCACCCTTGTCACCCCAACAGATATATTTCTCCTCCTCTCCTTTTCAATTTCTGGGGGGAGGGGCTGGCCCCGGGCCAGAGGCCCAGTGGCATCATAGGGAGGAGCAAATGACATCACAGGGAGGGGGCCTGTGGAGGTGGGCCATGAGGGATTTAGGGAAGGAAAATGGACAGAGTTCGGAGTACTAGTAGCGATCACCTCACTTTAAACTCATATCCTGTGGGTGCAAGCATATTTTGAGGCAATTGAAAATAGTGCCCATAGTCATGATTCCAAATAAAACCCACAGTTATGCCACCTAGGATTTGATATACCTTGCTTTCTTAGCACACTGCTCAAAAAGTCCACCTTAAGGACATAGACATTTAGAACAAATTATTATTAAAATCACATAAATCAGTATATGGAAGATGACTGCATTCCAGTGCATAGTTAATTTATACTTACTAAATTCAACTTATAAAACTCATTTGGCACCAAGAAATGATCTTCAGATAGCTGAAATATAACATTAACCTTTAATTAGCAACATAAATTATTTCTTTAGATTTTTAAAATCACAAAATCAAATATTCTCGTAATCCCCTATTAGCCCTTCTCCCAGAAGCATCCCCTCTTGCCATATCTTACCTATCCATACCAGTTCCCCTATACAGATTGTCTTCTGTAAGTACAACCCGCTTGTCAAGATGTTACAATTTTAAAAAACCCTGTACTTAAATGATATTGAGTGTATTGGTTCTAATTGATGTTCTTTGAATGAACTCATTAGCTATAACATTAAGGTCAATTTCCTGAGAGATCTGTTTATGCCCCTGAAGAACAGCCATGTGATTGAGCCTTTTCTGTGTCATGCTTGACTTTTAAAAGATATTTATTATATGAAGGAATGAGAATGACCTTTACAAGGTGCAGGAAGAAACAGGTATGGTAAGGCCTAGAATTGGAACTTATTTTCAGGTTCATCTAGTCCAAACCCTTGCAGAATCAAGAAAATTCACAACTACCTGCCCACCCACAGTGACCCAATTCCATTTCCAGATGATCCCCCCCCCCCAAAAAAAAATCCCTGGTCAGTCTGGTCTGGAGGAAATTCGCTTTCTGACCCCAAAGTGATGATTAGTATTTCCCTGGGCATACAAGAAAGGGCCGCAAGAGCCAAACTCAGACATAATCCCTTCTGCCCACCCAATTACAATCTGCGTAAATTCACAGAATCAGCATTTCTGTCCAATGGCTATCTAGCCTTTCCTTAAAAACTTCCAAAGAATGAGAGCCCACCAACTTTCGAGGAAGCCTGTTCCACTGAGAAACGGCTCTAACTGTCAGGGACTTCTTCCGGACATTAGGCCAAAAATTCTTTTCAATTAATTTAATCCCATTCATTCTGGTCTGACCCTCTGGGGCAACAGAAAACAACTCTGCTCCATTCTCTTATGACAGCCCTTCAAGTAGTTGAAGATGGTTATCATATCCCCTCTTAGTGGTCCTCTCTCCAAGCTAAACATACCAACCTCCCTCAACCTTTCCTCATTTGTCTTGGTCTCCAAACCACTCACCATTTTCATTGCCCTCCTTTGGACTCACTCCAGTTTGTCTTCATGTTTCTTCAATTGTGGTGTCCAAAACTAAACACAGTAAGGTCTAACCAGAGCAGAGTAAATCGGTTCCATCACGAAGAAGAAGGGGTCTCAAAGTGGCCTACAATTGCCTTCCCTTCCCTCACACCACAACAGACACCCGGTGAGGTAGGTGAGGCTGAGAGAACCCTGATATTACTGTTATAATAGCTAACAGGTCAGAATAGCTTTATCAGTGCTGTAGCGAGCCCAACAAACTTTTGAGGGGACAGTGAATTTGCCCCCCACCCCCTCAAAAAAAACTGTGAAAACGTTACAGGATAACTCCCAAGGTCTTTATACTTCCATATACTTTCAAAGCAATATACTCAAAGGGGGAAGCTGGAGTGTGGGAAATGAGGAATGGCATAAAAGGAGAAGGATATTAAGTAAGGGGAAAATGAAGTTTCAGATTAAATATGGCTACATATATTGCAAAAGTTATATAGTGGGTGCCAAAACACCCACCTAAGACCGGGGATAGTAGTGTGATGAGTAGCTGACATTCCAAGGGCCAGTCCTAGGGTTTAACATTTGAGATGTAGAGAGGGATTTCATGCCTTCACCATTCAGTGTATGAAGGCTGTTCCTGAATCAAAGTTCCTTGAATTAAAGGAAAAGATATACAGAATGGAAAAAAATAAACAACAAAAAAGAGGAAAATATTATGAGAGTTGTACTAGTGTAGTCTTAGTAATAAGCAAAAGTTCTGATGTTAACAGCGTCTGAGATGGAGGCCTGGCTACTGTGATAATGCTGGAACTGAAAATGAGGACTCCATGGTTGCCTGGCTTTCTGTAAACCAGGAGGTTTTCTGGTTGAAACATCTTGGTGTTTCCATGCAGATTGATCCAGTATTTATATACATGGGGTATTTTTGTATTAGTAGTTTGAGAAATATCTGAGATACATACTTCATTAAGGTGTGAGGATAGTAGCCTGGAAAATATGGTCTTAAAAGTGCTATATTTTGGCCTCCCAGCTTATTCTGTATAAAAGACCCTCCTTTGCCAGGACCTTTGAGTATGTTATCAGAATTGTTTTTGAGATTTATTGCATCCCATTCCATGCAGTCGAAGCTATGCTGCAAGCAATTCTGGTTGGTCAGCCTGTACATAGTAATGAAAGCATTCTATGCAGAACTCCGATACAGCATTGCAGCTATCAGAAGGGTTAAATTAACACAGTTACCCCAGGGGAATTTATAAATTTATTAACACATGAAGTGTTTAAAAAGGAAATGTCTCTGTTATGCATGCCAGTTCTTGGAGCTGGGAGAAGGAGGAAGTGGCACCTCAGGAGCTGACTCAGTTGTTGACTGCTAGCTCCGCCCTCTGCTGAGAGGACCTGCTGAGAGGACCTTTGTGCTGTAAAAGGCTCTTGCTTGCCAGAGGCATGGCAAAACTTCAAAAATAAAGCACTCTTGGGTTCTGGATCAAGCCAGAAGACTGTAAGGAGCCAAAGGAAAAGAGCTAAAGGACTATTGGCTGTTGGCTCTTCAAGCCAAAGGATTTAGTGAAGTTCAGGACTGTTTGAGAAGCATTCGGAAAGGATCAAAGTGGCATGACATCTGAAAAATCTGAAGTAGTGACATGTACCATCTACAGTATGTTTGTCTTACCTCATGGTGACAGATTTTACACATGCAGGAAGTGTAAATTTGTGGCTCTACTGGAGGAAAAGGCATGGGGATTAGAGGAACTCTTGAATACACTGCAAAATATAAAGGAGGGTGAAGAGTTCTTGGACAGAAGCACATGAAGCACTCTTGAGAGAGCAAGTGCAGGAGGAGGGAATGCTATCAAAACACACACAGAAGCACCTTACACAATCGGTTCCAGCATCTGACTGAAGATATTGATTCAGGAATGCTGGAACATGAGCAATTCCCCAAACCCCCATGAAGACCAGGAAACAAGTCTCCGGCCCCCACAGATGAGAGTTCTAGGTTTTCTCCCCCACAACCCCCATGAAGCCCAAGAAACATTTCACAGGCCCCCGCAGTTGAGAGTTCTAGGTCTGTTCCCAAGAGTACAAAGAAATGGGTACTGGTAACTGGGGATTCCCTGCTGAGAGGCGTAGAGGCTGAAGTATGTAGATCTACATGGTGCATGCATCAAGGATGTCACAGAACTGCTGGACAGGCTCATCAAGCACACAGATCATTCATTACCCCTTCCTTCTCATCCATGTAGGAAAAAATACTGTCCAGCACAGCATGGAACGTATTAAGAAAGACTTTGTGGATCTGAGGATAAGGGTAAAGGATCTGGGAGCAAAGGTTGTGTTTTCATCAGTTATTCCTGTAAGTGGCCATGGCTTAGGAAGAGATAGAAAAATCATGCAAGTAAATGAGTGGCTACATCACTGGTGTCGTCGGGAAAGGTTTGAATTTCTGGACCATGGTCTATGATGTCAATATGAGGGGCTACTATCAGTTGATGGTGTGCACCTCACAAGGGACGGAAAGTATTTTTGGGAGAACCGTTGCACACCTGGTGAAGATGGCTTTAATCTAAATCCAAAGGGGGAGTGAGACATAAATTCAGAACCCAGTGTGGTGGCAAGAACTGAAGATGAGTAGATTGCAAATCTACAGAGAATGGCAAATCGGGAGGGAAGTTCAAAAAACAAAACTATGGGGCACACAAAGGATGGATTATGATGTCTCTACACTAATACACAATATGGGAAACAAACAGGAGGAACTAATAGAGGAAGGAGACTATGACCTAATAGGAATCATAGAAACTTTGTGGGATAATACTCACAATTGGAATACTAGAGGGGTACAATCTATTCAAAAGGGACAGACAAGTAAAGAAGGGGGGAGGTGTGGCAATATATGTTAATCTTTATACTTGTGAAGCAGTACAGGTACCTGAACATGAAAGTTGAGTTGAGTGTGAGTAAATATAAAAGTAGGGGGAAGGAAAGCCCAATAGAGCAGGATTCCTTGTATGCACTGGATGGGGATGCTTCGCCCTTTACAGCAAGGTTTGGACCGATCATCTGATGGATCCATGGGCTACCAACATAGTCCCAACAGGAAACAAAATCGAATTTGTAGCACCCCATTGAACGGATTCTTATCTTAAGTTGGAGACCTTTGTTAGAAACCCCCATGTATTTCTGCCATGTTATATTTCTGCTGTGATTTAGTGTGTCCATCTAACCTGACTCATATGCCCTGATGTAACCCAGAAGCTTTCATTTGATATGTCGAGGTTGATTTCCTGCTGTTGTATTTTATGCATATCAACCTCCCCATACATTCCTCACTTCCTCTTCCTTATTTACCTCTATTTTCCTCCCCACATCTTCCCATCCCTTGATGCCTGGACTGTTATCTCCATATTATAACTTCTTTTGAACTGTGTCTGCTTTGCGTTCCCTGGGTAGGGGGTGCCCCCTCATGCCCCTATATTCCCTACCCTATGCTTTGTGGCCCAGTTCTGATTAAGCCGTTAACGTAGATGCTTGTAATAGTAATACAAAAACTTTAACTCAAAGAGTTTGCTTATTTAGAATTGAAGTCTCTCACAACCTTGAAGTGACAAGTAGCAGCTCTGGTTACTATTGTCCCATCTGTTCAATACTATAAGTGGGTGCCCACTATCAAGGCACTCACTTATAGTGAGGTTTCTAAGAGGGGCATCAGCCAAGGATCCTCCTCCAGTACATAGATTCCCTTTAGGGTAGTATTGTCAGCATTCTTAGCCTCCATTCAAACCCAATAAGCAGGTTATCCTCCATTACCTGAGGATGAAATTATTATTTCTTGTAGCTATCACATCAGCTAGATGGATTTCCAAATTGGGGGGTGTTAACTGTAAGGATTTATGTGTTTTTCATAAAGAAAAAGTTGTCCTCAGAACTGACCCAACTTTCTGTCCATAAGTCAGGTCTTCTTTTCATATGCCTCCGGAAATTTACTTTTGAGCTTCCCCCTTCCGCTGTGTTGGTCTCACAGTGACAAAGAGGTGTTCAGAAATTACAAGAGAATGGCTGTTGCAGAAATTAGAATAGTAGGTTGTGCTTGACCTTGAATTTTTTAAAAGTGAACTGAACATTGGGCATAATTATTCAAAATTGGTTGTTTTTTAAATACAGCAAAATATTTACAATGCATATACTCTTGGTAATATACATGTTTTTCACATGGGTGTTTCGTTAACTGTGTATCTGCTTTGGGCTGCTGTAAAATATAGATAGACTGTAAGCTAGTGAGTCTGCCAGCTGAAAAACCCTCTTCAGGCTTGTGCCAGTCTTCTAATTAACTGATGAGCTCAAATAGCTGAAGCAGGCTATTAATGACATTTAGTTAATTGGCTAATGTGAGACCTAATCCCCACCAATAAATGTCACAGTGAGATGAATGGAATGAAGTATTGGATCTGGTGTTGGGTGGTGTATGGAGATTCCTGCTGGAATGCTTTAGATATTCACAAGCATGTAATACTACTGTCTGTTTGCAGTTGTAAAATAGCTATGAGGTTTTGAACATTTGTTCAGTTAGAACAGTTTTGTACATTTGTACATTCAGTTCCTGCAGCTTTTGTTCTGTGCAAAGGATCCCATTAGGTAGATGAACAAAAAAGGTTTTTCGCCAGAATCAGCACCTTGAATTGAGCTTGGAATGGTGGGGGGAGGGGGAACTGGCTGGCAACCAATATAGCTGTTTTTATATGGGTAAGATATTATTCTTGTCTGGATTTGCCTGTGCCATGTAACCATGTTTTCAAAGTGCTGCTTCAGAACCAGGATGAATGAACTTGGAAGTTTAGATAATGAAATTTAGAGCTGGGTGCTATTGATCAGAGTATCCTTCTAGGCTGTGACTGGGAGCCACTATTTTTGTGGTGGTTTCAGTCTACCTAGAGGGTAGATTTCAGAAGATGATGCTAGGTGTAATGTTTAGCCCCATGGCCATTGGGATTATCTACATGAAACTCCTGGTTTGAGGTCATCTGGAGATTTGAGCTAGATTGTGACTAGAATGCAGACTATAAGCTCTGTTGTACTTCTAGACAATCTCAAGAAGGCTATAGAAACCCTGAACCAGTGCCTGGAGGCAGTTTTGGAGAGAATGGAGACTTAATTCACTGAAGTTTATTCCCAACAAGATGAAAGAGCTACTGATGAGTAGATGGTCTGACTTGGGATTTATGATGTCACATGTTCTGAATGGAGTTGAATTCGCTTTGAAAGAACTGCAGTTATCAGCTAGTAATCCAGCAGGTAGACCCACCATATTTCCTTTTAATACATTCTAACACCTTAAAATACAGCTTCAATATTGATCTATTAAAGAGTAAAGAAGTATCTTCCATTTTATCTTCATCTTCATTTCTTATATTACAGTATAACAATACGAAAAGCTGGTTTATCCATGCAACACGTGCTACGGGCCCCACACTTCAAGGGGCCCCTGCATGATGCTTCCCCCCATGGATCTGGGCTGTGGCTTCTCTATTTAAGGATACTTGGAATTACACTTTTTTCACTGTGGGGGCCCTACTACCTCCAGTCTGGCTGCTCCTGCCACAATTGTACTCAGCAAGGGCCCCATGAATCCTTAAACTGGCTCTGTTGCTATGGACCCTGATAATCCTAAAACCACTCTGATTATGCACAGGGCTAGCCCACAGCGCTCCCAGGCCTGCAGAAGAATCCGTGTTTCTTTAACGCGGGTCTTCCGAGGACATAGTGGCATCATTGAGCATAATCGGGGATTTTCCCAAAGCCCTGTCGCCACCATCACGGGCATCCCATCCCGTGCATAATCATTCCTAGATATTTATCAATCATAGTATAAATAAGATACATTTTAATGAATCAAACAATATAATGTTATCTTTTTATGACTTGATGACTGATAGCTAACAAATACATTACAGCTTGAATACAAGAACCCTTATATTTAACCAAGACTTCCTTTAATTTTGATGCATCTTTAAACACTCTGTATAAACTCCAAATTTTCACAGAGCAGCCTGCTGGGCAACAGATTGTTATCATTACATTAAATACCAGACTTAATGTAATCTTAACTCCTTTAACTTCTTTTGCTTTCAATACCAGACTTAATGTAATCTTAACTCCTTAGTTTTTATTTAATTTATTTATTATTTATTATTTATTTTATTTATTTATTTTATTTCTTATAGCAATGTTGCACAGGTGTATAAATCAAAAGTGGAATGCATTTTGACAGACTGTTGTCACCATGTGTTTTTCATCTGCAACATAATCGTATTGAGCATGGTATTAAATTTCCTGCATCCTCAGTTACTGAACCTGTTGATTATGAAGGGCATTTTTTTTAGTTTTATAGATTATTCCTTTTATATACTCAATTTTTAAAACTTTAACATAAAAGTATACAATATATGACTAAATATACAACCTTAGCAAAAAAAAGTGTTTTCTAGCATACTTCAAATTCAGCTGAATACTATTAATTATACTATGCCACTTGAACTAAATCTCATCAACACTCTCATTTCTTTGAAATGGTGTGAGTTTTATCATTAAGTAAACCTCCTTTATTTTAGCAAACCACATGCTAATTTCTGGAGCTTCTGCTTTCCAGTACCGTGCAAATATTAAATGTGTGACAGTGATCAAGTTTAAGACACTTGGTTGGTTTTTTTTGGGGGGGTGGAATTCCAGGAACATTATTTAATAGCATGTATTCTGGGATACTTTCAGCTACTCTTTCTAACTTGGACAGCCGGACACGTCCTACCCCCTAGGCTGTTTCATAAATATACAGAGGAACAACAATGGATAAGGATGTAAACAGACTAATTATTATATTTTCCAAGGTAAATAGAATTAATTTGGAGTTTTAGCAGGAATGTCAAATGGCGTTGTTTAGTAATCTGGAGTAGATTTCTTTGCTTGGAGAGAAGTTGGATGACCATATTCCACCAAATAAGATGTCAAAAATGGAACAAAAAGCTTCTTAACTGCTGTCTATAGTGCAGCACAATGATCAGGCATTTCCTTCTGTAACAATTCTTGGTACAATTTCTTAAATTTTGGGTTAAGATCACTACCCCAGTGTCCTTAGTGTTTGAAAATCAATTTATAACCTAATCTGGAATTTCTATTGAAAGAAGTTCCTCAAATCACTCAGCCTTATCTTTATGAAGCATATCCAAATTATCTGCCAGTTTAGTAAACACAGACCACGAATTTCTTAGATTCAGCTCTAAGAAATTCAGCTCTTACTCATTTCAACATCAATTCCAAACAACGAAGAACAAGAAATGCAGGCACAATATGAATTTATATATCCTTTGGATTGGATTGCCCACCAAAAAACCTGATTGGTCCTAAGTTCATTGGTGCATTTAGAGAGTTCAGATATACATTGTGATTGGCTGCAATTGTGCAGTTCTCAAGCCCTTTTTTGCACAAAGTTCAATGGCGTAAATTGTCCACATACATTTGCATTAATAGGATTAACTGTATTTTACAGAACTTTGCAAATAGCTTTGATATATAACAATGCTATGCCTGATTTCCTTGAGTTCATTGCTGAGCAAAACATGTCTTCAAAACAACACTGTAAGTGAATAAAAATGGTCATATGTCTCTCAAACAGTTGTCTTTTGATAGTCAACAAACTTAAGTAAGAAGCAGCAAAGACTGAAAAATCTTCATTTTCAACACAGGGTTACTGGAATAGTACATTATTGAGAGAGTGGGCTCCATTTTTATTCACTGCAGTAATGATAATATGCAATGACTTCAGCAGGTGATCACTGAGGGCTTTTTTGCAACCTGATGTTGGTGATGAATGATACAGTGAATGGTGAAGACATTGACACTTTTTTCAGGTAAGCTATACACCTACAATAACAACCAGTCATTGACGGTGCTACATCAGTTGCACAAACAGTTATGTTAGATTCAAGTGAGTAGCCCTGCTGGTCTGAAGCAACACAAAAAAGTTTGAGTCCAGTGGTGATTTTAAGATCAACAAAGTTATAAGCTTTTGTGTGCATGCGCACTTCATCAGGTATGTTCACAAGTGTCTTTGAAGAAGAGCTTGACAATACAAAATACTCGTACAATGTTTGGATAATTTGTCAGATTTTAAATCATAACCTCCAGATTACTAAACATCGTGTGAGTTCTGATAAATGACTTTAAAACAGACTACTGCTGTTGCTTTGAGCTCATTAATAATTTACTGAACAGTTAAGCAGTTATTTATGTATTTATTTATTTATTTATTTGTGTATTTATTGATTGATTTTTATATTTATATACCACCTTTTCCTGAGGCTCAAGGCGATTTACATAAAATGTAGAAAACAGTACATGAAACTTAGTTTTTCATAACAACAATAATATTAATGTTAAAACTGTAACAGAGGTAACAGACTATAACAATGCGGTCCAGAGCAGAAGATATGAGTGGATTTTTTTGGAGGGAGCAGGGGCCCTGTAGATGTTGCTGGTCGCTCAGTCTCAACCAAATGCCTGGTGGAAGAACTCCCTTTTGCGGAACTGTTTTACCTCTGTCAGGGCCCTGATCTTCTCTGGGAGTTCATTCTACCAGGTGGGGGTCAGGACAGAGAAGGCTGTGGCCTCACTTGGAATACTGTGTTCAGTTTTTGGCACCCCAGTTGAAGAGGGATGTAGACAAACTGGAGCGTGTCCAGAGGAGGGCAACAAAGATGGTGAGGGGATTGGAGACCAAGACGTATGAAGAAAGGTTGGGGGAGCTTGTTCTGTTTAGCCTGGAAAGGAGATGGCTGAGAGGGGATCTGATAACCATCTTCAAGTATTTAAAAGAGTGCCATGTAGATGATGGAGCAGAGTTGTTCTCTCTTGCCCTAGAGGGATGGATCAGAACCAACGGGATGAAATTAATTCATCCATCATTAGACGGAAAAGAAATTCCGTCTAAACCAGGGGTAGTCAAACTGCGGCCCTCCAGATGTCCATGGACATCTGGAGGGCCGCAGTTTGACTACCTCTGGTCTAAACATCAGGAAGAAGTTCCTGACAGTTAGAGCGGTTTCTCAGTGGAACAGGCTTCCTCAGGAGGTGGTAGGTTCTCCAGCTTTGGAAATTTTTTAATAGAGACAAGATAGCCATCTGACGCTGATTTTGTGAAGGCTTAAGGGGATGCCAGGTTACAGTGGATGAGCGATCGGGTTGTGTCCTGCATAGAGCAGGGAGTTGGACTAGATGACCCATGAGGTACCTTCCAACTCTATGATTCTGTGATTCTATGGCATATACAATGTTAGAAGATGAGCAAGTGAATAAGCCTTTGATGGTGTAGATTAGCGATCCCCAACCTGTGGGCTGCAGACCACATGTGGTCCTTCAACTAATTGGAGGTGGGCCCCGAAGGACGCCTTCTCCCCCCACCCCGGCCCTTTACTTCATCCCCCCCAGCCCTTTACAACACACTTCATTGTTGTGGTGTGTCTGTATCTTATTTTGAAGGGATGTTTAAACATTACCATAGCAATCAGAGAGCGTTAGGGCAGTGGTTGAGAGTAGAGGAGCAAACTACCCCCCCCCCACCGGGCCTCAGTAAAAGGCGTTGAGTGGTCCCCGGCGTTGAGTGGTCCCCGGTGATAAAAAGGTTGGGGACCACAGCTGTAGATGGTGTTGTTAGGTCCAGTTACTGTGTCAATAGAGAGTATGTGGCAGCAAAGTTGGCATCTCGCTTTGTTACAAGCTCTAGTACAAAGGTCCATGTTCACATTAGATGCTGCTTTGTTGTGGACAAGGTGTTGTTTGAGATTGGGGGGCTGTCTGTGTGCAAGAAAAGGTTTTTAGCCCAGTACTTGGGAAAAAGAAGTGTCATTATCCTGTAGAGGTTGTAAGTCACTGATCATGTGTTGTACTGTCTTGAATTGAGTTGAGAGCTATATATAACCACTAGTAGTGTTCTGTTTTTTTTCTCTTTTGGGTCTGTCAATAGGTTTTCTCTTGGTAGCCTTCTGCCTTTGTTAATCTGTTCTTTGACTTCACTTGACCTTACTGGACCTAACAACGTCACCTACAGCATCAAAGGCATATTCACTTGCTCATCTTCTAACATTGTATAAGCCAACAATACCCCTCTGTTCTCTACATAGGACAAACAGGTCAAACCTCTGCCAAGGAATTAATAGACACAAGTCTAACATCAAAAACCACTGAAAAATCTGTAGGGGAACACTTCAACCTTCCAGGACACTCAAAGTAGTTGTTTTATTCAAAGGAGCTTCAAGAACAGACTAGAAAGGGAGATTGCAGAAATGCAAGTTAATACAACACTCAAAACAATGGGATACCCTGGACTCAACAAAGACATAGATTTTTTATCTCACTATGCATGCTGACCTTGTTCAGCTCTTATATCCACATTCCTTACAATCGTGTCTTCTATTTTATTTGGGACAATGTGACTGTAATTTGATGTTAGTAATATGTAATGTAATTTTGAATTTAACTCTGGTCTCAGGACAAGATAGTTGCCAGCATAGCTTGTCACTTGCAGGGATGTTTTCACACTTGGGTGGAGATGGATGGGGCTAGCAACAACTGGTAAAGTGACAGCCATTAATTACTAACATAGACAGTTTTATTTCTCCAATGATTTTGTGAACTACAACTGAACTTAAACAGACTGATTGACTGTTTTAGCAAAGAATTATCATATGGCATCATATGGCTAAATTTGGATGTTGTGACATAGTTTACTAATTTACCATAATTAGCTTTTGCCTTATATTTCCACTATTATGATGGTTGTTCATTAGTCTGAGAAAGAGTGCATGCATTTGAAAGCTCACACCTTAAATAAACTTTTGTTGGTCTTAAAGGTGCTATTGGACTCTAATTTTGTTGTGTTAAACATGGCTACCCACTTGAATCTCTCTTCATTGCCCTAAAGCATCCTCTATTTATTTTGCTGTAGTTTGAAATTACTATCTTAGCTGATGGTACTTTGTGCAGTGCGTGGAAAAATGAATAGCATCACATGCTTATGATGTTTACCATAAGACATTTACATAGATTTTAAACGTGTTTGTAGCAGCACTTTTAAAATGCATGTCCTTGAAAAAAGTTTGCTATATGTTGGTACTCTAACATTTATTATATATAAATACTAGATTAGATTCAGCCACTTTTTCTGCTGGTGAAAAAAAGGTTGAGGGATCCACTTTGACCTCCAAAACACTATACTGAAGATCATGAAACATGCATGGAGGATATCTGAAACAGGCTCTAACAAAGAAGCAACTGGGCAAGATTGAGTGTAAAGTTGACCCCTCTCCAGAGACCTGCTGAAGGCATCTCACAGTTAAAACCTGCTTTGCGCCTTCTGATTGGCCCCTCCGCTTGTCAGTCCAGGGCCATGGGACCAATTGTTGCCCTTCCTCATCACGGACTGAGCCCACCCAAACACCCCTTACTGTTTTATTAAGAGGGAAAAGATGTTTTATTAAGAGGGAAAAGATTATTCTATACATGGGCCTCCATGGGCTTTACTTCTGAGTGAATATGCTTGGGTTTTCATTTCGGCTCCAATTTATCTTTTTTAAAATTATTGTTAGAGAAGAATATTAAATAAAGCTATTTAGATCTGTCTGGTGTTGTCGTGATTAAGCCTTACAATGCAGAAAACATTGTTTTCTCCGTCTTCTTTTTTAACACTTGCCAAGCCATCTAACAGTAACTCTTTCAGTGTGCTAGCCAGTCTTAGGTGCCTGTCCAATGCACAATGCTGTAAGTGCCAGAAAAAGCAGAGGGAAATACATTTGTGCCCCTGGGACTTTTTATTTCTAAAGGAAAGACACAGCAGCATGAAGAGATATAGTGACTAAGAGGTTTAACATTTGCAGAAATAATAATAATAATAATAATAATAATAATAATAATAATAATAATAATAATAATAACCCTTATGTGGGAAAGCAAGAACTGTTCAATCAGTTTCAGGAGTTTAAATATTGCAGGAGACAAGACTATGAGAATAATTTTGATAAGTTAATGTGGGGTATATGTGATGGGTGGGTAAAATTCCCCATCTCCATTTAGGGAACTCTTGTGTGTAATACTTGACACATTCATAGAATAACATTGTAAAGCAATTGTGAAGCAATTATGGACTCCACTGATGTAATGGCTAGAATTTGAGACAAAGAAGAACTCCTTACTTACAAAAATTTCAACTTCAGCACTGGTGCCTAATTTGCACACTGCTCTTCCTTGTCAACAAAAGTATTCTGTGTCTATTCTGTGTCTACTCTCCTGTTTGCTTTGGACTGTTATCTCTGATGTTGTTTCCTGCTTCTGAAAATGGAAGTGTAATGGTGTTATAGTTGTCGGAGAGCTCCAAATAAAACTAGTAGGCAGAGTAAAATGATATATGGCCACTTTGCCAGCTATAGCTACCATCCAATTGCAAACTTAACGTGTTGCTTTCAAAAATATAATGTCAGTCACATATAGTATGTACTTCCTTGTATGTGTCAGTTGTGTGCATACTCCTTTTTTTTTCTTGCACACCAGCATAAAAATAGCAGTGAGTTAGATCCTAAGGATCTTTTCTCATCCTTCTGTTCCTCCCTAAGGGCTGGGGATGCTCATAAAATACATTGTTGTATGAGTAGCTATGTCAAGGAAGAGAAATTGGGTGACACCCCACCCCCCTCAAATGCTCAGAGGTTTTGGGGACAAGCAACAGACTCCTAAGGGAAAGGAAAACTGTCAGGAAATATGTTCCACCAACACCTAATATGAATTCTGCCATAGGATCAGACCTCAAGTTCGCATACAATTGTATGTATGTGCATTGCCCTCAAAGTTCCATTTTCCATAAAACCTGATTTGTTAGACTCAGAACATACATATACATATACATATACATATACATATACATATACATATACATATACATATACATATACATATACATACATACATACATACATACATACATACATATATATATATATATATATATATACATTTACCATAAGTTATCTGCTTCTAAAAATGAGAGGAATGTTTTTCTTTATTTCTCATATCGCTTTTAGCTCTTCCCTTAAATCTCATTGAGCCAGCTATGGCTAGTTTCACTTAGAAATCTCATAAGGGCCTGCGGAGATTGGGCTGGAACCAAATTAATTGGACCTTTGGGAGAAGCTGCAACTTCTGATAGCTAATCTGTGAACACAATGTGTCAACAACTTATTTCTTTGTAATATTAATATGGCTTTAATTAAAATAAATTTTTTACTCTTGTTTATATATAATATGATATCTGCTGTAGAGGGGTCATGTTGGAAATGCACTTGTCGTTGAGAGTTTTATGTTCACCCTAAGATACTAGCTTTAAATATTTAAAGGGCTGAAATCATACAGCAAGATGAATGAATGGAAAGGAGGGAGGACAGGACAAAATACTAAATACTTTTTAAAAAACAAAAAAGAAAACTGATATTTAATGGTGAACAATGGTGAGCCTCCGGGGAGGGCGATATATAAATATAATAAATAAATAAATAAATAACTTCAGTGTGCTCGCTGTGGTCAGCTCTGACAATGCAGTGAGGGAGGATTCAGATGCGAGTGACTAACATAGGTATGTGTAGGCAAGCAGACTAGTATTAATGTCTAGGCTAGGCTAGTATCTCCTGTGCAATTATTCTATGGGAAACACAGAACTATCCTATGCTACAGAGTCTTTTGGAATTAATGTATAAAATAAGCACATGTTGTAGGGAAAAATTAGCAAACAGAGCCAACTCTAAACCAGAGTAAGTTTGCTTCATTTAGGTTTGGTGTTTTGTTTTGTCTACAGTTGCACTAGGTCGTAATCAGCCCCTGAAAAAGGAAAAACCAAAATGGAAAAGTGATTATCCAATGACAGACGGACAGCTGCGCAGCAAGAGAGATGAATTTTGGGACACAGCACCAGCTTTTGAAGGCCGCAAGGAAATCTGGGATGCTCTAAAGGCTGCAGCACATGCATTTGAGAATAATGATCATGAACTGGCACAAGCAATCATTGATGGTGCAAACATAATGTTACCTCATGGTAAGTATGTCCATCAAGGACGGAATGTTGCTGTCAGAATGGCCTGCTTCTGCCATGATTAATTGTAGTTTTGTAGTCTGTTAGTTTATTTATCCTGTTGGCCATGTTTTATTACTTTGGTCAGTTCTTCTTGCATTCACACCTTCCCCCCCCCCTCCACTTTCACTTTCCTCCTCACACCTCTTCCCCATCCATCTTCATTCCTCTCCGGACTGCAACCTTGGGCCTGTCCGGTTATTGTAACTGTTTGAAGACTTCTCCTGGGGGTGGCACAAGAAGTTATATGCTTTGCCTCTGCCTCAGTTTTCACAAAGTATTGTTGGATATGTTTGCTTGCTCTGAATAAATGAAATCTTTTGCATCAAAGGTTTGCTTTTCTGAGCAATCGAAGTTCCTTACAGATAGTCGAAACACACTATCCAGATCTGTGTCCCCCGTTTGACCAACATGTCTACGAATGGTGATTCAGACCCCAAACTCTGCGAGGAAGGAGAGCGAGACAGCTCTCCTCACCCAGAGAGTTAGAGACCCATCCACTTTGTGCACATGGAGGGTAGCTATCCATCAAATGGCCCCCCTTTACCTAATTGGGGATCATTGGGTGGAGCTGCAACCAGAGAGTTAGAACTACCCACTACATGAGCACATTCATGGTGGGCACACTGAGCTAGAAGCGGGGGTGGGCAGTGCTGGAGAAGAATCAGGATGCTACATGACCGAATGATGAGTGGCCAGGGCGTCTACAACCTATGATCAGGATTATGCAGATTGGGCTGGACTGGTGCAGAACAGCCAGCCAGACCTGGAGACCATGGTATGACAGAAGATTTCTGTGATGCAGCTCAAGGCTCAGCTTGATGAATTCATAGGGACGATTGCATCGTTGTTCCTGGAAGATGAGGGGAAGGCGAACGCATTCGCCCAGCAAGTTATTAGCCGGGAGGCATCGACAACTGATGGTGAGGCGGTCAAGACCTCCTAGGGGTCTACCACAACACCAGCTGCCCTCACTGTGGCTCCTCAATTCGGAAATATCACTGGAGCTGTGATGCCAAATCCCACTCCTGGAGGCTTCAGCGAAGCATGGAAGTTGCACATCGTTTTCAACAGGTCCTCCAAAGAAACTGTTGTTTTTCCTGGTGCAGCTTACATGGATGAATGTGGGTTCTTCTTTCCTGATGGGATCAACCAAGTGTGCTATGTTGGTTCCTTTCTCAAGAAGGAGGCCATGGACTGCTATGTAGGTCTCTATGACCTAGACACCCCAGAGCTCTGGAACTTCTACCAGTTCATGTGACCACTGCAAAGGCAATTTATAGACCCTCTTCAGGCAGACACTGTCCAGAAGCAACTGCATAGCCTGCAACAAGGAACCAGGACAGTCTCCCCATATGCAACAGAGTTCCACCACCTGGCAGCTAAGGTCTACGACTAGAACAAGGCCACCAAGATTTAGGTATTTTGTGATGCTTTGCACCCCAACCTTCTGTGGCACATATGGGGGAGGCACGCCCCACAAACCTTATGGGATGGGTGTGCCTTACTGGGCAGTCGAAGGCTCGATTCCGGATCGTGGTGGAGGCTCAACACACTGGAGAACTGATAGATAAGCATGCTGGTGAGGGTTGAAAAACCTAACCCTCACCAGGGTGGCGGAGGTGGTGAAGCGTAAAGCTCTTCTGGGGTATAGGCAGGGAGGCAGTTTCTCAGATACACTGGGCCCAGGCCGTGTATGGCCTTAAAGGTGATTACCAAAGCCTTAAGCTTAATCCGGAATTCAACTGGGAGCCAACCGAGTTCTTGGAGTACCGGCCGGATATGAGATCTCCATGATGTCTTAGTGAGAATCCTGGCCACGGCGTTCTGCACCAGTTATAGTTTCTGGATCAAGGATAAGGGAAGGCCTGCGTAGAGCGAGTTGCAGAAGTCCAGTCTAGAGGTGACCATCGCATGGATCACTGTGGCTAGGTGCTCTGGTTCCAGGTAGGGCGCTAGTAGTTTGGCTAGTAGTTCCCCAAGCAAGGAAAGCAAAATAAAGATAATACCTTTGTATAGATCTTTTTTAGAGATTAGTGTTCCATTACAACTCCATTACAACTTCTTCAGTTAGTCTAGTGGATATGATACTGCTGGAGACAAGAACTGAAATACATAGGTTTATACCGGATGAGCAGCGGGCCTTGCTGGAGCTTTTATATTGTAAAGCTTTGCCTGTATCTTTTAGTTCTGTCTATATGGCGTTAGATGCTTAATCCTGAAATAATCTTTTCTCAAAAAAGATTTCTTGTTTACAAGTCTGGAATTCTGATAGAGACAGCAGTGGGATGGATGTAGGAAATAAACTGAAGCATGATCCAGACAACACTGAGGCACTACAATAGTTCAGTCGTGAGTTATCTATTTTGTCAGCCTATCCTGGACTAGATTGCACTCCCTCTGAAACGTGAATGCTGTTTGAGACACTCCAGTCTCGTGTAGCATATAGCACATTCAAATAACTTGAGTTGGTTCACCCAACTATGCCCCTTTCTGGAAAACAAGATCTGACTACCATTATCTATGCTCTGATAATGTCCAGATTAGATTACCACAATGTTTTTTACATGGGGCTGTCATGGAAGACTGGAAACATCAGTTAGTGCACAATGCATCTGCATGACACATGCTGATCAGATAACCTCTTTCTGCGATTAAAAGAACCCATCCATGCACACCTGATGCCGGTCCCAAGCCCAGATAAATGGGGAGTGTTAAAGAAAGCCCTGGTAACCTCCCTGTTAAAAAGTTTTTGCCAGGAAAATCCTGTGGTACAGCTCTCAACCCCCTTCAAGGATCGCTGCCTTGTTGTGGCAAGGGGGCTTGCGTAGTTCAGTGAAGCTATGAGCTATACCGTGCAGGGCCACCCAAGACGGACAGGTCATAGCTGAGAGCTCTGACAAAAGGTGATCCACTGGAGAAGGAAATGGCAAACCACTCCAGTATCTTTGCCATGAAAACTCTATGGACAGTTCCAATAGGCATAACGATATGACGCCGGAAGATGAGCCCCTCAGGTCGGAAGGTGTCCAATATGCTACTGGGGATGAGCAGACGGCTAGTACGAGTAGCGCCAGAATGAATGAAGCGACTGGGCCAAAGCCGAAAGGACGCTCAGTTGTGGAAGTAACTGGTGGCGAAAAGACAGTCCGATGCTGTAAAGATTTTTATTCCATAGGAACCTGGAACGTCAGATCCATGAATCAAGGTAAGCTGGACGTGGTCAAACAAGAAATGACAAGACTGAACATCGACATTTTAGGAATCAGTGAACTAAAGTGGATAGGAATGGGTGAATTTAATTCAGATGACCATCAGGTATACTACTGTGGACAAGAATCTCGCAGAAGAAATGGAGTAGCCTTCATAATCAATAAGAGAGTAGGAAAAGCAGTCTTGGGATACAATCCCCAAAATGACAGAATGATCTCAGTTCGAATCCAAGGCAAACCATTCAACATCACAGTGATCCAGGTCTATGCCCCAACCACTGCTGCTGAAGAGGATGAAGTTGATCAGTTCTATGAAGCCCTACAACACCTTCTAGAAGCAACGCCAAAAAATGATGTGCTTATCATCATGGGGGATTGGAATGCTAAAGTAGGAAGCCAAAAGATAACCGGGATAACAGGCAAGTTTGGCCTTGGAGTACAAAATGAAGCAGGGCACAGGCTGGTAGAATTTTGTCAAGAGAATACAATGGTCATAGCAAACACTCTTTTCCAACAACCCAAGAGACGACTCTACACATGGACATCACCAGACGGTCAACACAGAAATCAGATTGACTATGTGCTCTGCAGCCAAAGATGGAAAAGTTCTATCCAGTCAATAAAAACAAGACCAGGAGCTGATTGTGATTCAGATCATGAGCTTCTTGTTGCAAAATTTAGGCTTAAATTAAAGAAAATAGGGAAAAGCAATAGGCCACTCAGGTATGAACTAAATCATATCCCCGACGAATACACAGTAGAGGTGACAAATAGATTTAAGGAATTAGATCTGATAGACAGAATGCCTGAAGAACTATGGACGGAGGTTCGCAACATTGTACAAGAGGTAGCAACTAAAACTATCCCAAAGAAAAAGAAATGCAAGAAATCAAAATGGCTGTCTGAGGAAGCTTTACAAATAGCTAAGGAGAGAAGGGAAGTGAAAGGCAAGGGAGAAAGAGAAAGATACACCCAACTGAATGCAGAATTCCAGAGAAAAGCTAGAAGAGATAAGAATGCCTTCTTAAATGAACAGTGCAAACAAATAGAAGAAAACAATAGAATGGGGAGGACCAGAGATCTTTTCAAGAAAATTGGAGATATGAAGAGAACGTTTCATGCAAAGTTGGGTATGATAAGGGACCAAAATGGTAGGGACCTCACAGAAGCAGAAGACATTAAGCAAAGGTGGCAAAATTATACAGAACAACTATACAAGAGCGAGCTTAACATCCCTGATGACCACAGTGGGGTAGTTACTGACCTGGAGCCAGACATCCTGGAATGTGAAGTCAAAAGGGCTCTAGGAAGTCTGAGCAATAATAAAGCTAGTGGTGGTGACAGCATTCCAGTTGAACTATTCAAAATCTTAAAGGACGATGCAGTAAAAGTGCTACACTCAATATGCCAGCAAATTTGGAAAACTCAACAATGGCCACAGGATTGGAAAAGGTCAGTTTACATTCCAATTCCAAAGAAGGGCAATGCCAAAGAATGTTCAAACTACCGCACCATTGCATTAATTTCTCATGCTAGCAAAGTTATGCTCAAAATCCTACAAGCTAGGCTCCAGCAATATATGGACCGAGAACTTCCAGAAGTACAGGCAGGATTTCGAAGAGGCAGAGGAACTAGAGATCAAATTGCCAACATACGCTGGATCATGGAGAAAGCTAGGGAGTACCAGAAGAACGTCTACTTCTGCTTCATTGACTATGCTAAAGCCTTTGATTGTGTGGAGCACAACAAATTGTGGCAAGTTCTTAAAGAGATGGGAATACCAGAGCATCTTATTTGTCTCTTGAGAAATTTATATGCAGGTCAAGAAGCAACAGTGAGAACTGAACATGGGATCACTGACTGGTTCAAAATTGAGAAAGGAGTTCGGCAAGGCTGTATACTGTCGCCTTGCCTATTTAACTTGTATGCAGAGCACATCATGAGAAATGCGGGATTAGAGGAGTCACAAATTGGGATCAAGATTGCAGGGAGAAATATCAACAACCTCAGATATGCAGATGATACCACTCTAATGGCAGAAAGTGAAGAGGAACTAAAGAGCCTGTTGATGCGGGTGAAGGAGGAGAGTGCAAAAGTTGGCTTGAAACTCAACATCAAGAAAACAAAGATCATGGCATCCGGCCCTCTCAATTCCTGGCAAATAGAAGGGGAAGAAATGGAGATAGTGACAGATTTTATTTTCCTGGGCTCCAAGATCACTGCAGATGGGGACTGCAGCAAAGAAATTAAAAGACGCTTGCTCCTGGGGAGGAAAGCTATGGCAAATCTAGACAGCATCCTAAAAAGCAGAGACATCACCCTGCCAACAAAAGTGCGTTTAGTCAAGGCTATGGTCTTCCCAGTTGCAATGTATGGGTGCGAAAGTTGGACCATAAGGAAGGCCGAGCGTCAAAGAATTGAGGCTTTTGAACTCTGGTGCTGGAGAAGACTCTTGCGAGTCCCTTGGACTGCAAGGCGAACAAACTGGTCAGTCCTAGAGGAGATCAGCCCTGACTGCTCTTTAGAAGGCCAGATCCTGAAGATGAAACTCAAATATTTTGGCCACCTCATGAGAAGGAAGGACTCCCTGGAGAAGAGCCTAATGCTGGGAGCGATCGAGGGCAAAAGAAGAAGGGGACGACAGAGAATGAGGTGGCTGGATGGAGTCACTGAAGCAGTAGGTGCAAACTTAAATGGACTCCGGGGAATGGTAGAGGACAGGAAGGCCTGGAGGATCATTGTCCATGGGGTCGCGATGGGTCGGACACGACTTCGCACATAACAAACAAAAAAACAGCTCTCAAATGATTTTAATATGATGCCCAATGGCAAGCCCTCAGGCCAGAAGGTAACCAGCAAATGACTGGGGAAGAGCAAGGAACTGGAGCAAATATTTCTGGATTTTATGATGAGCCTGGGGCACATCCAGCAGGAACCTAAGGTATTGATGTTGCCAACTATGAAAGCAAAGGTCTGCACTTTATAAAAAGGCACCAAACAGGAATTTGGAATTAGGGCTGGGCGCTTTGGCGCCCAAAGCTGCCGGTTGCTCCCGACAAAGCCAGCACCGCTCTGCGGGAGGGAGGGAAGTCGCAGGCATCGGAGCACTGGCAGGCATCGGAGCACCGGCACACTGACACCCGCGCCTTTCCTCCCCTCCCCCCCATGGTGCCTGGACTGGCTGCGTTGGGAGTGACTGGACGCTTCAGGCACCGAAGCACTCAAACGTATTTCGAATGTTAGAGCAGTGGTCCCCAACCTGCGGTCCGCGGCCCAGTGCCGGGCCGTGAAGGCCAGGGCGCCGGGCCACGGTTCCCTCCCCCCCCCCGCAGTAAAAAACTTCCCAGGCCGCAAGCTTGCGACCCGGGAAGCTTCTTACTGCGGGAGGGGGGGGAGAGGGAATCAGGGCTGCGCTGCGCATGTGCGCTGCGCAGCCTGGCCACGCATGCGCGCTGCGCGGGCGGGGCAGTTGCCCTGCTGGTCCCCAGCCAAAAAAAGGTTGGGGACCACTGTGTTCGAGGACTAAAGGAAAATAGGAAATTGTCAGAAGAGAAATGACCAGGTTGAACATTTACCTCCTTGACATCAGGGAATTACATAGGACAGATCATGGTTTCTTTTAGTTGAGATTTTGCCATCTATTCAGGACACAATTCCATCAAAAGGAATGGCATGGCTTCAGTTGCAAGCAAAACATTTTCTCGAGCAGTGGAAAGTTTTCAGTGATTGAATCATGACAATTTGAATTTGTGCCAAGCCAATAAATATCTCAGCTATCCAAGTATACACTCTAACAACTGATGCTACAGAGGTTGATATCGAAGACTTTTATACCGCCATTCAAGACTCTATAAAACAAGTACCCCAGAAGGAGATAATTAACATAATGGGTGACTTTAATACAGTAGTTTTATGTAAACCGCCCAGAGCCATAGGGAAGGGCAGTATAAAAATCTAAATAAATAAATACATACATTTAAGAATTCATTTTTCTTGGATCACAAATTGATGTGAGTGGCGAAAAGAAAATGTCGAATTGTTCTGGGTCACTCAACTATGACGAGCTTGTACCAAACATGGAAAAACAAGGACATATGCCTGACTACCAAATTGGTAGGATCTATAACATTTCCAGTAGCTATTTATGGCTGTGAAAGTAGGATGATCATAAAATTGGTCAAGAGAAGAATCGATTCATTTGAACTTTGTTGTTGGAGAAGGCTTCTGCAGGTTTCATGGACAGGAAAAGTCACAAATAAAGAAATACTACAGCGCATAGTCTGATATATCACTGGTAGGAAAAATCACGAAACTCCAGCTCACTTATTCTGGCCTTATCATGTGATCCAACTCAATGGAGAAAATAATTATGCTAGGATTGGTCAGTGGAGAAAGAAAACTAGGTCGACAAAAGGTGCAGTGGTTGGACATGATCAAAATGGACACTGGCCAGAACATTGCATAGCTGAAGGAGGTAGTGCAGGATCAGGGATCATCGCAACAGCTGTGCCATGGGGTTGCCAAGAGTCGGACATCACTGAATGGCTGACAACAAACAACAGTTAAAAGAATTTCACTAGCTTTCAAATACGTTTTGAGCACTTTTTTTGTTATTTTTAGTCCATTTGAGACTGAAGGCAAATTACATAATCTAAATCTCAGCAATCAATAGAATGATTAATCTAGTAAACAGTATATTAGAACTAGAATTTCCAGAATTTGGAACACAGCTGCTTGATCAAAGTATTAAACTTGAGACATTGAACAATGTAGAATGTGGTATTTTATCAGTTAAAACAGAATGCATTTTCCCTGGTCAGTTCATTCTCTTTTAAAAATGCCTCCTGAACAGTTCTGTTTTACAGAGTTTGCAAATGCCAGGAGCATAAGAACCTTCCTGACTTCTTCAGGTAGACTGTTCCAGAGGTTTGAGGCCACTAGAGAATGCATATATACAGGCAGTTGTTGATCTTGCCTATCTGCATAGTGGCACTATCAGAAGGGTCCTACTCAGATGAGTGGTTGTTGCTGTGGGACATAGGTGGTGATGCAAGCTTGCAGATATGAGAATCCAGAGCCATGAAGGGCTTTGTATGTATCATGAATTAGTCCCAATAATTTATGGGTAGCCAATGGAATGACTGTAGAATGTGTGTAATAAGCAGCTCCTGATAATAACTGTGCTGTGTCATTTTGTACCAACTGACATTTCCAAGTTGGTTTCAAGGAAAGAATTACATAGAATAGGTGGCAGTAGTCTAGTCTTTGTAAAAATATTTTATTTGTGAGCTTAATGAACATAGTGAACTCCCATTCAGGTTTTTTTTTAATCCCCTGATCCCATTATTTACTTCTGTTTATCAAGAAAGTCAGTATAACAGTGCCATTGTACTTTAAATTCTTGTGTTGTTCTCCTGTTGACTTGACTAGTTAGTTTGGCCATTCTTGAAAGCTCTGCACATTTATCAAACCAGGCCAATAATAATGGTGATGTTGGAGCTTTCCATTCTTTTCCCAAATCATTCTCATCAAAGTTGTGGCATAGAAGAAAAGGACCTTTGCTTGACATGGTAAATTCTCTAGACAGACATTTAACAACATATATTCAGGTTTCATAGACTAAACATAGACTCTGATACAGAATGAAGTTTTGCTCAGAATCTACTGATTATACTACACCTCCACCGGATATGAAAGAAGGAATTAGTTTTATCATTGCATTTCCAACAAACATCATTATAATTATTCGTAATTATACTAATAACCTTTGGAGTAATGTACCAACAATAAAACTTTTTATACCAGCTTTTTCTTAATGGTTGACATTTTGTAAGCTTAGGTAACTTTAACCATAATCTTTCCCATTCTTCCATTGAGATGTTACATTGTAAGTTTTGCATACATTTAATCATACATTTTTTTACCTGCTCGGTTTCTGTATCAAATTTCAACAAAAGCATTTATAATTGACATTTCAGGTGTGGTTTACTCTGAAATATTATGTTTTCAAATTCTGGGTGCACTGCTATAGGATCTGGCTGTTTCAGGAATTCTAGCTTAAACCTTGATACTAGTTGATTATATCCAATTATTGTATGTTAATTCCTTCTTTATTCAGAACTAATAAACTTTTCAACATCCCAGTACATTTGAAGAGGTCTTTATATTTTATACAGCCAATTCTTTTCTGGTGTGGTTTGGAAAAATATGCCTCAGTTGGGGATTTCAATAATGATGATATGCCAGAAAGTCTTGATTTATATTTATTCCACATATACACCAAATTTGTTGCCCAGAAGTTCAAATTAAGTTTTCTCTTTGGTCCAGGCAGTGGCCAAAGAATACTGTGCAAGCCGCCTTGCCAGCCTGCTTTTTCAAATATTAGATCCCTAGCGGAAGGATCTTGAATCTATTCTTTTATTATTATTATTATTATTATTATTATTTAATTTCTAGACCGCCCTTCTCCCAATAGGTCTCAGGGCGGTTTATAACATAAATAGTTAAAACACAATAAAATCCCCATAAAAACCCCAATTAAAAGTTACATATAACATATCACATAACATATAGCGGCGGTGGTCACAATTCTGATCTTAGTTCAGCCTGGTGGAGAGAATAATGTTCAGAAGAGGGTGGCACCAATACAATAGATCTAACCATGATCTCGGTGTTAGAGATCTCAATATTGGAGGGGATCCTCTGATGGATTAGTGGGAGAGCTGCCCTGGCCTCAACCATATGCCTGGCGGAAGAGCTCCGTCTTACAGGCCCTGCGGAAAGCTGGTAGATCCTGCAGGGCCCTTAGCTCTTCTGGGAGCTCGTTCCACCAGGTTGGGGCCAGGACTGAAAAGGTCCTGGCCCGGGTCGAGGCCAGGCGCACATCCCGTGGGCCCGGGACAACCAGTAAATTCATACCCGCAGAGCGGAGTGCCCTGCGGGGGGCATAAGCAACCAAGCGGTCCCGCAGGTAGACGGGACCCAGGCCGCGTATAGCCTTAAAGGTCAATACCAATACCGTGAATCTGATTCGGAAACAGACTGGTAACCAGTGCAGATGACGAAGCACCGGCTGAATGTGGGCCCTCAAAGGTGTTCTAGTGAGGACCCTGGCAGCCGCATTTTGGACCAGCTGTAACTTCCGAGTCAAAGACAAGGGAAGGCCCGCGTAGAGCGAGTTACAGAAGTCTAATCTGGAAGTGACCGTTGCATGGATCACTGTGGCCAGGTGTTCCGAGGACAGGTAGGGCGCTAGTAGCCGGGCTTGGCGAAGATGGAAAAATGCTGTCCGAGCTACATTGGTGACCTGAGCCTCCATAGAGAGGGAGGCATCAAATGTCACTCCCAAATTCCTGGCAACTGGTGCAGGTGTTAATTGCACCCCGTTCAGGCATGGGAGGCGCGCTTCCTGGTCCGGCCCTCTTCTGCCCAGCCACAGGACCTCCGTCTTGGAGGGGTTGAGTTTCAGGCGACTCTGCCTGAGCCATCCAGCTACCGCTTCCAAACAGCTGGCAAATGTATCCGGGGTGGAGTCCGGCCGGCCGTCCATTAGGAAGTAGAGCTGGGTGTCATCCGCATATTGGTGGCAACCCAGCCCATAGCCCCGGACCAGCTGGGCTAGAGGGCGCATATAGATGTTGAAAAGTATAGATGTTCTGATAAGGCCATTAATGCAGCAGCGTGTGAATAAAGTTTTAAGTTTCGTACTCCTTGCCCTTTTTTTTTTCATACTAAGATTGGCCTCTTGTTATCCCAAATACATTTGTTTACTTCACTTAAACATTTTTGTATGGTGGTATCTTTGATTTGTAGTCGTAAGACTTGAAACAAAAAATTAAGCTTGGGCAAGATATTAATTATGACAGTGGCCATATGCGCTGACCATGATCATTTCAACCAGTACGCTTCTCAGTAATACGTAGCATTTGAGCAGTGTCCAAGACTTCTTCAACCTCCTCGCCTTTTTCTTTTTTCTTAGTAGTTCTTTTAGAAGTGGCCATATCATTTTTCGTTCTCCACCTGGAAAATAGATCAGTCAGGCTCTTCTTTTTAGGAGATTTTGAAAATTGTTGAAGTTTTACTGACATTAATTTTTACGTTGTGGCTGTATGCAGATTTATTTAAACTCAAGATGTCTGTTTATACTCCAAATAAGTACAAAACAACTGTTTGATCTTAAAGGTGCTGCTAAACTCAGATATCTCTTATTAAAGACAATCCAAAACTTGTTTAAGATTAAAACATCCAAACTTCTTAGTATATTCTAATAGCTTAATAGGGACAGAGACTGAAAAATAGAAACAAAATAAAACAGAAGGTGGAAACAAAATAAGTCAGCAGTTACTGTGAAGCACTTAACACATTTAAGCATTTTTAGATATTTTTAGATATTCAAAGTCAGAGGAAATTTAATAATAGATCCACTTTAAAAAGGGTGTAAGATCTACTTGCCAAGTCTTGTTAAAAAGGATCCTGCAATCTTCACAAGGTCTTCTGTAGTTTCAAGAAACTGGGAGATAAGATGAAAAAGGAAAAAAGAAAGAAAGAAAGAAATATATATTCCTAGCCATGGCAAATCAGGCGAAACAAGGTAAATTGTAATCTAGGCCAGTGGTACCCAACCCCCGGGCCACGGCCCGGTGCCAGGCCGCGATGGCCTCGGCACCGGGCAGCGGCTCCCTCTTCCCACCCCCCCCAGCAGCGAGAAGCTTGCCAAGCCGCAAACAAATCGGCCGCCGAAGTGGCCGATTAGCTTGCGGCCCGGCAAGCTTCTTGCTTCGGGAGGGGGGGAAGAGAAGCTTGCCGGGCCGCAAGCTAATCGGCCACTTTGGCGGCTGATTTGCTTGCAGCCTGGAGGGGCGGGGAGAGAGAGCCATGGCCGCCGGCGTGCCGGCGGCGCAAACACACACATGCGGACTGCTGCGCATGCGTGTTTGCATCCAAGGGGGGCGCAAACGCGCACATGCAGCAGTTCTGCACGTGCGCAGTGCTGCTGTGCACGTGTGTTTGCGCCCCCGCCTGACAAAAACGTGCATGCGCGGCAAAAACGTGCATGCACGGTAGCCATGTTGGTCTGAAGTAGATTTCCTTAATACCTTCCCATCTAGCCATCCTTTCATGGCATTCATGTGGCTAATTTCTATCATTGCTACTGTTCATCCCAATAACATTTGTTTTCTGTCTCTTCTTTGCATAACACAGCATCAAATACTATCAAATCAAATATCAATAATAATAATAAGGGTTGTGACCCTAGCCTATCCTGCCCCTCCCTTTTGCTAGAGTATGACTGTGCAAACATTGGAGCAAACCTCGACTGTCTCTGATTGTAAGTCACATATTGAACAGAGCTGAGATGAGTAAAGCAAAGGATGGGCATAGGTCCATTAGGTAAACCCCATAAAACTTAGAAACAGCTGTGAAACAATTAAAACATTTATTTAACAGCATTATGAAGTTTTGAACACAAGACGGGTTGAAGGGGTTTAAAGCTTTCTGTGCCTCTGAGTGCTTCAGTAACAGACAGGCAGCTTCATCGTTTCTCAGTCTCTTGTCTAAGATCAAGTGTAGTGGTCAAACAGTATTTATACAAGTTTACACTAAACACAAGTTTAGTGAGAACACATATGTTGACAAGCATGTAACAGCAGCTAGAGCCACACTATACTGCTCATGCTGTCCATTTAGCAGGATGTTAGCATTGTGCTATGCAATGGATGGGGTTCATCCTGGCCTTTTTATTCCAATAGAATTGTCTGAAAAGAGCCAAAAGAGAGACAAGATGCAGCAACAAAAAAGCCCTGTGAGTTTCACAAGTCTGCATGATGCAAGCTATGGATTTGAGAGAATGGTATCAGCTATGTGCTCTTCTATTCCTACACCCAGATAGGAGATCACCTGGTGAGGGAAGGAAGGGCTGTCATTAAACCAATCCCCAGCGGATATTGGAAGTCTCTCAGTTTGGGCTGTTCGACTGAACTATTATCTTGCAAAGTCAGAGGGATCCCAAGTATTTGACCAGCAGAAGCAAGAGCTGGGGAGGTTGGAAGTCACCCCAAAACGTGTTTGTGCTCTTTGTTTTCCCTGCTTCCATGTGAGACATTTGCATGACAGCACATTGATTTCATGGTGGTGTTTTGCCAGCTTTTCTCCAAAGAAGGGTAGCCTCTTTCCGCGCTGTGCATACTTACACCATGCCACCATTTGTGGATAATTGCTGAAACTGTTGTGAAAGGAATTATCTTTGAGCCAATCTGCAGTGGATACACATTGTAGCAGTTTAGGTTTCAGGCAGTTTGAGGCATCCCTTGCTTATTTGCATAAGGTACATTGTTCTTGCATCCCCAGTTAGGTAAGCAAAGGATCCAGTTAATCGTTTGGGACCTGAGTTGGACAACTTTGTCAAGGTGTGAGCAGCACAGCATTAGCAACCTGCAGTAACAAAATTAGCATCCTTGGCCATTTTGTACAAAAAAGGAACATTTGTACAGGTTACCATTACTCTGAGATTCCTGACACCACTGCTCCTTGTATACAATCTAAATGTGCACAGTATGAGGCTAGAGAGATCTATCCTTGTACCATCTGCCCTTATCATTTGAGTTATGGGTGCCCTGGCTTGGATTTGCATGATACTTAGGAGAATTGTGATTGATTGCAGATTTACTATTCTAAACTGCACCATGGCTTTGAAGGTATAGAGGGAGTTCCATTCCCACTTAATTCGGTTGGAAAGTTTAATGTTAAAGGTAAAGGTAAAGGTATCCCCTGTGCAAGCACCGAGTCATGTCTGACCCTTGGGGTGACGCCCTCTAGCGTTTTCTTGGCAGACTCAATACGGGGTGGTTTGCCAGTGCCTTCCCCAGTCATGACCGTTTACCCCCCAGCAAGCTGGGTACTCATTTTACCGACCTCGGAAGGATGGAAGGCTGAGTCAACCTTGAGCCGGCTGCTGGGATTGAACTCCCAGCCTCATGGGCAAAGCTGTCAGACAGCTGCCTTACCACTCTGCGCCACAAGAGGTTATGACAGGATTTTTATTATCAGCATAATTTTATGCTGGTAGGCGAAGGGCATGGTTTTGACAGGGTTTAGGATGCCAGCTATGCAGCCTTTAATTGCAGTGCTGAGCCTTTGTTAGAATAGGTGTTCCTCAGTGTAATCATCACTGTCTTAAAATCTCTGCAGAATTTCTGCTGTTGCCCAAAGAAGTGCTTCAGGAAGAACTATATTGTTAGATGCTGTTGACGTTTGCTAGCATTCTGTGCCTGTTCGTGATGCAAGCAGAGTACAAAGGACAAATGCTGTATTTATTCAGAGGTAAAATAATAAGAATTGTCTACCAATGAAAACTGTGAAATGTAACCAAATCTTTTGAGAAGAACTACCAGAGCTTAACTAGATAAGTGATCTACATTTCCTTGAATTCAGTTTCACTTTGTTTTTTAAAAACTGAAAATACATATCAATCTTTTTTAGAATGACTGTTCTTCGCTTCTGTTCTACCGTGTCTGATGAAGAGAGCTTTAACTCTCAAAAGCTTATACCAGCCATTCTCAATTTTTTAAATGTTGAGAAACCCCCTGAAATATTCTTCAGGCTTCAAAAAAAAACCCGGAATGGCACAATCGTGCAGAATATGGTTGGGAAGCATAGCTGTGTACATGCCCAATCAGGACCCCCCCCCTTCCCACCCCCTCCAGGCCCATCATTGGCCATTTTGGGAGGGCAGGTCAGGTCGACGTAATCATACCGATATATCCGATAAATCTTAACAAATTTTAAAAATATATAAAAATTAATTCCACCCATTTGGGAAACCCTTCCAGGGCTGTCCAGAAACTCCAGGGTTTCATGAAACCCTGGATGAGAAAGCCTGGCTTATAACCTGTGAAACTCTTGTATTTCTGAAGAGCTGTTACTGTTGCTGCTGCTGTTGCTGTTGTTAGTTGCAAAGTCATGTCCGACCCATCACAACCCCATGGACAATGATACTTCAGGCCTTCCTGTCGTCTACCATTCTCCGGAGTCACACACCAACTGCTTCAGTGATTCCATCCAGCCACCTCATTTTCTGTCGTCCCCTTCTACTTTTGCCCTCAGTCGCTCCCAGCATTAGGAGCCCAGGAAAACAAAATCTGTCACTATCTCCATTTCTTCCCCATCTATGTTCTAGGAATTGAGAGGGCCGGATGCCATGATCTTCGTTTTCTTGATATTGAGTTTCAAGCCAACTTTTGCACTCTCCTCCTTCATCCGCATCAACAGGCTCTTTAGTTTCTCTTTGCTTTCTGCCATTAGAGTGGTATCATTTGCATATCTGAGGTTGTTGATATTTCTCCCTGAAATCTTGATCCCAATTTGTGACTCATCTAACCCCGCCTTTCTCATGATGTGCTTCGCATACAAGTTAAATAGGCAAGGTGACAGTATACAGCCTTGCTGAACTCCTTTCTCAATTTTGAACCAATCAGTGATTCCATGCCAAGTTCCCACTGTTGCTTCTTGACCTGCATAAAGGTTTCTCAAGAGACAAATTGAAGAGCAACTCAACTCAAATCTACCTTGTTCTACTGCAGACAACATGGCTACCCTCTGAAGCTGGTCTTCAGGGGTTTCCTGAGGGAATCTTACATGCACATCCATTAAGAGATGTCTTTCCCAAAAGTAAATCCTATAAAATACATATCACATTAAAGAAACATAGTATCTTTATTTTACATGCCGTAGTATTGTAAAATACACTGCAGAAAGCACTAGTGCTTGTAAGGAAGTGTTTCTAAGTGCTGCTGTTTCTGTTTTCTGAGTTCCTGATATCTAGGTCATGGTACATGGGCAATTTGTTATAACTAATGGAGCTAAATTTGTCCCTTCTCGATTTCAAACAATTGTGATCGCAATCACAAAAGAGAGAAGGTAGACATGCAGCTCTTTCCCTGTCCTAGCATTGATTTTTTTCTACCTTACCAGATGTAGAAGTTAAAATGTATAGTTCTACTAGGAGAGGATTTCGGGGATAGAAGTGGAGTTATTATACCATGATATCGGTTTTTAACTAGTGGCAGAGACTTGGCTCTGCATGCTTGAATACCAAGAATCTCCCATGTAGACCCAAGCCCCTCTCAAGGTTCCATGTCCTCTTAGAATTTTCTTTTGCAATATTTCTTACATGCTCTGTTTGACCATTTATGCACTGGGAACTTCACTGCCCCAGCTCCTATGCATGGAGCACAAATTGTGGATGGATGAGGCACACCGGGCCAAATGCTCCCCTGTGTGGGTGCAGGAAGAAGTGGGGCAACCTGCCACCACTAAAACTCCAGCTTGCAGCCCGGCATGAAACCTCTTTTGTCTTTCTGAAGAGACAATAAATCCCACCAACAGCGTTTTCCAGGACAGCCTGGCTTTGTCACCTCTTCTGTTTTGCACCTTTCTCAGACTAATATTTGGCATTTTTCCTGTTTAGATGCCTTCAAGCCATGGCCCATGAGTGAAAGTGTTTAAAGAGCTCACAATCCCTTTAAACACCTCCAAGCTCTGTGTTCACCCAGAAGGCATTTAAAGGGATTGTAATCCTTTAAACCCCTTTTAACTTCTACTATCTGGCAGTCAGAAATCTATCTGAATTTAGGTACGAAAAACCATATACATCAATATAGGATGGAGGAGACTTGTCTTGGCAGTAATATGTGCAAAAAGAATCTAGGAGTCTTACTTGACCATACATTGAACATGAGTCAGCAGTGTGACTCGGTGTCTAAAAAGGCAAATGGGATTTTGGGCTGTATCAAATGGAATATCGAGTCCAGATCACGAGAACAAGAACTCTGCTCTGGTTCAACCTCACTTGTAGTACTGTGTTCAGTTTTGACACCACAATTTTAGAGGGGTGAGGACACACTGGAGCGTATCCAGAAAATGGCAACAAAGATGATGAGGGGTTTGGAGACTAAGACTTAGGAAGAAAGGTTGGGGGAGCTTGAAGGTAATTACCAGAACCTTTAGTCTGATCCGGAATTCAACTGGCAACCACTGCAGTTGGTGGAGAATGGGCCGGATGTGGGACCTCCACGGTGTTGCTGTGAGGATCCTGGCCGCAGCATTTTGGACTAGCTGTAGTTTCCAGGTCAAGGCTAAGGGCAAGCCTGCCTAGAGTGAGTTACAGAAGTCCAGTTTAGAGGTGACTGTCGCATGGATCACTGTGGCTAGGTGTTCCGGGGCCAGGTAGGGTGCTAGTAGCTTGGCTTGGCGGAGATGGTAGAATGCCAGCTGCACTACCTTTGTGATCTGGGCTTCCATTGTGAGGGAAGCATCCAGAATCATGCCTAGATTTCTCGCGGAGTGAGCCGTAGAGAGCTGCAGGCAGACGCGCTTCCTCACATGGGCCCTTCCTACCCAGCCACAGGACCTCCATCTTTGAAGGATTGAGCTTCAGATGACTCTACTTCAGCCATCTCATCACTGTTTCCAGGCAGCTGGCTAATGCTTCTGGGCGAGAGTCAGGGCAGCCATCCATCAGGAGGAAGAGCTGGGTGTCATCTGCATATTGATGACAACCCAGCCCAAACTTCTGTACTAGTTGTGCGAGAGGGCGCATGAAGATGTTGACTAGGATAAGAGAGAGGACCGCTCCCTGTGGGGCTCTGCAAGTAAGTTGTTGGCAGTCTGATGTTCTCTCTCTTATTGCAACCCTCTGTCCACAATCCCGGAGGAAGGAGATCAGCCATTGAAGGGCTGTCCCTCGTATTCCGGCATTGATGAGCTAGAAGCTCATGATCGACTCTGTTAAACACTGCTGAGAGGTCTAGTAATATCAGCAGTGCCAACCTGCCTCGGTCCAACTGGCGACGGAGGTCGTCCGTCAGGGCGACTAGCGCTGTCTCTACACCATGGCCAGGCCGGAAACCTGACTGGGATGGGTCTAGGACCGAAACTTCTTCCAGGTTGGTTAGTTGGTTTGCAACTGCCCTTTCTACCATCTTCCCCAGAAACGCTAAATGTGAGACGGGTCGGTAGTTATTAGGCTCTCGCGGATCTAGAGCTGTTTTTTTCAGCAGTGTTCTCTCTTGCCCTGGAGGGGCAAACTAGAATCAATGGGTTGAAATTAATTCAAAAGAAAACCCATCTAAACATCCAGAAGATGTTCCTGACAGAGCGGTTTCTCAGTGGAACAGGCTTCCTCGGGAAATGGTGGGTTTGCCATCTTTGGAAATTTTTAAATAGAGGCTGGATAGCCATCTGACAACGAGGCTGATTCTGTGAAGGTTCAAGGGAGTGGTAGGTTACGGTGGATGGGTGATAGTTTGTGAGTGTCCTGCACAGTGCAGGAGGTTGGACTAGATGACTCAGGAGGTCCCTTCCAATTCTATGATTCTATATCCAGATGAAGGCATAACCAGAAAATACCAATGTATTTTTCAATTTTTTTTCATCTCAGATTTAGCTGAATGCATACACTAGTATATACCATTAGCCTTGGGTCTGGGAGCCAGTATTTTTGGGTGGCACTCAGGATGAACAGGGAGGCAGATGAGGACTCTCATCCCTGTTCATCTATTTCTGCATGGTCATTCCTTTGGGCTGAGCCCCTAGATGTGGAGTACTGTTAGCACTTTGAAATGAAAGACATTAGATGCATAGCTTGGACTTTTATCTCCTCCTTGGGTGTAAGTTCTAAGTGCTCCTTCGGTGGTGCTAAGTGTCCTCTCCCACTGTCAGTGCTGTGCATTCAGGTGTGCATGGCAGAGACCTCTGAGACAAAATCTCATGCTGTGCATCCACGCTACTGATCCCGGTTCCTGGCTGGGGTTTACAGGGTGTGAGTGTGTGTGGGGAGGGGGGCTTGATTGATTGCAGGACAGGGGATGGGGCTGCCACTGGGAATATAATGCTTGGTTGCAGCTGTAATTGGCATCTTGTGTTCTGCTTGGGCTTTTGGTGGGACCTGTGAAGGGGTGTTTGGTCTATCCCACAGCCTATGCTGTATTTTTTTCCCTTGCATCTTTCTGCCTGTTATGGGGAGGGGGGCATGCCCAGACTGGAGAAGCTTGGGGAGCTAACTAATGCCTGCTGAGTCCCTGCCCCCCCCTTTCTTTGCTGGTGCACGAGTGTTGCTCTGAAGTGTTACTACACTGATGCCTGGCTGCAGCACACTGCCCACAAGGTGCTCTGCCAGCGTATCTTGGAGATACATCTGTGATTGTACTGTTAATATAATTAATAAACAGCTCTGTTTTATGAACAAACAATGTAGACTTAGTTTCTAGTTTGTATGTAACCATTACACCATTTTTTTAAACAAAAATTCTTTAAGCTTGGACCAATAACCTCTGATCTGTATCTGTAATGATTCTTGTTGTACATGAGGGAAAAGGTACTTGTTTCTTTTTTTCTTTTTTTTTTAAATTGGAGAATGCGTTCATTTCTTGCTCACTCTATCTCTCTCTGCTAAATCCAGCATCTACTATTTTATGGATAATCTGTCCATTCCTCCAACAAGAGATAGGCCACTGAAAAAGAACTTGAGAAGGCTGGACTAATGGGTTATTCTTAATGCTTCCATCCCAAAAATAAACACATCTTAACAAAAACAATACTAACACATAAGAATGCTAATACCAAATAAGTTGGCAAGATGCCCCCAAGGGAAACCACTTCATTCATGTCTACATAAAAGCAAGCCTCTTATGAATCTAGTGTGCACCTTTAAGAATGTAAGAACTCTGCTAGATCAGACCAGTGGTACATCTAGTCCAGCCCCCTATCTTACAGTGGCCAACCACTTTGGAGGCCCAGCCTTCCCGTAATGTTATGCATCAATATTCCGAGCATTAGTGCCTCTGAATGTGGATGTTTCCTTTAGGTACCCACAACCACATGCTCTCCTTGCTCTCATATTCCATTACAACACAGTAAATAGACAGTCATCTGTTCCTTTAGGACAGCATTGTAGTGGTACTAAAGATAATTTTGCATATAGGAATCCAGCTCTCCATGCTGCCTGCTGAAGTCTGATTCCATTCCATGATTGCTAATATCAAAGCAAGCCACATTGCCTGTGATGCACTTAGTGAAGCAAGAAAAATAAAATAATAATGATTTGGATTCTATTACTCTGCTCACCTAAATGTGGAGCCTTCCTCCAAAGGAAGAGGCTCTTCCTCCATCTGGAAGCTTACCGAGATGAAGGAAGGTTCCATACTTAAATATAAAGAGTATACCCAAACTCAGCTTGTTGAACCCAATTTGCTTTTTGCTTTTACTGATCCACAAGTGTTTGACCAGTTATGCTATCTGCATAAACAAGCTACCAAAATTTTTAAATCCATAATTTCTAATGATAAACTGTTAGGGTGGTGTGCGACAAGCTCCTGAAAGCAGTGTTTCTAGAAGTGTGTGTGTACACAATACATATTGGCTGTACACACACTTGCACAAAATACAAGAGGCTGGTTTATCCTTCAAGTGAATGTGCCCCATCTAGAGGCAAGAATTTTAAAAATTGATTGTAGTTTTGAGAAAGACAATATATGAAATGACTAAATCAACAGAGCACTGAAAACATTCAAACAAAAAACATCAAATAAAGCCCGCACAAAGTGCCCCTGATAAATATTTCAGAATCTCCCCTAAACATTTTCTTGGCCCAAGGCCACTAATCAACTATCCCCAAACACCCCACTAAATAGTTCTATTTTGCAGCTTCTCTGGAACAGTGTGGGTTTTCCTCATCTCCTCTGGGTATCAGTTCTAAAGTAGAAGGGCAAGAACTGAAGAAGACCATGTCAGCAAACAGTGTGGAACCTTAGGGGAGAGTTAAGTCCCTTTCCCACTTAGATAAGATTCATATGCCCTACCATTTAGCATAGGGAAGCATCAGATAATGTACTGATTTCTAGATGCTAGATGTTTTTTCTTATGGTGTTACCTGACATAGAATCACCTTGGTCTGTGTTTTATTTATTTATGTTTAAACTTCTATACCACACGCTCCCAGAGAACTGGCTTGCGGCGGTTTACAAAAAAGAAAGAGTCCCATAGTAACCAATAAAACATATGGTAAAAACCCTTAAAAACACATTGCACCCACAAAAAGATGGCAATATCCAGCTGACTGGGGGGGGGGGGAATCCTGTCCCATGCTTTGGAGCACCGAACTTGGTGTGGATGGTTGAAAATGGCTGGTAATCAGAATGGTATGGCATAAGCCCCTAGCATAGTCTAATACTGTGCAAAAAAGAGGGGGCTAGGAGGGAGGGGGAGACCTGGTCACATACCCCAGGGGCCTTACATGAGTTCTGAAAAAGGCAGATGGTAGAAGCTTTCTCCTTGTTCATCTCCTAGCTTTTGAATTCCTAGGGTATTTACATGTATTGACTGTTGAAGGCCTTTTGAAACCTGCCTGGTTGGTTGGAGAGGGAGTTAAGGAGCACCTGTTCAAACTTGCCCCTGCAGGGGCCTGGCAAGGCCCCAGCAGGGCTTTCAGGGGGGGAGCAGAAAGTGGTTGCCCAAGCTCACCCTTGCCCCAACCAGCCTGATGAGGTCTCAGCAGGTCTGCCCAAGCAGGTGGTGGGGGAGGTCGGGAGAATCCATCTGAGCACATCCCCACCCTGACCAGCCTGGCAAGGTCTTGGTGGGGCTGCTGAGGGGGCGGGGGGTTGGATGCTAGAGCCCATTGCATTTTTTATACAATGGGCTTTTCTGCTATTGTTACTCATAACTTATCAGTGTTGAGGCCATCTTTTTTTTGTCTATTCATTCCCAAAACTGATTTTAAGCCATAATAATAAAATCTAAAGTTTTGGAGGTGGAGGCTGATGAGTGGGAGCTAGTGGTTAGGGTGTACTGGAGCCCTAGGGTAAGCCTTACGAGATTAAAGATTCAACAAGAAATATAAATTTGAATCAAACCGTGTCACTTACCCTGGTTTCTTTTCTCCTAAAGGTGCTCTTACAGAGTGCTATGATGAACTGGGAAACCGATACCAGCTTCCTGTCTACTGCCTGGCCCCACCTATCAACATGATTGAAGAGAAGGGTGACCTAGAGACTCTGGATATTCCTGATCCACCACCCAACTCTGGCCATGAATGCCAGCTTCGCTTACGCCTTTCCACAGGCAAAGACCTCAAACTTGTAGTCCGCAGTATGGACACTGTGTATCACATGAAAAGAAGACTGCACATGGTAGAAGGTGTGGAGCCCAGCAGTCAGCGGTGGTTCTTTTCAGGCAGGCCATTGGCAGACAAAATGAAACTGGAGGAGCTCAAAATACCAAGGGACTATGTGGTGCAAGTCATTGTGAGCCAGCCCTTAAACCCAGTGGAAAACTGACTTTGCCTGTTTGTCTCTTCTTTCTTCCTCTCGCTCTTTTTATCATGTGAGAACTATTTTCAATCCTTTTATCACCACCACCCTTCTATCCTGTTAATGGGTTAGTTCCAAGCAATGATCAGCAAAAATTCCATCTGTGATGGAGGTTTAGGGGACAGACACATATTCATACATACACACAGAATCTAGAAACTGCCCCAGAGAGTTTGCCCGGTTTTTAATATTCAACACCACAGTAAGAAACGCCTAACAAAGTTAATGGGAAAATCTGTGTTCATGAGGGAGCTTGCAGTATAAACATGATAGAGTAGCAAACAGTGCTTTGAACAGTAAGTGAAGTATTGATCCATGAAGATAGAAAACACTTTTTTAAGGATTAGATCAAACTGAAGTATTTCATGAAATCAGCAATGCTTAGTTCAGTCGATCAGTGAAGCTGTTTTGCTAGACCTAATGTGCTGTAATATGTGTAAAGAAAATTGTTTCTCTTCTAGTTTCACTTAGTTGCTCAATGAGGCTACTACTTAAAGAGGGTGATTAAGGACCTTGGTCCTGAGAGAGACCTTTTAAATATATTCTGATAATGGCATGTTTGATCCCTACTGCCAACTTTTATACCAGGTTTGGTACATTCCAGCTTAGCAACAAATAGACATTTGTTTAGTACATGGCAAATGCAGCAGTTTGAAAAAATCAGGCAATAATTTAGTACATGCATATATTTTACAGAATGGCTCATGAAACATTAGTGGCTACAAGGAAACTTCTATTATTTACTGGCTCCAGAAAATGGGTGTACCAGATTATTCTACATTGCTGGGTCTAGTTGGAAAGCTATTTATTGGGGGAGGACCAGCAAAAAACAGTTAGTGACAATCTGACAGGGTATGTGGAATACATATCTGCTCTAGGGCCCTTCCCTCTCAGACTCACACACATGCAGAGACAGACTCATTCCCTCCACTCCCCCCTGGCCTCTCCCCTTCCCTCTTGCTTCCCCGACCTCCTCCCTGGTCCCTCCCCCTCCCTGTCTCTCACGTACACCAACACAAACTCTTTCCACCCCCACATCCCCTGGCCTCTCCCCCTTCCCTCCTGCTTCTCCAACGTCCTCCCTGGTCCCTCCCACTCCCTTTCTTGCAGAAACACACCCAGACCCCCTCCCTCTCCCCCCTCCTTACCTCTTGTAGCAGCATTGGCCCAGCCTCCTCCGATGGTGACAGTGCTTGCTTTCCCTACTCCTGCACCACCGCCTCAGCTGCCCCGGTCTCCTGTGCTGCCCCCACAGCTGCCCCAGCCGCCTCCTGCACCACCAATGCATCTGTCCCAGCCTCCTCCTGTGCCACCAACGCAGCCACCCCAGCAATCTTCTTGCACCACCATCGCAGTTGGCATGCCTTCCTTTGGTGGCGCGCTGGCCTGCCCTCCTGTGCTGCTGCCACAACGCTGGCCCAGCCTTCTCCTGCATTGCCACAGTGGCTGCCACAGCTGCCCTGGCCTCTTCTGGCGTGCTCCCTGGGGCAGGACTACAGACATCATATCCGTATCCATTTCCATCCTGGGTGGTATGCCAGAAGATGTTCCACATTAAAAAAAACACATACACACACAGCATCCTTTACTTAGTATGCTAGTCACTAATGCTTTTACTCCAAACAGGCATTGTATATTTCCTTGATTCATAGCAATAGCTGTGAAAACAAAAGAGAAAAGCACAGGATCTTTAACTCATACACAAAATGAGGTGTGCAGCTTTCTGATCTGCATCTTTTTGATATAGTTCTTCCCACTAAGCTTCATATTTGCTACCTATAATTCAGAGTGAAAGGTATAATCTTTTTGAATCGTTCTATATATGTCCGGCTTTTCTAGAGAAATGGAAAGAAGGATGACTTGTTAGCAGGTAAAGATTAGATCAGTCTAATCACTCAAACTTTGTTATACCACTAGGTCTTGGAATACATTTTGAGAAATGTGTGTTGTGCTGCCATTGTTTCAGTTATGCTTTTTCACATGCATGTCTCTAACATGTATAGACCACCTATGTGTCAGAACAAATAGGTCTCTTTTTCTAGTTAGTGGATTTCAGAATGTCCTGCCTTTCATTTATTACTATCAGACAGTGACTGTAGCAATATCATTCAGTATTCTCCCTTTAAAATGTGAAAGCACTTTGGGGGAAATTGGTAAAGGTCTTTAGTAGATAGTTATGCAGTTAAATTTGGATTGTTAACACTGAACGATTCAACCTTAAAGCAGATTGCCCCTTTTTAAAAAGTTGATCTAGTTCTTTTGTGGCTTCTCAGAACTCCTGTTATGTCATTTGTTCTGTTTTGTTTTGATATGGACATAACTCATGTTAGAAGTGCTGTTAAGTTTTCAGGTATCTTTCACTAACTACTTTTTCTTACTAAGCACCGTGCCTACTTGTTTGTTTGCATGTGGTGCTCTTTTTCATTTTTATCTTATTATGTTGACTTGAAAAGCCTGGACCTTGGTCCACTGACAGTGCAATCTAGGGTGGACATTTTCTCTTTGTGTTGAAAAGAGCTACACTACTTAAGTGTCCTACATACTAACTTAGCCTTACTTGAGTTATTTTGCTGTGACAAATAGGAACTACTAAACCAATGAACTGAAACATCCAAGATCATAGGAATTTCAGTGTAGAAAAGGCTACAAGTTTTTAAAGGGAGACATGGTAGTCTTTTCCCTCTGGGGTTTAGTGGATCTGAGTTCTTATTTGGAACTACATGCCATGCAGACATGAATGTATCATTGTGTTATCACAGACACAACACTCTTTTGGGCACAGTCAATTCTTGCCTGGTCCTCTCAGTGTATATATATATGATGTGCAGATGCTGGTAATGAGGCCTGGTAGTAGTGGAACAAAAGAGGATCTGTGTTCTAGGCATTAACCACGTTCATCAATTTTCCTGGTCCCATAATCACTTTCACTACCTTTAAAAGAAAACACTTCATTAATGAACACAAAACAGTGTAGATCCTGCATCTATCACTAAAAATGTAGTGTTAAAATTGTTGCTATAAAATTGGAATATATAAGCAAAGTCTAACTCTGAATCTTTCCTAGCTCATCCCACCTGTTGAATTTTAAGCAACCTGGATTGGTGCACACAAACTTTAAAAGCTTAGTACATCCCCTGGGTTTTCAGATGTGCAGTTGATGTCTAATTTAGTTCCTTGACCTTTCTAAACACCAGTGTTGCTATATTGTATGTAAGCCCTGGCCTTTACATACCAGAAACATGCATCACAAAATAAAGTGCATAGCCATTCTTTTTTTAAAGACAATTATGAAAAGGGACAAAATTCTTATAACAGTTAGAGTGAACCAATCTATAAATTGGCTCATGTAATTTCTGCTGTCCTTTTTCGAATGTGTTTTCCAAGAATTTTCTAACTGTTTCTAAATCATATTGCTTGATGGTACAGTTTTCCATGTAGCATTGTAATGATTTGGTAAACAACTGCAAAAGTCACTGGCTATAAAATGCTCTGCAGGAAGCTCAGAGTTCTCAGAGGGCAGTTAACGGATATTTAAACATCTCTCTATCCCACTCCAACCCTTTTTCATGAATGCAGTAGAAACCCTACAGGATAGAGTATGACTCTTTAAAAAATCCTACTATCCTTTTCATCAATTATCCACATTATTTTCTTTCATAAATATGTGCAAATCAGGGTGTAGAAATAAAAATGATTTTAGATAGCAGTTTTGAAGGTGATTATATGCAAATAGCCATCCTGAAAAGAAAAAAAAGGAGCCAGACTTCCATCCTTTCAATTAGTGTGGAATACTTTTGAAAAGAAACATTGACTGTTCCTCTAGCGCAGGGGTAGTCAACCTGTGGTCCTCCAGATGTTCATGGACTACAATTCCCATGAGCCCCTGCCAACAAATGCTGGCAGGGCCTCATGGGAATTGTAGTCCACGAACATCTGGAGGGCCACAGGTTGACAACCCCTGCTCTAGTGGAAATAACAGAAAATATTTGGGCAGTAATGAAGGACCATTTTTTAAACTTCTTCATAGGTCTATGTGAGAGGTAAACCGATATCTTCCTTTTGCACTCAAGGATTATTGTCCTTCACCCTATCAAGTTCACTGTTTCTGAACAGCAGTAATCCCTCAGGAATCATGTACTGCACATATCAGAACAAAATAGGAGCCATTGCTGGAGTTTGTTCTTCCCTGCTCCTGGTTTTAAGGGATAAATTTGACTAATGATGTGATGTAAGGCACGTATTCCCTTCACTGCACTGAACTGGCATTTAAAATAACAAAGTTAAGCTGTTGGTTTCATTGGTCAACCGTGGCAATTTAATTAATTATTTTAAGGAAAGCGCAATTCAAGCAAGCACTGAAGTGCCTCTCCAATTGATCATCTGTCCTTAGACTGGATCTCGTCTCACTACCAGATCATCCTAT
Organism: Paroedura picta; assembly: GCF_049243985.1. Taxonomy (NCBI): domain Eukaryota; kingdom Metazoa; phylum Chordata; class Lepidosauria; order Squamata; family Gekkonidae; genus Paroedura; species Paroedura picta. The sequence goes on along the minus strand of NC_135371.1, from coordinate 104,445,125 downwards.
TTAGTAATGGAGAACTGCTTGATTACTGCTTATACCTGATAGCTTAAAGTGTTCTGCCCATAGTACAATATCTTAAATCTATCAGCCTGTGGGCCCAGATCCTAGACAAGGATGGTCATTGTCATTACATCTACATTTTCATTTACAGCAGATTTGTGTACCGCTCCTTATCAACTGTCAGCCGCATGGTACTGAATTATTTCTCAAAGCTCATGGTAGTGGCAGGCCTGTTAGCAAAGAGATTTGGTTTTCATGCCTAGTATTGCAGAGGTGTCACTAGCACTTGACCCAGAAATAATAGACTCTCTGTAATCTGCTTGCCCTGGAATAGCTTGAAAGGCAAAAGGACAGCAGTGATGGTAATGCTGTATTGTTCATAAAAAACAAAATGCTCCATCCTGTTTTGAAAAAGAAATGCTATGAGCTTGAGTCCAGTGCATATTTCTACACACAGTCCACCCTGCTACCAATCACTTTAGGATGAGTAAGGAAATTTATACTTTGGTTATTATGTTGTCCCAAATTCATAAAAATGTAATTGGAAAATGATGTCATCTGAAATCCCAGTGTGATACACTGGGCTTTGAAGCGTATTGGTGGGCAAAGATCTCCTGCTTTTAAAAAATATCTTAGTTTCATAGTTTGTTTACACAAACACATGCACAAATCCACCAAGACTCAGATTTGTGTGACAAAGCAATGAATTCAGTTGGAGGACAATGTTTGACGTAATAAAACAATAAATGTAACTAACAAAATGAGGACACTGGCCCTGCATATTAAGCCCATTGCTCAATAGGGGAAACATAATTTTAAACCATACCTATTAGGTTAGTGCAGTTTTGTGCTGTTTTAAGAAACCATTTTAGCATTGTAAACATTGACATATTTGTCTCTTAATTGCCCTCTATCCTGTTGTTTAACTGTTAGCTATGTATATACCTCTGAAACTAGTTAGCTCTCTAGCAGAGATCATATCCTTTGTTAGTTTTAAATCTGTACCTGCCAAGGATATGCTAGTTTAAGAGTTCATGGATCTTTTTTGAAATAGTTGCTAAAGTTCTGTTAAATATTTAACAATAATATTCCATCTTGAGGTTTATCTCACTTGCAGCCCTCTTTTCCCATGCGTAAAAAATGGGACGTACCTAACAATGTGAATGGTATTAAGAACTACTATCTCTGGGAGCATTTGAAATCTATTTTTTCAGGACATTGCTTTATTACAATGCCAGTAAAACAACACTGTCAACTTCACTGGTTCATTTGGTTAATAGCTTTGACGGTCAGTTGTTTTTTAAGTTGTTCTGTATCCAGTAAGTATTCTTAATTTAGCTAAGCAATTCCTTTGCTGTCTCTGCCATTTCACTTTACTTGCTGATAAATTTTGGTTCCATTTATCAGGAGACCCGGTAATTCCAGAGATGTATTTCTTTCTAAGAAGGTGAGTATTGCAGTGTGTCTCAGCAAGTTTATAAGCACAAATAGTTTAAAGGTAAACTATTCCCTTGGGAGATTTGAATTCCACTTCTGATCCTGTAGGGCAATCCATTGACCATGGCCATGTGTTGGGATATTTCTTGATACTGTGCAAATGATAAATGGAACCAAACCATATTGTCAAATAAAAATGTAAGCATGATTATCATCATGGGTAATATAAAGAACGCAACTGGTTACTTAACTCCCTTTTCTAGCAATTGAATCTAGGCAAAGATGGGACAAAAGGATTTTTTAAAATAAAAATGAAAACTGTAATTCACTGGGGCTTTAACTGAAGTAACAATATGGTCTTGAGTCAAGGACTTTACCAGTGCCTCTCTTCTCCATGTCCTGGGAATGTCTAGAAACTGGAGATAGCCTTTTGAGCAATGTCTACAATATTGTGCACTAGGCAGCTGGAGCTGTGTAAAGACACTCCTCTAATGTGTTTATGAGCAAAGGACCTGGGTTTAGTGCCCTGTTTGCCTCATGGTAGTGGCTTCCAAAGATGGCTGGTACCATCAATTTGTATTTCTTGAATAAATATCTTCTCTTTTCTGATAAATCTTTTTTTTTGTACAATGTTTGTTGTGTCCAATGTATCAAGCGTTCATGTAACATAGAATGGGAAGGTTAGTAATCTGGTACTAGTACAGAAGGGTACTAGTACAGTAGGGAAAAAGGGAATATGGGTGAGGGGAATTACAGTGATGTGTCATTTTCCCCCCCTCCCTTGTAATTTTAATAAAATTCAAGCATCTTCTAGCTGTACACACATGTTGTGTGTGAAATTTTTTTTTTACAGGCTGCTTCAGTCCAAGGATGATTTCTTATCCTGTCTGGAAAAGCAGTGAGCATTTGGGTTAACAATCTCCAAGCGGCACTGTATATTTATACTGTAGCTCTGTTAATGCTGACATTGCAGTAGTATGTGCATACATTTTAAAAATCGATAAGAAAGCACAAGTAGGTTCTTTTACCTACTTAACCTACTTACCTAGGTTAAATGAAGTCAGGTTTTTTTATAAATGAAGCATCACAATTTTCTAAGAGCCAGAAATGTGCTGTTACAGATCTTCATGTATTAAACAAAAAAGAGGTGAAGAGGTGAATAACAAACTTCTTTGGGAGTTAAATGCTTTAAAAAAATAACATTGGTACTGGAAATGCCTTGCCTTAAAACATAACATAAAAACTTGGTATTTTTTTTCTTTGGAAGTTAAATGCTTTTCTTGTATATCCTTCAGTCCTCACATTTCTATTTCACCCTTCCTTCAAGGAATTAATGACTGGAGTTTTCTCATTTTTTTCTTTCTTTCATAACAACCTTCTAAGATAGGTTAAGCTACAAGAGACTGATAGACACAAGGTCATCTAGTAATGTAAGAATTTGAAATCTTCCTGCTTCGAGTTTAATTGCAGCACTTGAATGATGACTGGAGTCCATGGGGTCAGTATGTGGTCTTGACAATGTTATTTCAATCAGTTGGTACTCTCAACTCAGCAAAATAAAAACCTTTGCAAAATATTCTTAGTAATGGTAGCACTGAGAAGACACTCTTCCACAGGAAAGGATGGCACCAGATCCAAACATCAGACGAGAACTAGGAAAGTTTAAAAGAGGAAAAACAATGGAACTGCAAAACCCAGGAACAGGAAAATTCAGAGAAGAAAGAACTGGATCTTTTGTACCAATTGAAAATTGCTACGCTGAATGTCACCAGCTTAGGAGGAAGAGAATGGAGAAAAGAGATTCTGCAGACCCTGGCCAGGCTGCTGCAGGACATGAGCTTTCTTCAGGAGATTCACTTGAGAGATCAGAGAGGTAGAGTGGCTGCTCAGAAGGCCTGGCAATGCAGACCATCTTTTTGGTCGTTCTACCCAAGCAGAAGAGTAGTACTGGTGCTTCTTCATCAAAGTGAACATTGGGAGGTGGTGAAGACCATCGAGGTGATACCCGGATGCTTGCTTATTGTAGATCTGGATTTCAAAAGCAGGAGGATAAAGAGAGGAAAAGCCAGATTTCACTTGTACACAGTATACACCCCAATTAATGATAGGGACAAAAGAACACTGTGGGCCCACTTGAAAGACCACATGACTGGAACTGGTCTTAATTACATAATGGCAGGACACTTTAATAATAGGACCAGACCTGAAGACAGAATAACTGTGGACTGAAGAGGACCAACCGAGGTTGAAGAGAAAACACCAGAAAAAACCCCAGCTCACACGAGAAGATCTCTACAAGTGGTTGGAAAAGAGAATGGGCTTAGAACACTGGTCCCCAACCTTTTTATCACCGGTGACGGGTCAATGCTTGACAATTCTACTGAGGCCCGGGGGGGGGATCTTTTGCTGAGGGACGCCGCTACCACCTGAGCTCCTGTTCCGCTTGCTTTCCCGTCGGAGAGCACCAAAGGTGAACTGGCAGAAGAGTAGCAGGGCAGCCCCAGAGGCAGCAGCCAGGGAGGAGGAGGAGGAGCCGCGGCCCAGTACCACCTGATCCACGGACTGGTAAAGGTCCCCGGACTGGGGGTTGGGGACAGCTGGCATAGATGGTGGCTGTGGCTGGAGGGCTGCAATATGCCAATTACAGGAGGTGGGGGATAGTACCTAAAAATGTTTTGCAGTTGATGGAAATTTGAATTATAACTTACAGTGTTTGAAGCCCCTTCAAGGATTGCTGCCTTGTCATGGCAAAGGGGCTTGCATAGCTATGAGCTATGTCGTGCAGAGCCACCCAAGACATATCAGAGAGCTCTAACAAAAGGTGATCCACTGGAGAAGGAAATGGCAAACCACTCAAGTATCTTTGCCATATAAACTCTATGGACAGTCCAAAAAGGCAAAACGATATGACGCCAGAAGAGCCCCTCAGGTCAGAAGATGTCCAATATGCTACTGGGGATGAGCAGATGGCTAGTACGAGTAGCACCAGAATGAATGAAGCGACTGGGCCAAAGTGGAGGGAACTGGAGGTGAAAAGACAGTCCAATGCTGTAAAGACTTTTATTCCATAGGAAACTGGAACATCAGATCCATGAATCAAGGCAAGCTAGACGTGGTTAAACAAGAGATGACAAGATTCATGATCCCTCAACAATAGTGCAGTTTCTCTTATCAGATCAAAACTCTCAAATGAACTGGGGTTTGAAATACCTTGTCTTTTAACACAAGTGCTTGTTATAGTTATGCCAATAAAGGTGCTTTGACTTTGACACCATTTAAGCCCCTGTAGAATAAACCAGGAGGTAATAAGATTACTTAGGGCTATGGTTTTCATGGGTATATGTTGCCCTTATTAATATTGTTAGAATCATAGAATCATAGAATCATAGAATCATAGAATCATAGAGTTGGAAGGGGCCATACAGGCCATCTAGTCCAACCCCCTGCTCAACGCAGGATTAGCCCTAAGCATCCTAAAGCATCCAAGAAAAGTGTGTATCCAACCTTTGCTTGAAGACTGCCAGTGAGGGGGAGCTCACCACCTCCTTAGGCAGCCTATTCCACTGCTGAACTACTCTGACTGAGAAAAACTTTTTCCTGATATCTAGCCTATATCGTTGTACTTGAAGTTTAAACACATTACTGCGTGTCCTTTCCTCTGCAGCCAGCAGAAACAGCATCCTGCCCTCCTCCAAGTGACAACCTTTCAAATACTTAAAGAGGGCTATCATGTCCCCTCTCAACCTCCTTTTCTCCAGGCTGAACATTCCCAAGTCCCTCAACCTATCTTCATAGGGCTTGGTCCCTTGGCCCCAGATCATCTTCGTCGCTCTCCTCTGTACCCTTTCAATTTTATCGATGTCCTTCTTGAAGTGAGGCCTCTAGAACTGCACACAGTACTCCAGGTGTGGTCTGACCAGTGCCGTATACAATGGGACTATGACATCTTGTGATTTTGATGTGATGGCTCTGTTGATACAGCCCAAAATGGCATTTGCCTTTTTTACCGCTGCATCACACTGCCTGCTCATGTTTAGTTTACAATCCACAAGTACCCCAAGGTCTCGTTCACACACAGTGCTACCTAGAAGCGTATCCCCCATCCAGTAGGCATGCTTTTCATTTTTCTGACCCAGATGCAGAACTTTACACTTATCTTTATTAAATAGCATCTTGTTCTCATTTGCCCATTTTTCCATTGTGTTCAGATCTCGTTGAACTCTGTCTCTATCTTCCGGAGTATTTGCCAGTCCTCCCAATTTGGTGTCATCTGCAAACTTGATGAGTAGTCCCTCCACCCCCTCATCTAGATCATTCATAAATATGTTAAAAAGTACCGGGCCGAGCACCGAACCCTGAGGTACCCCGCTACTCACCTCTCTCCAGTCTGATGAAACACCATTGACAACAACTCTTTGAGTGCGGTTCTCTAACCAATTCCCTATCCACCTAACGATCTGAAAATCCAGATTGCAGTCCTTCAACTTATCCATCAGAACATCATGGGGAACCTTGTCAAAAGCTTTACTAAAATCCAAGTAAATGACATCAACCGAATTTCCCCGATCCAGCAAACCTGTTACTTGGTCAAAAAAGGAAACTAGGTTGGTCTGGCAGGACCTGTTGGAGACAAATCCATGCTGACTTCCTTGGATCACCAAATTGTCCTCCAGATGTTTGCAGATCGCTCCCTTTAATATCTGCTCCATTATCTTCCCCACAACAGAGGTCAGACTCACTGGTCTGTAGTTTCCCGGGTCATCCTTCCTCCCTTTTTTGAAGATCGGAATAACGTTTGCTCTTTTCCAGTCCTCCGGGACATCTCCAGTCCTTAAAGAGGTTCCGAAGATGATGGACAAGGGCTGTGCAAGTTCTCTGGAAAGTTCTTTGAGTACTCTCGGGTGCATTTCATCCGGACCAGGGGATTTGAACTCATCCAGTGCAGCTAAATGCCTCTCGACCACCTCTCTATCCATGTTAACCTGCCACCCAGACACTATCCTTTGGCTACAGCCATCTCTAGATGTGCCTAAACACTTTGACCTGTGGGAAAAAACAGATGTAAAATAGGCACTAAGCCTTTCTGCTTTCTCTGCATCTTTCGTTAGAGTTTGTCCATCCGCACCCAACAGCGGGCCTATTGCCTCCTTTACTTTACGTTTGCTCCTCACGTAACTGAAAAATCTTTTCTTGTTACAATGGGCTTCCCTGGCCAATCTTAGCTCACTCTCAGCTTTGGCCTTTCTGATGATTGAAATATAAAATATAGAGTTTGAAGGTACCTCCTAGGTCATCTAGTCTATGCAGGACACTCGCAACCCTATCATACATCCACTAACCGGCCACCCCCCAGAATCAGCCTCTCCATCAGATGGCTATCCAGCTTCTGTTTTAAAATTTCCAAAGATGGAGAACCCACCATCACCCAAGGAAGCCTGTTCCACTGAGAAACCGCTCAAACTCTCAGGAACATCTTCCGGACATTTAGACGGAATTTCTTTTGAATTAATTTCATCCCATTGGTTCTGGTCCATCCCTCTGGGGCAAGAGAGAACAACGCTGCTCCATCCTCTACATTGCACCCTTTTAAATACTTGAAGAGGTATCAGAACCCCTCTCAGTTGTCTCCTCTCCAGGCTAAACAGACCAAGCTTCCCCAACCTTTCCTCATACATCTTGGTCTCAAAATTCTTCACATCTTTGTCGCCCTCCTCTGGACACGCTCCAGTTTGTCTATATCCCTCTTCAACTGGAGGGCCCAAAACTGAACACAGTACTCCAAGTGAGGCTGAACCAGAGCAGAGTAAAGCGGTACCATCACCTCCTGTGATCTGGACTCGATACTCCATTTGATACAGCCCAAAATCCCATTTGCCTTTTTAGCCACTGAGTCACACTGCGGACTCATGTTCAATGTATGGTCCACTAAGACTCCTAGATCCTTTTTGCACTTACTACTGCCAAGACAAGTATCCCCCATCCTATATTGGTGTTGATGACTTTTCCTACCTAAATGTAGGAAATGTAGGACAACTTTACATTTGTCCCTATTGAATTCCATTTTATTCAGTTTAGACCAGTTCTCGAGTCAAGATCATCCTGGTACTGAAGTCATTGTTGAACATAGTGTACATAGCACTAATGTTTTCCACACAGAGATAGAAAGCCAGTGTGCTGTAGCAGTTAATAGTGTTGAACTAATATCTGGGAGTCCCAGGGTTTGAAACCCCACTCATACCATCAAAGCTCACTGGGTGACCTTGGGCCAATCATACTTGGGCCAGAAATACATCCTTCAAAGAGTTGTTGTGAGGGTAAAATGAGAACTTGAAAAGCAGCTTTGGGTCCCCATTGGGGAGAAAGGTAGGGTATAAATGATTTAAATAAGTGCACAATTTTCCTATTGTTTTTTTAGCTGCCAATACAGTGCAGTGGCAACAGGTCTTCCACATGGCAGATTTCTGTGCTCTAGTATCCCAGCAATGGCCATTCCAGCCCACACCAGGACTTTTTCAATTCTCCAGCCTCTTATGAAGAGATATGTCTTTCTCCTTGAACTGCTACAACAAATGGGGATTTAGGCTTTTAAAACTGAAAACTGAGAATTCAAGAAACTTATTAAACATTCTAAAGATGTGACAACATTCAGTAGTCTTTAAAAAAAAACTGCTGGTGGTGGGAAGGGGAATTTGCTTTCGAAAATAGCTGACGTGGGTAGGATCAGGAAAATCTAAACTTTCCCGTTCACATGGAAAGTCACTGAGACTTTGCTGCAGTTTTTCTCAAATTTTGTAGCAAAGCGGGTTTGGGAAAGATAGATGTAAAGCCAACAAACCCCTGGAAAGAGCATGAATGTACCATGATGCTGGGGGAAAGTGGGGAGGGAAATCCTACTTCCCAGTGATGTTCAGATGGTGGCAAATAACCTATACAGAAACAGCCAGATGTACCAGGTTTGAAAAAGGTGCTCAGTGTGTGCATTTCAGATATTGTAGTTTTATCAGATACACAATGTCAATCTGTACCATGTATTTGTCAAATCATAATTTACGGAGCACCAGCAGAACACTTAAATTATTGCTTCTTTTCTCAAAGAATGTGTAAGTTGAAGGTCATAGACCAGCAGCATTAGACTTAATATGATAGATGGACAAATTTCTGATGCAGCAAATTCACCAAAATAATCAGCTCTACAACAGTTAGACTGATGTCAACCTTCAATTAACAATTCAAATCAAAATGGAGACTTTTGATGTAGAGGCAGAGGTAATTCCTTTTTATATTCAGATTCTAAATCCTTGCAGTTACGTGAGAAGGGCAGCATACATCAAGATGAATCTGTGCCTTGGTGTCTTTGGCTTGCTGTGTCTTGAAAATTAGATTTTGTGCAGTAAATTTTCTCCTAGAAAGTCTTAATTTGGAGTTTAAAAGAATGGAATTAGCCCTGCTTTTGAGTCCAAGGTATCTACACAAAACTGCAAAATTAAAATTATTTTTTTCTGGATTCATGTTTTAGTATACTAAAATATGCCTAGTGTTGGACCAAATTTGAATGTAATACTTTTTAAGTAGCAAATGCCTCAACCAGGCAAAGTAGCAGTAAATTGATCAAAGGCTTTCATGGCCAGGGTCAACTGGTTGCTGTTGGTTTTGTTTGACTTTTATACCACCCCTCACTTGGTTTCTTTAGTCCCTGACATTTTGCCAATAACTGGATGGCATCTTCAGAGATAGGACACAGCAAGATGGGAATCTCTTTGTGCCAAAGAGCAGGCTTTCTCAAACAGGGGTTCATGAAACTCTGGGGTTTCATGATGGCCCTGGAAGGGTTTCCCAAATGGATGGGAGTTAATTCATTTTAAATTCTGTTAAACTCTTATTGGGTGATATTGACCATATATGGTCATGTCGACCCACCCACCCTTTCCAAAATGGTTCTTTGGCCTAGAAGGGGAGGGCCCCCAGATGGGCATGTACACAGCTATGCTTCCTAAACATATTCTGAACAATTGCACTACTTCTGGGGTTTCTCAAAGACTGAAGAATGTTTCAGGGGTTTCTCAACAGAAAAAAAAAGTTGAGAAAGGGTAGAGTTGAGTGTGTGAAATGCCCAGCAACTGTTCACAGTTTCCATTCATCCACACTTTAACACAGAGATTCCCATCTTGCTGTGTCTTGCCTGTGAGGATGCCAGGCAACATGTCAGGGACTAAATCTACCAGATCACGGCCACAGAGCCCCCCAAAAACACAACCAGCAGTATTTTTACTTTGTGTGACTCTGACTGCTCTCATTCTCTTCCAGTAATTTCCTGGCTAACCTCTGCCATGAGTTGGGCGCAACAGAGAATCCAGCTATAGCTGTTTCTATGGTATGGCTCACTCAGCATTTATATTTTAAGATTCTTTTTGTGAAAAAGAAAGTAGACAACTGCTGCTGTTGGTCCCATAGAGATTTCAAGGAGGCATGTTGAAAACAAAAGACATTTTATTCTTTCTGTTCTGCATGTGATAGTCAAATCAATTTATGTTCTTTCACAAAAGGAATCTTCTTAAAATATAAATGCTGAGCTAAGTGTATGGACACCAGGGCCATATAAAGAATGTTTTAAAAATGCTCCTCTGGTTCCAAGCCAAGATTCCTTCAAAGGGCAATAAGGGGGCCTTTGCAGTGTTCCAAATGGGTGACTGCAAAAATCCACTTGGGCCATAGATCGATCTGCTGTTCTGCATGTCTCTTTCTTGCCATTTCTCTAGGACTTCCACTGGGATAGTGTGCGCCATTCCACACTCGTCCAAAATAGCGCAATGGTTACAAATTGAAATCGCTACAGTTTTGCTGTTATGTACAACGTCGTTGACAATCTGCAACATTCCTGAAACCGATCCGCAAAAAGCGCTTCGTTGTAGCGCTTTCAGGGAAATCCCAAAAAGCGGTACACTCTTGCAACCAATCTGCAACACTAGCGGGAAAGTTCTGTGCGTTACCATTGTTGCGGTTTCTGCAAAGTCCCTCCCCCTAGCTCTCTCCTCTGATCTTCCAGCAAAGCGATCACCATTTGTTTTTCTCCGAGCGAGCGGAGATCAATGCACTGGCGAGCCTTCGTTTACCCAGCGAGGCTTCCCTGGCTGCAGAGCTGTTTTAAGTCACCAAGCACAAAACAACTCACAGCCCCGTTTGCTGATTTATTTTCCCTTTATTTTTCACTGTATTTTCGGATGAAAATCGCGCCCGTGCCGGGAGGGGTAATTTTTTTTTCACTCGGGGGGAGCGTGGCAACGATGAAACGGCAGCTCAAACACCACCTGCTACCTAGGTGGGTCTCTCCGTTGCAACAAATCTACGCAGATTCGTTGCAACGTGTGTTTTTTTTTTAACTTCCTTAAAGGGAAAGGGGCTTTTTGGGATCATGATAACGGCCGCCAATCGGCTGCTTGATGGCCAGGGGCAGGACGAGCTCGGTAATATCGCTTCCTGGCTAGCGATTTTTGCCAAGACCGGAAACCTGTGGGAAACGATAGAAACGCAACTGCATTCCACTACAAAGCCAGGTGTGCATAACGACGAATTCCACAATTTAAAATGGCATTTTTTCATCTCGCAACCAATTTGCCATATAGATCCTGGTGCGGAACGGCCCTGTCTGATTTCTTCATGCATAGTGCACAGAAGTCATGAGTGTTAACCTAACAGTACTTTCCACATCCATGGCATGTTGGGGAAAGAACTTTTCACATTTGGGTCTTCAAATTACTATTCTTGGAAAGTATGAGGCATAAGGGCTTTTCCACACCCTTGTCTTCTAATTCTCTTGGCAGTCAAAATACAAGCATTGGCATTGGTATAGGCATGGCTCTTCCACATTAATGCCCTCCCTCTGCATTTTCACAGTTGAGAAGTCAGTTTACTTTTTTCCACATGTGCCTTAAATAATGAAGATTTTCAAGGGAAGGTGTTGTTGTAACTGGAACATCCCAGTACCGTCATTTTTAAAAAACACCCTAAAGTATCAATACAGTGTTATAATGATAGTTAAGCAGATACTTCCAGCTTAAAAAAAAAGTCTATAGCATCTTTGTGGAGATATAAGGAAAAAGGTGTATATTAATGAGGGAAGAGACTAGAGTTTACATTTTTTATGAAATCTAGGAATTCAGAGAACATGCTTCAACTATTATTGTAACACCACATTTTAGTGATATTTTAGGGCCATTGTTTTTGCCTTCAGGGTGAGGGGAGAAAAGGAGATAGTTTGCCAATGATAACAGTCCTATCATCAAAAAGTAGAAAAACATTACACATGACAATAAAGCTAGCTCAAAATCAGTTTCCAGAAAAGAACTGGGGTAGAAGTGTTTTCCAACTGGGCGAGAAACAAGGGGAATGAAAACTAAATGTGTGCCAAAATTGGGGGATGAAGACACAATGGGTGGGGAAAACCCATGTGGAAAACTGCTAAGCTGGGAAAGCTTCAAAGTGACAGGCACCCAGGTTAAAGTAAAATGATGGGTGCCAAAGTAGGTGCAGCAAATTCTCATGGGCCTTTATGTGCAAAGTGCAAGAAACTGATAGAACTGGGAGACCTACAAAGTGAGGTGACTGTAATTGCTTTCAAACCATGTTATTTAGTCCATGCAGGCCTCCGCATTCCACATGCAGTGCACCCTGAATGACCTCACAGGAGGTGTTTGGTCTGTGGATAATATTTTAGAACTAGTAATCAAGCCCACTGCTCTTGAAATGCAGCGGGCGCTAGCGGGCGGCAGACCGTTCCCGGGGCTGGTAGGAGCCTTAGGGAGCCCTCCCCCCGCGCCACCGGCGCGTGTGCGAGGCGGGCCGTCTTCGTGTCTAGCGGTGTGTGCGTGGCGGCGCCTACCTGTGGTTGTCGGGGTGAGGGAGGAGACGTCCGCGGGCGGTTTGCAGCGGGCGCTGGGAGAGAGGTTGGTGGGCGGCTGCCCGTTGGTGGCGGCACGGCTGGCGGGCATCCTTTTCGCGGGCTCTGGGGCACGTTGCTTGTTGGGGTCAGTTGCCGCGGCGACTCGTCCATGGCGCAGACCGGCGCAGCTGTAGACGGCGACAGAGAAGATGGCAGCGGGCAGCTGGCGGTGGTGCCGAAGGCGTGAGGGCGAGCCGGGACAGAGTGGGCGGCAGCGGTCCTCCGGTGGCTGTGGCGGCGATCGTGGGGGGAGTGAGCCAGGCCGTGTGCTCGCCGGCTGCTGGCGGCGCATCTCCGCGGTGGAACGGGCTGTCGGCTGGGGGGGACGGGTGGCCATCTTGGTGGCTAGGGAAGAAATGGGGGAGGTCGTCCAAACTCGGTGGACGTGCGAGGGGGCTTTTTGGGAGGCGCTTCCTCCCAACTGGTCAGTCCGGCAGCAAGGGACGCGATTGGTCCCTTGCCGCCGGACTGACAATCGGAGGGGCTAATCGGCAGGTGCACAGCGCCTGCCGATTGGGCCCTCCGATTGTCAGTCATGAGGAAGGGGCCTATCGGCACCCTTCCTCATCACGGACAGGGCCCTCCTTAGGTGCCCTTAGCCGATTATTTAATCCGCTCCACAGGAGCGGTTTAAAGATGTGAAAAATAATCCTTTATATTTTCAGTTTGTATGAATATAACTGGCTACATTAAATTAGGAACATTTTTCTTCCAGTTTGTAGAGTAAGGAGAGTTTGTCAAATCTGATTCTTGACTTCTACTTGTTTGAGTATGACATATATCTTCTTCGACTGCATGAGTCTTTCATCTGAATGAAGTATCATCAAGAGGTCTCTGATGATTCTGACAGGGACTGTGTCCAGACCAGACCTCAATAAGCCCTGTGACCATTTTTAAGTGAGGGGTGGAGGGTTGCAGTGTCTGATATATTTTATCAGTCATCCTTTGATATGTGTGTCATTTTGCCCTGATGCCATAAAGCACAAAGCTATCCTTTCCTTCACAGTGTTAAGTTTCTTTTAAATTTTAATTTTTTGGCTATAAGGGGGAATATTTTTTTCTGTATGTAATTATACATTGGTGTTCTTCATGTCAGTTGCTAGTTTATTAGCCAGCTCTTGCTGCTTAAGTTTCTCCTTCTGCTTCCTCTGTTGTCTGTCAATGCAGAAGATAGTGAACATCCTGAATTCCTTGTAGTTCAACTGCTAAAAATGAAGAAAAAATACAATAGTATTTTAGGGAAATATCAATGGCCGATATAAGCAAATCTAAAGGAGAACCCTGACTCCCACATCCCAAGTTCCCTTTCTGCTGTCTAATTGTCAAGGGGGGCAGGCCGACCCTCTGTATTTCTTGAAGATGTAGTACAGAATAGTCACAAGGACCTACAGAAAAATAAGGTACTGAGCCATTTGTACACTAATTGCACATTGCAATCCTTAGAAAATGAAGAAGCTGAAACCTTTGGATTTTCTGTATCACCTTCCGTAATTAACAGTCTCTGATTGCCTTGCTGAAAACAGAAACATTGGGTAGGACCCTACGAATCATGAAGCTGTGGAGCTTATGGAATTGATATCTCCCCCTTCCAGCTCAACGTTCCCTGAAAAGCTACTCCTAAGGGTGAGAGGACCATCAGAATCAGTGAGGCTACAGTTCAAGTACAAAACTGGCAAAAATCACCCCCACTACATTACCCGCCACGAGCCGCAAGGGAGTGGCGGGCTATAAATCTAATAATAATAATAATAATAATAATAATAATAATAATAATAATAATAATTTATGTAAGCAGAACAAAGGCACAGAAAGTTGCAGATAGATACACAAAATCAAGTCAGCATCAGCAAGAAAGCCCATGCAGTCCTGCGTTTGTTGGTCCCTCTCTCCCTTCCTCTTTACCTCATCTCCAGTGATATCAAAGTCCTTGAATATGCGAGACAGGTCTTCTTCTTTAATGTTGAATAGGAAGCGAGTGGCTTTGAATTCAGCTAGCGCAACTGTGTGTCCTCCATCAATGTCAAGCAGTTCAAACACAAGATGAGAATGACGATACATGAACTGTTTTTCAAGGTGGTTCTGGTCCCAAAAGAGAAAAGTATATATGTGTGTGTCAATATTCCACACAATTCATGCTGGTGTAGTGGTTAGAATGTTAAACTAGGATCCAGGAGACCCAGGTGCAAATCTTCCCTCTGTCTTGAGAGCTTGCTGGGTGAGCTTGGGCTAGTAATGTACTCTCAACCTAACCTATCCTACAGAGTCCAGTGGCACCTTTAAGACCAACAAAGATTTATTCAAGGCATGAGCTTTCGAGTGCAAGCACTCGAGTGCCTTGAATAAATCTTTGTTGGCCTTAAAGGTGCCACTGGACTCTGATTTTGTTTTGTTGTGCTACTTCAGACCAACATGGATACCCACTTGAATCTGTCTTACAGAGTGGCAGTGATGATAAAATGGAGGAAAGGAAAACTATGTAGGCTATAGAATCAATATGGAAAAGTTGGGCTGTTTTAAATTAATTAAGGATTATTTAATTTAGGTTAATTAATTAGAGACAATCGGTCAATTATGATTTACTAGTAATATATCCGGCTGTACCTTGGATACAGCGGGTGCTAGTGGTGGTGCGGGCGGCTCTGACGCATCGCGGCAATCGCAGAGGCCAATCGGCAGGCGCAAAGCGCCTGCCGATTGGCCCTGCAATTGTCAGTCCGGAGGAAGGGGCCAATTGGGCCCCTTCCTCATCACGGACAAAGCCCGCCCTAACTCCTCCCCCCCCCAGGCCTTAGCGAATTATTTAGTCCGCGGGCCTGTTAAGGATTAGCAATTGATTGATTAATTGATTAATTAGATGATAGGGTTATTCTGTGGTTGTTTCTACTTAAGTAATTGGTTGTTAATTTTTTTTTCCATTGCTAGGAGGGAGTTATTTGGTTGTTGGGGAGGTTTTCTGCACACAGTAATTTTCCCACACATCAGTCTCTATCGTATGTTCAGGGAGCCCTCCCACCATTTTAGGGTGGTTTCATAGCTTGCTATAGGCCTGGTTGCCATATTGGGAATTTTGTTTACATTTCTTTCCTGCTTTTTTGAATCCCACTTGTCCCCCAACCCCCACCCCGGATTCTGCTTTGAAGAGGACAAAGCTATAGATATTGATAAAAGAAGATGCTTTGCAACAGAAACCTACTGTAATAAAAAGGCACAAAACGGATGGAGAAATACTGAACTATCAGTATAGCTTCTGGTGCTATTAGTTTTCAACATGTTTGTATCATGCAGACAAAGAAGACCCAATGGACTGAGTTTACTTTTTTTTGACACTTTCAGTGTTAATGGTGGTTACTTGTATTTACTGCTAATGAAGCCAGCTTCTTCTACCTTTGAATAAGTCTGCTTCTTCTACCCCCTCACCTGAAACTGGTTTAGAAAATAATGGCTTGCTTTCTTGGCTACTGCAAGCATGCCACCCACCAGCCATCTTAACTTGCCTCATGGGACATTACAATGCACACCAGCATGTAGAACTCATCAAAGCCGACCTCTCCTTTGCCATCCCAGTCTAGCAAGTCAAACACCAACATGATCTCATCTTTGCTCAGGTCAGTCGCATAGTGGAGAAAAAAGTAAAATTGTAGATCTGTGAAATAACAGGGAGTTAGGAGCAGTGAGTCCAAAATACTAGTTCACAAAGTGCAAAGTGACTCATAAGAGCTGTCCTAAGTATACTCCAGTAATGCATGCAGAGAAAAATACAAGGACTAAAGTCAAAGCCTATGGTATAAAAATTATTGAAGACACATTTTCTCTTGAAGACATAATTCCTCTCCAGGCTGCTTCGCTGACATTACTTATCAAATACATAGACATATGTATAAAATGGGCCACAGCAGAAAATTTCTCACCCCATTTCCTCCAGTACTGTGGAAGCAAATGCAGCAATATGTCAGGAAGACAGACTTGAAACAACGGCTTCTTTAAAAAGCAAGCCTTTATTCGAAAGCAGTTCTATCCAGGACATTCAAAGCCGAATCTGAATTCCAAATTCAAAACGCAGTTCTTACCCCGCCAAAGCTGTTCACACACTAACAGACACAATAAGCCTTCCCTGGCCAGGTGCAGCCAGGTGCCGACAATGATAACATATAGAGCATTGACCTTGGAGCATCCAGTGTTACTACTTACAATGATAATACCAGCTTGTTACTGAAAAGAATACATGGGCAGACAGTTCAGGGTTAGCAAACAGACAGAGACCAAGATGGCTACAATACAACTAAAGAACAGATTAATCCATGGCAGCAATCATGAGATTCTGACACAATAATATTAAAATCTGCTTTTCCATATTGGGATTGTTTAAATGAACAGTTCAGGATTTGCTTTCCTTGAACATTCCCTTGGAACATCATGGCGTTGTTTTGGGGTGTTTTTGTTTTTGTTTTGCTTTCTCTCATAGAGCCCAAGAGTTTTTAGACAATCCTGGCTCTGAAAGTGACCCTACAGCTAATAGTTCTTGTAACCAGCAACAAAACTTGAGGACATCATTTAATCTGAAAATTTCACCAAAGCCCACAAAACATCATGATAGAAGAAGAGGAAGAAGAGGAAGAAGAGGAGGAAGACGACGACGACACCCTGTGAGGTGGGTGAGGCTGAGAGAGCCCTGATATCACTGCTCGGTCAGAACAGTTTTATCAGTGCCATGGCAAGCCCAAGGTAACCCAGCTGACTGCATGTGGGGTAGTGCAGAATCAAATCTGGCTCACCAGATTAGAAGTCCGCACTCCTAACCACACCAAACTGGCAAGGGGTTGGATTAGATGACCCTTGAGATCCCTTCCAACTCGATGATGCCTGATTGGGCTGGATCTAGGACTGAAGCTTCTTGGAGGAATGCTGCTGTCAGACTGCAGCAGCTTTTTCCACCATCTTTCCTACAAACACTAAACGTAAGACAGGGCAGTAGTTGGTGGGCTCCCACAGATCCCGGGATGGTTTCTTCAGCAATGCCAAAACTCAATGGTGCTTCACCACAACTGGAAAGAGAATATTGGTCTAGATGGGTCTTTAGTCCAATTCATTTGAGCTCTTAATCTACTGTGAAAACCTGTTGAATTGCTGTGATACCTGGATTTCCTAGCTGGAGACATTTTAAAACCACAGGTGTGATTGATTCCCATCTCTTAGATTCTAATCAATTGTACTTAAAAACTCCCCTTCTTACTGTACTGGCAGACAGTAGCAACTCCCTGACTCAAGGAGATTCTGCAATTTGGGGAAGGGGGGTGAGTATCTTGAATGTCTCTATGGCCTACCACACTTACCATTCAAAGCATTCTTTCTATGAACGTCTAGTAGGTGAAAGTAGTATGTCAGTGCTCTGGCATTTCTGACTGATAATAAGCAGTATATTTTATCCAAGCACAAAAAATGCAGAAAGCATTTCGGCTTCAGTTTCATCTTGCCAATAATGAACTGTGTTTACTTGTGGATCTTTGAAGTTAGTCAAGGTGATATGTGCATCATAGTCACAGAATTCCATTCTGGAATTAGAACATTACGACACGAGGAACTGGGTGGACTTTCACCAAACGTGTGCAAATCTTATATTTTGTCCATGAAGGAAGGAAGGAAGGAAGGAAGGAAGGAAGGAAGGAAGGAAGGAAAATATAAACTTTTAAGTCCAGTCACACCTTTAATACCAATTAAGCACACTTCTTCAGCTACAGTGAAACAGAATTTCTTCAACTATTACATATAGAAAGGTGGGGTTAGATTCAAGATGCATAAGTTTCAAGTTGTTGTGACCCGCCTTGAGCCTATCGGGAGAGGCAGGAAATAAATCTAATAATAATAATAATAATAATAATAATAAGTAACTGGGTGACTACAGCTGAAATTGGATTCACAGAATCACAGAATCATAGAGTTGGAAGGGGCCATGCAGGCCATCTAGTCCAACCCCCTGCTCAACGCAGGATCAGCCCAAAGCATCCTAAGCATCCAAGAAAAGTGTGTATCCAACCTTTGCTTGAAGACTGCCAGTGAGGAGGAGCTCACCACCTCCTTAGGCAGCCTATTCCACTACTGATTAAGGCAGTTCTAATCACCCAAGCTTATGCCTTGTATAAAAATTAATTGGCCTTAAAGGTGCCAATGGACTCAAACTTTGTTTTGCTGCTTCAAACCAATACAGCTACTCACCTGAACTGATTACTACCGAACATTCTGTTGCCACATTTCACCCCAGTTTATTTGTGATACCATCTCATTGAAATCTATAGGTTTAAGTATTGAACTGCTAATTTTCAATTGATTGTACATCCCTGAATTGGCCACGCACAAAAAGCTGCTTTCAGCATTCAGAATCTGAACAAAAATATCAAAACAACCCAACAAACCACAAGAGGGGATTAGCCTTAACAGTATAGCTCATCCTTCATGATCAGAAAAGTTACAATAGGTTATTTTTCTATTCAACAAAGGAGATGCCTCAAATTCAGAAGTCATTTCCTCTGATATTATCTATCTTTTGGAAACAGCTATTTGCAAGAACAACCTACCTAGAAGTCCTGTTCAGAGCAATGCAGTCAAAACTTACATTCCCTTTATTTCTGTAGATATAACTATTTATTGTCCCCCTTCAAGGATCGCTGCCTTGTTGTGGCAAGGGGGCTTGCGTAGTTCAGTGAAGCTATGAGCTATGCCGTGCAGGGCCACCCAAGACGGACAGGTCATAGCTGAGAGCTCTGACAAAAGGTGATCCACTGGAGAAGGCAATGGCAAACCACTCCAGTATCTTTGCCATGAAAACTCTATGGACAGTTCCAATAGGCATAACGATATGACGCTGGAAGATGAGCCCCTCAGGTCGGAAGGTGTCCAATATGCTACTGGGGATGAGCAGACGGCTAGTACGAGTAGCGCCAGAATGAATGAAGCGGCTGGGCCAAAGCCGAAAGGACGCTCAGTTGTGGAAGTAACTGGTGGCGAAAAGACAGTCCGATGCTGTAAAGATTTTTATTCCATAGGAACCTGGAACGTCAGATCCATGAATCAAGGCAAGCTGGACGTGGTTAAACAAGAAATGAGAAGACTGAACATCGACATTTTAGGAATCAGTGAACTAAAATGGACAGGAATGGGTGAATTTAATTCAGATGACCATCAGGTATACTACTGTGGACAAGAATCTCGCAGAAGAAATGGAGTAGCATTCATAATCAATAAGAGAGTAGGAAAAGCAGTCTTGGGATACAATCCCCAAAATGACAGAATGATCTCAGTTCGAATCCAAGGCAAACCATTCAACATCACAGTGATCCAGGTCTACGCCCCAACCACTGCTGCTGAAGAGGATGAAGTTGATCAGTTCTATGAAGCCCTACAACACCTTCTAGAAGCAACGCCCAAAAATGATGTGCTTATCATCATGGGGGATTGGAATGCTAAAGTAGGAAGCCAAAAGATAACCGGGATAACAGGCAAGTTTGGCCTTGGAGTACAAAATGAAGCAGGGCACAGGCTGGTAGAATTTTGTCAAGAGAATACAATGGTCATAGCAAACACCCTTTTCCAGCAACCCAAGAGACGACTCTACACATGGACATCACCAGACGGTCAACACAGAAATCAGATTGACTATGTGCTCTGCAGCCAAAGATGGAAAAGTTCTATCCAGTCAATAAAAACAAGACCAGGAGCTGATTGTGGTTCAGATCATGAGCTTCTTGTTGCAAAATTTAGGCTTAAATTGAAGAAAGTAGGGAAAAGCACTAGGCCACTCAGGTATGAACTAAATCATATCCCTGACGAATACACAGTGAAGGTGACAAATAGATTTAAGGAATTAGATCTGATAGACAGAGTGCCTGAAGAACTATGGACGGAGGTTCGCAACATTGTACAAGAGGTAGCAACTAAAACCATCCCAAAGAAAAAGAAATGCAAAAAATCAAAATGGCTGTCTGAGGAAGCTTTACAAATAGCTAAGGAGAGAAGGGAAGTGAAAGGCAAGGGAGAAAGAGAAAGATACACCCAATTGAATGCAGAATTCCAGAGAAAAGCTAGAAGAGATAAGAATGCCTTCTTAAATGAACAGTGCAAACAAATAGAAGAAAACAATAGAATGGGGAGGACCAGAGATCTTTTCAAGAAAATTGGAGATATGAAGAGAACGTTTCATGCAAAGATGGGTATGATAAGGGACCAAAATGGTAGGGACCTCACAGAAGCAGAAGAGATCAAACAAAGGTGGCAAAATTATACAGAAGAACTATACAAGAGCGAGCTTAACATCCCTGATGACCACAATGGGGTAGTTACTGACCTGGAGCCAGACATCCTGGAATGTGAAGTCAAATGGGCCTTAGGAAGTATGTGCAACAATAAATCTAGTGGTAGTGACAGCATTCCAGTTGAACTATTCAAAATCTTAAAGGACGATGCAGTAAAAGTGCTCCACTCAATATGCCAGCAAATTTGGAAAACTCAACAATGGCCACAGGATTGGAAAAGGTCAGTTTACATTCCAATCCCAAAGAAGGGCAATGCCAAAGAATGTTCAAACTACCGCACCATCGCACTAATTTCTCATGCTAGCAAAGTTATGCTCAAAATCCTACAAGCTAGGCTCCAGCAATATGTGGACCGAGAACTTCCAGAAGTACAGGCAGGATTTCGAAGAGGCAGAGGAACTAGAGATCAAATTGCCAACATACGCTGGATCATGGAGAAAGCTAGGGAGTACCAGAAGAACGTCTACTTCTGCTTCATTGACTATGCTAAAGCCTTTGATTGTGTGGAGCACAACAAATTGTGGCAAGTTCTTAAAGAGATGGGAATACCAGAACATCTTATTTGTCTCTTGAGAAATTTATATGCAGGTCAAGAAGCAACAGTGAGAACTGAACATGGAATCACTGACTGGTTCAAAATTGAGAAAGGAGTTCGGCAAGGCTGTATACTGTCGCCTTGCCTATTTAACTTGTATGCAGAGCACATCATGAGAAATGCGGGATTAGAGGAGTCACAAATTGGGATCAAGATTGCAGGGAGAAATATCAACAACCTCAGATATGCAGATGATACCACTCTAATGGCAGAAAGTGAAGAGGAACTAAAGAGCCTGTTGATGCGGGTGAAGGAGGAGAGTGCCAAAGTTGGCTTGAAACTCAACATCAAGAAAACAAAGATCATGGCATCCGGCCCTCTCAATTCCTGGCAAATAGAAGGGGAAGAAATGGAGATAGTGACAGATTTTATTTTCCTGGGCTCCAAGATCACTGCAGATGGGGACTGCAGCAAAGAAATTAAAAGACGCTTGCTCCTGGGGAGGAAAGCTATGGCAAATCTAGACAGCATCCTAAAAAGCAGAGACATCACCCTGCCAACAAAAGTGTGTTTAGTCAAGGCTATGGTCTTCCCAGTTGCAATGTATGGCTGCGAAAGTTGGACCATAAGGAAGGCCGAGCGTCAAAGAATTGAGGCTTTTGAACTCTGGTGCTGGAGAAGACTCTTGCGAGTCCCTTGGACTGCAAGGCGAACAAACCAGTCAGTCCTAGAGGAGATCAGCCCTGACTGCTCCTTAGAAGGCCAGATCCTGAAGATGAAACTCAAATATTTTGGCCACCTCATGAGAAGGAAGGACTCCCTGGAGAAGAGCCTAATGCTGGGAGAGATCGAGGGCAAAAGAAGAAGGGGACGACAGAGAATGAGGTGGATGGATGGAGTCACTGAAGCAGTAGGTGCAAACTTAAATGGACTCCGGGGAATGGTAGAGGACAGGAAGGCCTGGAGGATCATTGTCCATGGGGTCGCGATGGGTCGGACACGACTTCGCACATAACAACAACAAACTATTTATTGTAGATGGGACCCAATATAAACCCCAGTATACAGATTATATGCAACTGTGTCTCCTTTGCAGGAGAAGGAAGGGAGGCTGTTAATGTGCACCTGGAGACAGTAATAGAATATGAGAGCCAATAAAAAAAACAGTTTAAGACTGATGTACTGTTGGATGGCGAAGATGCTGAACATGGATCTGAGATATAGCTTTTTCCAGGTTACACTGTAGTCCTCTCACAGGAGCAGTTTCCAGCTAGACGATGCTGTTAGATCCAGATATCCAGTTGGATGACCAGAGCTCATCCAGAGTATGTGGCATTGTTAAGTGAGAGGCAGGATCCGACCATCAGAGTGAGAAGCAGGATTCGACCATCAGGGTGATCTCTGCTCTTGCCATCTCTAGCAAGTTAACTGCATGCCACATGGGGCTGACTTGGAAGAATGCAACAGGGAATCTGCTATCAGGTGTAAACTATAGGTAACATCCGGGCCCCAGTCCTTAGGAGATCTCACTGATTGCCAGTTTGATTCCAGGCTTAGTTCAATATGATGAAGCATCACCTGCTCCCCAAGCCTCTATTCAGGTATCATGCCTCAGGCCACGTTTTGTATTTCTCCAAATATAGTGGCCATAAGTAGCAGTGCTTCAGTGCTGCCCTCCTGCTGTTGTGAAATACTTTCCCTCTCTTCCTGTGCCTGAAATGGTTAGGGATTAGTTTTGACATCCCACAAGTTGAGGCTCACTTCAACAATCTATTAATTGAGTGACCATCCCCTTTTGATTGGTGTTTTTATGGGTCATGAAATGAAATGGCTTATAGTGATGTAGATTTTGTTTTAAATGTTGCCTTGCGGGGTGTGTACGCACACAACCATATTGGACACTTCAGAGTGTCCACAGTTTTTAAACGTTAAGAGGATTTATTTTCAGAATTCTGTTGTGAATCTTCTAATTGCAGACACCATCTTTTCCCTCTTAATAAAACAGTAAGGGGTGTTGGGGTGGGCTCAGTCCGTGATGAGGAAGGGCAACAATTGGTCCCATGGCCCTGGACTGACAAGCGGATTGGCCCCTCACCAGGACAGACCAAAATTCCATCCAGCCAGGGGCAATCTGGAGAAATGGCTGCCAGTCTGCTCCTGACCACCAAAGGGAGAGGAGGTCAGTAGGGCTGCCAAGGGGGGTGAGAACTACCCCATGTGTATTAGGGCAGAGGGGCATTTTGGTGTCTGTGGCCTAATTCCCACAAGAAGGGAAATGACACAGAACTGGGGGGAATTGGTTGCCATGTAATCTTCCCCTAAGAAGAGTCTCCAGTCTGATTTTCCCTTCACATATCTGAATACATGACTCTGGAAAGCTCATCTGTAACCACTATGCCACAATTCCCAAAGGTCAGTCTTCTCCCACACTCAACGAACACTCCAAACCACAGGTTCTTGACACCCATATCTCCACACCCATGCCCTCATTTGCCACCACGCCACCACAACCTCCCACACAACACACATATTCAACCCCATGCCCTTACAGACTGGACAACTCCTCCCCTTCCTCTTCCCACTGTCAAGCTCTAGCGCCCGTTGTATTCTTGGACACAACAGGCTTTGCCCCTAGTCTCTTATAATTATGAAATTCACTTTGAAGTATAGAATTTCAAACCAGGAGAGAGAATTAGATTTTAAAAATGAAATTAGCTTTATTTGATGCAAGTCAAATGAAATGTTCTATATCAAATACTCAAAGCAGGAAAGAGTCAGGGATATATGTCCTCCCAAAAAACCTCTTTACCATAGAAAAATTTGTGAAGATTAGTTCTGTAAGAAATTCTGCAATTCCAATTTTATCCTCTAGATGTCCCTATTTGATGCCATCACATTTGCAAACTATAAGAAGTGTTAAACTAATTTGTTTAAAGACCAGATCTGACATAAAAGACTCTATCTGCCGGGCTAGGCTTTTGCCCTACCTGGCTCTGGAGCACCTAGCCACAGTAATCTATGCAACAGTCACCATTTGAATTCCAGATCAGGCTAAAGGTTCTGGTAATTACCTTTTAGGCCATACGCAAGCAGGGCCCAGTGTACCTGAGGGACCACTTACCTACCTTTGCCCTTCAAAGAGCTTTATGCTCCGCCACCACCAATCGGCTAATGATCCCTGGCCCTAAAGAAGCCCGTCTGGCCTTCTCTGTCCTGGCCCCCATCTGGTGGAATGAGCTCCCAGAGGAGATCAGGGCCCTGTTGGAGCTAAAGCAGTTCCACAGGGCCTGTAAAAGGGAGTTCTTCCACCAGGCATTTGGTTGAGACTGAGCAACCAGCAACATCTACAGGGCCCCTGCTCCCTACCTCCTAGAGCATTCTGCTCTGGACCTGTTCTCATTGTTATAGTCTGTTATCTCTGTTATAGTTTTAATATAATTGTTGTTGTTATGAAAAACTAAGTTTCATGTATCATTTTCTACGTTTTATGTAAACCGCCCTGAGCCTCAGGGGAGGGTGGTATATAAACAAACAAACAAACAAATATAATACTAAGTCCATAAATATAAATTTTATAAAGGGCACAGGCAAACCCAAGTAACAATATTATTTTTTACTTAAAATACAATCAAAAGCAGTGGAATCTGGATTTACTGGGCAACTCACAAAAGCCCCAATAATTTTTCAAAAAAATATCTTATTAATACAGAAAAAGTTACATACAAATTATAGAACAACAAATACATATAAGAAGAGAGAAAAATAGTAACAGGAAAAAAAGAAAAGAAAAATAAATATGTGATTTAAAAGACTTCCAACTCTACTTAGAAAGAAAAAAAATCTTAACCTTTTCCCCCCTGTATATATACTTTATCTGTATCACAATATCAAATACATGTATTTAATCATATGAATTAGTTTTTGTCCCAGAGGATACCATAAAGGGAGGTATCTTACATTTTCATACAAATTAGTTACTTTTTGTATACATAGTGCTTCTAGGAGATAAGTCATCTTCCTTGCAAGTAAACAAGGTAGCTTTACAGTACCCTACCACTGTACACCCAGTCTCAGCAGCTGAGCTCTTTCTTCCCCCCCAGCCTTCCTCTGAGGGTCTCAACGAGACATACTGGACTCCCCCCTCCACTACACCAATCCCAACAAAAACAACCCTGTGAGGTGGGTCAGGTGGATTTGCCAGCCCTGATTGATCTAGATCAGGGGTCCCTAACCCCCGGGCTGTGGACCGGTACCGGGCCATGAAACACTCGGTACCAGGCTGCAACAGAGGGAAGGAGGTGCCTCCCTCTTCCCCCCTGCAGCGCTTCATCAGTCAATCGCGAGCGCCACACTGCGGGGGGAAGGGAGGCACGGGCACCGGTAGGTGCAAACATGCAGGTGCGTCTATGCGCCTGCGGCCGCTGTGCTTACACCTCCCTCTCCCCCCTCACAGTGCGGCGCACGCTGAGCCAGGAGTGATCAGCTTTGCGCCGGCGCCCGGGCCTCCCTCTCCCTCACCTTGCGGATCGGTCCCTGGCCTGAAAAAAGTTGGGGGCCGCTGACAGAGTCCTGGCTCAGGAGGAAGTGGGTCTGAACTTGGCTCTCCTAGATCCATGCACCACCAGCTTTCATCCCTCCTGAGTTTCCCACAGAAAGAGGCAGACTGAAGGGAAGGCCTACGAGAGAAGATGTATCCCAAACCTCCAGAGGGTACTTTTGCTCCTCCCACTACCTCTGTTCCCTCATGGGCTGAGAAAGGGGTGGGAGGTTGCTATCCCCTACTCACTCTGCCTCCTGGCTTCACATTTGTTCAGACATGTGGCAGAGACACCAGCACCTGTTTTTCCTTTCGCTCCTCCACTCACTTCCAAAGCCAGAATGTCTTTCCCCTCAGAGCGGCATGCAGGAGACAGCCCAGTCTAGGCTCCAGCCCTCCTCCTCCCTCTTCCCCCCACTGAGCCTGGCCCTTTGGCAAATGCTCCCAGAAAGTTTGATGCAATTAAGATGTTCTTCAAGGTCATTTTCTACCTATGGTATATATACAATGCTGCTTCACTCAGCAGAAAACTGCTTACAGGTCTGGGAAACAGATTCTGAAAGTTTCTACGCTACTCTAGTATAGCCAGTTGCTTAATTGTAAGTTTGCAATTTCTACTGAGATACTGGAATAGCTCAGCCACAGGCAACAAAAGGGCTGCCATACATTAGGCCCAAATCAGGATTAGGGCTCCTAGCAAAACATGCAAGCCAACCTGCAAACGTAGCAATACTGCACTGTGACAACAGAGAAAATTGAGCAGTGTTAACAAAAGCATCACGGCTAAATAGGGAGTACAAAGCTCTAAGAGCAAGAGAAAAAAAGCAAGACTACAAAAAAAAAGAGTAGATTACAGTCACCAGCTGCCCAACTGATCATCTTAGTACTCACCCCATCCCACCTTTACTACCACATAACCTATGCTAGTGAGTTGCTCTAGCAATTCTCTTATTTACTGGTCCCTACTCTTATTAGCTGGAGTGACTCTCAATTGGCAAACTCCCGTTTTAATTTAAGGCCAGCTAAAATCATATTAGGCCATATGCTAGCAGTCCACAACTATGTTTAGGCATGAAACTAGGCATTCACAGCCTGGTTAGTTAGTGGAGTTTAACAGGGAACTTTTCCTAAGGTTTGACGATAGTCAATGAAGTAGACTTCAGGATAGGGTGTTCTCCGTTTTGTAACTCTGGAGCTTTTGTTGCAAGTCAAAATTAAGAACTTGTTTTAAATTGGATCATCAGCACACCTCGACCTAACACTTTCCTCAGCGGCCACTGACCTCTTCTCTTCCCAAGCAGAAATCATCCTGCCAAATACATTACTATTAGAAAAATATAAAGACCCACCTTTATTTTGTGTACAGTGCATCCCCCTACTCTTCTGCCAGGTCTTTGGTTCAGATTAAGATCTACGGGGCTCCGGCTGCCCGCTAACATAGAGTGAACTCACGCACGCAGGTGGTGGCTGCTGGAGGGGTTATGCCTTGGTTTGGTTTTTTGCTTATTTTATGAGGTCTGGGGGTCAATGGGTTTTTATATGTGCTGTGACCCGCCTCGAGTCTACGGAGAGTGGCGGGCTAAAAATGCAACCAATCAATCGGGCTCCCTCAGGGTGAAGAGTGGGCTGGGTCCCTTCCTGACTGTCTTCTTTCCGACCCCAAAATATTGCCGTGAAAAAAAGAACTCGGAAACGGAAACTGCACTTCCCTTGCCCCCTTAGGAGCGATGCGGGGCTGGACGGGGTGGGGGCGGCTGCTTAGAGAAGCGCCGGGGCTCGCTTCGGGGGCTTCTCGGGCCCGACCTGCCGGCAGGAACGGACTCAGCGGGACGCGGCGCTGGGGCTGGGGCTGGGGCTGGGGCTGGGACTGGGGCGGAGCCCGAGGAGCCCGGGAGGGTCCAGTAAGGAGGGGGCGGGCCAAGGCGAGCGGCGCTCGGGGCCTTCGGGCGGGGGCCGGCAGCGGGTTGAGCCAGAGTCGTAGCAGGTGAAGCGGCGTTGCAGGGGCCATGTGCGCGGGCTGAGTAGCCGCGGCGAGGTTTTCCCGGGCAAAGTACAACGCCGGTGAGCGAGAAAGCCGGGCAGGCGCGCTCTGGCCGGGAGGAGCCCTTCTCCGTCAGAGCCAGTCGCTGGCCCGGCCCGCCGATCGTTTCGCTTTCCGAAGAGTCGTCTTCTTCTTCAGCCCTGCCGCTGCTCTTTTCTGGAGGACTTGACCGGACTAAGTGGGCTCTTCTGCATTTCCCTCGGCCGGGCGGCTCCTGCCTGTGGCGTCCCCCTCCCCAGAGAGGACCCGTCGGGCCCGGCTTGTCTCGCTTGTCCGGTGTGTGGTCGGAGAGTGCCAAGCGCCTCGCCTAGGGCAGTGCCATGGCCTTTGCCAATTTCCGACGCATCTTGCGCCTTTCTACCTTTGAGAAGCGGAAATCCAAGGAATACGAGCACGTTCGCCGGGACCTGGATCCCAATGAAGTGTGGGAGATCGTCGGGGAACTGGGCGATGGAGCCTTCGGCAAAGTATACAAGGTGGGCCGGGGGGGGGGGGGACGGACGCGGTCACGGTCACGGTTCGGGTGCCATGCCTGGGGAGACAAGCCGCGTAGCTGTGAGGAGACGCGGCTGCCAAGTGGCAGGAGGAGGGCGGGAGCCGCCCGTACTTCTGAAGGGGTCCTTAAGGAGGGCTGTCCTCTTGCCTGGTCATTCGCAAACGTAAGAATAACCCTGGTTTTTCTTCGGCAGAGGTGAGAGTCACATCCCCCGTTGTTGTTGTGTGTGGGGGGGTACCCCCAAACATGTCTTTGTGTGGCTTCCTGAAATGGGAACAGCCTTACCCATTGGCCCTGGAGGGAGTCAGGCAGGGAACCTATTCCAGGAACATCTTATACTAAGAAGGGGTTTATTTAAAAATCCTTGTGTCCTGAGCATTAATTTATGTGAGGGTGGATTGGCACCTTTGTAAATGTTGAATTTCTATGCATACTCAGGCCAAGCTTAATTCCCCTGGGCCAGTACCGACTTCCCAGCACACAATTCCACCCTGTCTTCTTCCTGAATAAATGACTATTCTGTTTTGTTTCCTGAAAGGACATAAAGAGGCCATGACCTGGCAATGGACTTGTAGTTGGGATGGAGTCTCCTGGGACCTTGATATAGCACACTCTTAGGAGGCCATGTCTGAAGGGAATAGAAATCTGTCCCTGAAAAAAAAACCTGGATTTCACAGTCATTGTGTTCTTTTAGACAGATGGATATGGGGATGTGTATAATGTGCAGTGGTAGACCTATGCATTCTCTTTTGTATGAACTGTTACAGATTTGCTCTATGGCTTCAAGCACATTGGTTCTGAAAGTTTATTTAAAGGTAAAGGTATCCCCTGTGCAAGCACCGAGTCATGTCTGACCCTTGGGGTGACGCCCTCTAGCGTTTTCATGGCAGACTCAATACGGGGTGGTTTGCCAGTGCCTTCCCCAGTCATTACCGTTTACCCCCCAGCAAGCTGGGTACTCATTTTACCGACCTCGGAAGGATGGAAGGCTGAGTCAACCTTGAGCCGGCTGCTGGGATTGAACTCCCAGCCTTATGGGCAAAGCTTTCAGATGGCTGCCTTACCACTCTGCGCCACAAGAGGCTCTAAAAGTTTATTTACTGATTGACAAACCAATGATATCCTGCTTTCCTCCCCCAAATTACTGGAAATGACTGAAAAGTCATGGGAAGAGGGTGGAGTCGAAAGGGGTCCTATCCTGTTTCTAAAGAGAATGAAAGGTGACACCTGTGATAGAAAAAGAGATCCAGATAAAGAATAGAGTATATTTTTTGTGAGATTTCTTTCTTTGGTGCCAAGCCTGTTGCCAGTCCTTTGTATCCCATTTAGGTCATATGTTCCTTGGGAGGAGTGTTGGGTGATTCTGTGTTTGTGGAATTGTGCATGTATATAAAAGTTCCTCATTTCTTTTTCTTAAGATTGCAGTGCAGTCTTTTACAGTGGTCTGTCCCATAAGGACCTTCACAACTGCTCTTTGTTAATAGAAAGGCAGACCAGGGCCTTAAGATCTCCCCTGTTTTGGATGGTGTTACAGTCCCTTTGAGAGCTGCTCAACACAGTGGTTGTCTTAGATAATCAGGTGGCTGCTTTAATCTGCCTTCAGCTGATGCACCAGCTGTACCCATTCCTGGCTCAATCTGATCTAGCCACAATGGTCCCTGTGTTAATAGTTACATCTAGACTGTATTAATGCAAGGTGCTCTACCTGGGGCCACTCTTGAAGAGTGTTCTGGGGATGCAGCTGGTGCAGAATGCAACAATTTAACTGTTAGTCAGGGCAGTTTACCTGGATTGTGTGACCCCATCCGACAGCAATTACACCAGCTTCCAGTCTGTTCCTGAGCCCATTGTAAGGTATTATTTTTTACCTTTAAAGCCCTACATTGCTTGGGGCTGGGTTATTTGAAGGACGTCTTCTCCCATGCATTCCTTCCCAGGAACTAAGATCAAAGGGAGAGGACATCTTGACTGTCCCACTGGCCAAAGAAGCTCCTCTGGTGGGTATACTAGAAAGGGCCTTTTCAGTGGCAGTTCCTTTGTTATGGAACAACTAGTAAAAAAGCCCACTGCATCTGGGAATGCAGCAGATACTAGCAGGGGGGTGGGTGGGAGGTGGTGGGCATGTGGGGAAGCAGGCCTTGGGAGGTGTGGAGTGTCCTCCCTTTGCCAGCCCTTATCGTGGCCAACGAAGGTGGCGGGGCAAGTGATGGACCAGTGGGCTCTGCAGGGCAATGCAGCAGTTCCTAGGGGCAGGCGATCCATGGACTGGCCCAATCTGAGTGCACCCAGGTTTGCTGGATGCGCCCGGATCGGCCTGTGCTGCCAAAGCAGTGTCTGGACACCAGACGTGTCCCAGACAGCACTCTGCCCTTAGTGCCTTTTCAGAATATTAAAGGCGCTAATGATTAAGATATCCTCAAGGTACAGGCACCTGACCCCATCATCTCAGTCTTGAGAAGACTGCTGAAAACAGTATTTGGTTAGTTCTGCCTACCTGCAGTTTTACATTATTTATTTTTATCGTGGCTTTTATGTGCTTTACTATATTATTTGCATAGCAAGCTGCCTTGAGTTCCTGTAAGGCAGAAAAGCAGCCAATAAATGTTTTAATAAGTAAAATAAGTAAACCAGATCAATTAATCGGATTCAGTTCTTGCTAATGGGCACATGTATTTATTAATTTTTTGAAAGATGTTGATAAATCCATTTTCTCTTTAGGGCATGCAAATTTCTTTGTGCCCCAGAAAGACACCACCCCTCTGCAGCTTGAGGATCATCAATTCTTAAATAAATCCTTTGGAGAAACCTGAGTGAGCTCTTCAGATCTCACTAGTAACTGATTAGAAACTAATGAGAGGTGATAAAGTTTTCTTGTGTGGGGGAGGATCCTGTTTGATTGGGGAAAGACTTCCAGGAAACACTGTTTTCAAAATCCTAAGTTTTTGTTAGGGTTCAGGAAAGGAGAGTTAATGGCTTGTTGCCAAACTGTAAATTGGCGTGCGAGAAGAAACTGACTCGAATACTTGACTTCAGTGAGAGCAGTGCACAGTGGAAGCTGGCACTGCTGAAATGACTTGTATATTTAGGAACTGCTTGATTGTGTACAAGAGGGGGAAATGAGGTATTTATTTATTATATATTTATACCCTGCCTCTCAAAGCATCTGCTGGCCTGAGGCAGCTCACAATAAAAACAATCAATGTCAACAATAGAAGAAGAAGAAGAAGAAGAAGAAGAGTTGGTTCTTATATGCCGCTTTTCTCTACCCGAAGGAGGCTCAAATTGGCTTACAGTCACCTTCCCTGTCCTCTCCCCACAACAGACACCTGTGAGGTGGGTGAGGCTGAGAGAGCCCTGATATTCCTGCTCGGTCTGAATAGTTTTATCAGGGCCATGGCGAGCCCAAGGTCACCCAGCTGGCTGCATGAGGGGGGGGGGAGTGCAGAATTGAACCCGGCATGCCAGATTAGAAGTCTGCACCCCTAACCTCTACACCAAACAGCCCCTAACCTCTACACCAAACAGCCCCAGCCACAGTCAAACAACCTAATACTAAAATGACAGCAACAAGCAAGATGGTGGAAACAACACAAAAGAACCCCTTAGCTCCGCCTCTCCAGCCACAGTTGCCTACCATAGTTCTCATGTGGTGAGATCTTCTGTAGCAACCAACCATAGGGCGGGATCCCTGATTGAAACTCCAGGCACCCTTTCCCTGGCCTCAATCAACCGCCTGGCAGAAGAGCTCCATCTTGCAGGCTCTGTGGAACCTTGACAGCTCTATCAGGGGCCTTAGCTCTCCCAGGAGCTAATTCTGCCAGGTTGGGGCCATGGCCGAAAAGACCCTGGACCTGGTCAAGGCCAGGCAGATTTCCCGAGGCCCAGAAGAATCAATATGGTGTTTTGGCTGTTGCTATAGATAAGCGCCACAAAGGCTTCAGTTCTCCTTCCGCTGGGCCGAAGTCATCCAAAGGTGGTTAGATCAGGCCTCTGCTTGCTCAAGTGTGGCAATTCAAATGCAAAGGAAAATTCAAATGCAAATTTACTAAGTCTCTTCTTGAGTAGCCATTGAGTGACCCCCCAGTTTTGGATTGCCCTAGGTAGGAGGAGGAGCAGAGCCGTGCTCTTAGTCTAGGGGAGCTCTATTTCCTTCCTATGGCCTAACATACCAGTCTAGGAGAGATCCCTTTTTCCTACAATTGGTTTAAATACCTTTTGGCTATAGCATCGATGGAAGCTGCGAGAACATTCCAAAGCCTTTCCGGAAAGGAACCCCAGCCCCCCAGTGGGACTGGAGTGGAGCCAAAGGGTTATGGTGGCAATAGAAGTCCCCAAGGAGTGTTCTGGGGCTCTGGTCCTCAGCTCCTCCATCGTGGGAGTGATAGTGGCTCCTCCAAAGGCTTCCGGACACAACTGAAACATCTCCCGGAAGAAAGGATAGGCAGAGAAGCTGTCCAGGGCTGTGAAGAAGGGTAGAACCACACCATGAGGCGGCAGCTCCCCTGGCCCCAATGTGGAAGGACAGCCACCTAAGAAGAGGAAGAAGGCAAGATTCAACAGGATCTGACAAGATGGGACAGGCTGAAACTTTCTTGGTCTGCGCATATTGCCACAGTCAAAATGAACATTCTACCCAAGCTTAACTTTCTATTTCAAGTATTACCTTTATTAAGAAAAGGTAATAGAGAAAAGAAAAGATGCTATATAAATGGCAATCAGAATTAAACAAGTTTATCTGGAACTACAAAAGACCCAGGATTGGTTTTAAAGTCCTACAGGATGAGAAGAAAGGTGGTCAAGCTGTATCAAATTTAAAGCTTTATTTACATGCCACTATACTTGTTGCATTGGCATATTGGATAATGGCATATTGGATAATTCCTGAACTAAATCCTGAACTGACCAACTTTTGGGGTTATAGTTAATATAACATTGCTATGCTAGCTGTGTTATATTAATTATGAATTATTGTACAGCCACTGTTACTACTGTTGTTCATGGGAGGAAGCGCACCTGCCCACCCTGGATGGACTGCAGCTCATAACGGTTCAGTCCACCAGGACCCTGGGTGTAATCCTGGATGGTTCTCTGACAATGGAAGCCCAGGTTACAAAGGTAGCGAGGCTGGCATTTCACCGCCAAGCCAAGCTACTAGTGCCCTACTTGGCTCCAGAACACCAAGCCACGGTGATCCATGCAGTGGTCACCTCTAGACTGGACTTCTGTAACTCACTCTATGCAGGCTTGCCCTTATCCTTGATCTGGAAACTACAGCTGGTGCAGAATGCCGTGGCCAGGATTCTCACTAATACACCATGGAGATCGCACATCCAGTCTATACTCCAACAACTCAGCTGGCTCCCAGTTGAATTCTGGATTAATCTTAAGGTTTTGGTAATCACCTTTAAGGCCATATGCGGTCTGTGCCCAGTGTATCTGAGAGATCGCCTCTGTCTATATATCCCCCAAAGAACCTTACACTCTCCCACCTCCAACTGTCTGCAGATCCCTGGCCCTGAAGAAGCATGTCGGACCACAATAAGGGCCAGGGCCTTTTCAGTCTTGGCCCCCACCTGGTGAAACGAGTTCCTTGAAGAGATGAGGGCCCTGCCTGAACTCTCACAATTTTGCAGGGCCTGTAAAAGGGAGCTCCTCCACCAGGCATTTGTTTGAGACCGAACAGACCAAAAAGCCCCACTACCTCCCCAGACATCCCCTCTCATGACCAAAGAATCTGACCAACCCAAAGTTGTGTCAATGTTCCTGTTTAAATATTGTTCTGGTCGACATGTTATGATTGTAATACTTGTTATATTTGTTGCAATGTTTTATGTAGATACCCCATAATGCTATATGTTAATTGCCCAGAGCGGTATGGAAGGGCGGTATAAAAATTAAATAAATAAAATTTGATGTTATTCTGATTTATAATGTACTGTACTGCTTCCTATGTTCCATGAAAACCGCTCTGAGCCTCAAAGGGAAGGTGGTATATAAGAAATCAAATAAATAAACATAGAGATCTGAGGGCCCTGCAGGAGCTCTCTGTGTTCTGCAGGGCCTGCAAGATGAAGCTCTCCTGCCAGGTCTTTGGTTGAGGTCAGGGCATGGAAGATCAGATGGGTCCCTCCACATTAGATCATCATCTAGTAGTGAACTGTCATCACCCATAGATTATTCCCATGAGGCAAAAGGGTGGGAGCTATCTGAACTGGGGGGGGGGACTGGGAGGATAGGGTTTGTTTTGCCATCGGGATACATATTTTTTATGGGATTAATTATATTTTTATGTATTTTATGTGGGATTTTACTATTGTGTAACTTGGTACAAGAGCCTCTTGTGGCGCAGAGTGGTAAGGCAGCGACATGCTGTCTGAAGCTGTCTGCCCATGAGGCTGGGAGTTCGATCCCAGCAGCCGGCTCAAGGTTGACTCAGCCTTCCATCCTTCCGAGGTCGGTGAAATGAGTACCCAGCTTGCTGGGGGGTAAACGGTAATGACTGGGGAAGGCACTGGCAAACCACCCCGTATTGAGTCTGCCATGAAAACGCTAGAGGGCGTCACCCCAAGGGTCAGACATGACCTGGTGCTTGCACAGGGGATACCTTTACCTTTACCTTTAACTTGGTACAAGATGGTTTTGCTGATAGCTGTGGGCAATAAATCTAATAATAATAATAGTGACTGCTGTTGCACGGCTGATGGGATGTTGCAATGAACTGGGAATTATTTGGGAGGGGTTCCATTACCATAACACTGTTGGGAACGTTTGTTGAGAGGGTCAAAAATTTTATCCTCTCCCTGTAAGTTGAGTGAGCTCTTTTATATGCACTTTGGCAGAGCCAGTTTGTTCCTGTTCTATAAAAATTTCTTCATAATCACTTAGCCATAAAAAGAGAATGTTAAAAAGTGGAAGGAGTGAATACTGAACTATACAACCTCCTTTCTACGTGAGGAGGAGCAACATGCCTCTCTGAGTGTGACACACTGGCCCAACCCTAAGCATATAGACTTGAAATCATGTCTCATTGAATGGAATTTGCTTCTAAGGTTGCACCTACACATTGTAGCTTTATGCAAACAATAATCTCATATCCAGCCATTTGCTAGTCCTATTATCCTGTGTGGACAACTCAGTCTCACTACTAGTATCTGCTGTAGCACAGTAACACACAAACCATGGCACAAGTATTTGGAGGTGTGGGCGGTGACTTCCATCAGTTTTCCTCTCCCACTGCAGATTCTCACTTTTATCCATGATGCTGCCTTGTACTGAATCAGACAATTGGTCCCTCACTGTAGGTATTATCTGCTCAGGCTGGTAGCAGGTCTTCAGGGTCTCAGGCAGAGACCTTCTGCCAGATTTTGTAACTGGAGATGATAGGGATTGAACCTTTTGGGCCATTTGCGTTCCAAGTAGATGTTCTGCCAGTGAGCCATGCCCCCTCACAATATCTATGGACGAGTGAGAGCAATATTGGAAGGAGCTCTGTGGATTGCTTCAGGAAGGGCAAGTGGGGAGGTCTGCATCTCAAAATCTGAGACAGCTAGACATGTCCTATGGGAGGCAACTTAAGAATACCTATGCACCATGCTATGATTACCCATCCTGGGTCATAGTAGCCATATTTTTGCTAGCCTTTCTTGCTTTTATTTATCTTTGATTATGATGCCAGGGCTATCTTATTTTTCCAGGAATTCTATGTACCTGAGGAAATAGGTTCTGACCGTGAAAGCTCATGTTACAATAGAGTTGTTTGTATTTTAAGGTGCCAAAGGATTCTTTATTTTGCTATAGCAGACTATGGAATTTCTCAGTAATATTTCTCATTACCAACCCCTTATCACAGTCTACATAAAGTTCTTCTGTTTTGATTTTCATCCTCTGTTTCTGAACTTTTAAACATGATTTTTCTTTGAGTAAAAGTTCTGTTGTTCAAACAGAGACCAAAAAAAACAACCCACCACTCTCTCATATTTGATCAAAAGGTTCCATTTCCGTGACTGCCTCATTCCTGTGTATGTCTTCCTTCATGGTGGTGTTGTTGGAAATCAACCCATTAAATGAGTTGGTTTGGTTCCAGTTTAACTGCAGCTAAAGCTGCTCCAGCCTGGTCAGTTAAATTTAATGACTGAATTGGCAGAGATGAATCAACAGGTTCAGTTCTGGTTCACCTGAGGAAAATTTTAATATAAGGCACATTATAGTTTTTTCACCCAGTGGGGTTGAATAAGTCAGGAAGTTGAGTAAGTCAATAAGTCTACAACTGTTGCATTGATGAAGTTTTGCTAATGTGTAATGTGAATAAGAATGTGCTGTCACGTTGAAACTGAATCATGGTGGCTCTTTCCACGGGATGTTGGCAGATTCCATGGTGCCTAAAGGCACCATCTTGAGGATTCATGTTCTGGAGGGTGGTAAGATTGGTAGCTGTGGAGGTCCAAAGACCAATGAAGGCCCATCTACTCTGGCTTATTTTGGATGATGTACTGACAATAGTCAAAGGCAGATTGGATCCACTTGCAGTCACTCATCTGTCCAGTCCAGAAAATCCAAAAGAGTGATTATCCAAAGGTGTCGAAAAATAAGATGATCTACCTCTCTGATTCTCAGACATTGTTTCCAGGATCTGCCCTGTAGATAGTGACTCTGGACCACAGGAACAAGGAGTTTTTCCCCAACTCCGCCAAAGTTCAGAAGATGTTTCACAGGCCCCTGCAAATGAGAGAACTAGCTCTTCTGCTCCCTAATGTATTAGGACTAGGAGACATGTGCTGGTAATTGGGAATTGCCTATTGAGAGGCGTGACCCTACCTTTCCCCTACAATATCCTGGAGTGGATATAACCACTCCATGATATTTGAAAAATCATCATGAATAAAGGTGAAGCTTTCTGCTTGTCCAGAACTAACTTGCTGCCTCAAGCCTCCAACAGTGTAGAATAGCCCTGATTGGCCAGGACATCAGTTCAAAGGCTTCCTTGTTCCCAGGTTGCAAGGCTTCCATTAAAGGGGAAGCCCTAACTTCCTTCAGCAGAGATTTTCCTCTTGGATTTATTCCCCCTCCTCCGCTGTCTCCAATCCTCTCCCCCACCCCCTTCAAGAAAAGAAAGAAAGAGGCTCCTGCTGCGCTTGCCCCCCCCCCCGTTCTGAGCTTTCCTTATCACATGCAGGACACTTTTCTGTTTCAGTGGGGGGGGGGGGGGATAGAGGAAGATCCTGGTTCAAATCGATCTGAATTCAGCAGGATCCACAACGGAATAAACAAAGTAAGTGCAGAATCAGCTGTAGTAATGCTGAAGTGGTTGGGGTCAAGAAAAACTCTAAAGAAAAGGCCCTTGTGAGAGTTAATGACACTTGTGACTATTTGAACCTTCTGTGTGGTTTGATTTCAGTGATAGCTTCTTCAGCCAGTTTCCTCTAAAACAAACAAAAAAATTAACAGGATGAGTGAGCCCACTTTCATATTCAGAGCTGAAGCCATAGATTGCATTAGAGACATTTCCTGTCAAGTGTCTTTCTAAATGAGCTTTAAAATTGCAGTGTTCTGCCATGTGTGAGTAGAATTAAATAACCTTATATGGCATTTAGAATTGCCATTGAGCTTCCGTGGCTCAATTATGCCGTTATACCACTCCTGTTATGGCTGAGGACTTCTTTGTTTTTATCTTGGGTCATTGAATGGGAGCGCTAAGGGAGAGACGTGACAGGCTTGGAGGTCTTTAGCCCCCACGGTGTATTGGTGGTATCCTTGGTGCTGTGCTGTGGCATAATGGTTTCTGAGGCTGCTTATATTTGTTTTGCTTCATGACCAGTAGATTGAACCTTCTCTGCCTTCTCAATGATGATTACAGCAGATTATAAATTGGGAATCTACAACCTGAAGCCTCCAAATTCGCAGGCTTAGGTTAAACTCTCATTCATTCAATATTCTCAAATAATTGACTGGAAAAGTTATGTAAAACATGCAATGGAGACAGGTTTGAATTCTGAAAGTTTTTTTACAGTATGTATAAACAACATTATTGTAGAGTGTGCATATTGTGTTAGGGGGACTCAAGCATCCTGTTTGATAAACAGATATCTTGAACCAAACATCTTTGCTC
The DNA here is from genome assembly GCF_049243985.1 of Paroedura picta. Lineage (NCBI taxonomy): Eukaryota > Metazoa > Chordata > Lepidosauria > Squamata > Gekkonidae > Paroedura > Paroedura picta. Next base: position 104,406,738 of record NC_135371.1, on the reverse strand, counting down.
TATTACCAACAGTAAGCTGAAACCAACATTCATAGAATCATAGAAAAATAGAGTTGGAAGAGACCTCATGGGTCATCTAGTCCAACTCCCTGCACTATGCAGGACACTCACAGCCCTATTGCTCATCCACTGTAACCTGCCACCCCCTTAAGCCTTCACAGAATCAGCCTCTCCGTCAGATGGCTGTCCAAACTCTGTTTAAAAATTTCCAAAGATGGAGAACCCACCACCTCTCGAGGAAGCCTCTTCCACTGAGAAACTGCTCTAACTGTCAGGAACTTCTTCCTGATGTTTAGACATAATTTCTTTTGAATTAATTTCATCCCATTGGTTCTGGTTCGTCCCTCCGGGGCAAGAGAGAACAACTCTGCTCCATCCTCTACATAGCACACTTTTAAATACTTGAAGATGGTTATCAAATCCCCCCTTAGTTGTCTCCTCTCCAAGCTAAACAGACCAAGCTCCCCCAACCTTTCTTCATACGTCTTGGTCTCCAACCCCCTCATCATCTTTGTTGCCCTCCTCTGGACACGCTCCAGTTTGTCTACATCCCTCTTCAACTGGGGTGCCCAAAACTGAACACAGTACTCCAAGTGAGGCCGAACCAGAGCAGAGTAAAGCGGTAGCATCATAACCCATGATCTGGACATGATACTCTCTTTGATACAGTCCCAAACCCCATTTGCCTTTTTACCCACTGCTTCACAATGTTGACTCATGTTCAATGTATGGTCTACTAAGTCTCCTACATCCTTTTTGCACATGTTAGAAGTATTCTCAGTTAGAAGTAATCTCTTTGGTACTTTGTAGGTTCAGAAAGGCCTGGTTTGTTTGTTTTTTTGTTTGTTTTAAAGTTTAGCCATGGTTTAAACAAATGATGGATTCCCTAGTCTCAATCTCCCCCTCTGCTTTATGGGACAAATGCTCACCTTGATTTTGCTCTAACACTTTCAAAATTTATATTTCTTAAGTCATCTTGTTGGTCATAATCTCCAAAGAATACAGTGGCTTCTGAGTGAACATGCATAGATGTGGGCTGCAAAGCACTAGGAGACATTTTTAGAAAGCACTTTATGCCCCTCACATTTCAGAAGCTAAGCAGAGTTGACAATGGCTAGCACTTGGAAGGGTGACCTTTGAGGAACACCAGGGTAGTGACGCAGGGGCAAGCAACAGCAAACCACCTCCAAACATCTCTTGCCTGTTAGCCAGACCATCTTAGGATCTCCTGGCTCTATGGTAAATAACTGTTTCCAGGGGCTTTTCTCAGCTTGCTGGCTTGTTTGAAAAACCAAAAATTTCCCAAAGATTTCCCACAGATACAATAAGAAGTCTCTTGACTGTTATCCTGATATGCTCTTTTACTTCTAGGTTTCCTGCTGCTGCTACTATGGCAAAGACAACCCCCCCCCCCCAAAAAAAAAAAAAGAATCATTATGTACATGTGCGGTTAACTACCCAGCTTTCTAAACTACACTGCAAATAAAATGTTACCTTACCTTTCTGTTCCCTGTTTCCTCCTGCCCCATGACTAAGAAGGTGATAAAGATTAGGAGAGAGTCCTGCCTCCTCATTAGGAGTGGTACTTGCAAATTGAATTTAGGATTGCTGAAATGAAAGGGTGCGGAAATTTTGTGAGGCAGTGCTGAAGGTATTGAAATTGTCATGTGTAAAGACAATCTTTCATGCCTAGCAATACCATTTGTCGGGGAAGGCCTGATCCATTCTGAAAAGTATAGGGCAGACCCGTAGACACCAGCATCATTGGGCCCTCCCCCCAGATAATTTAGTAGAGGCTGGAGGGAACACTTAATACTGGGAGAGTGGTAACTGAGTCCATCCTTGACTGAAACTGGACAGAGTCTCTAAGCCAAGGGGCCAATTAATACGAGAGCTTTAGATTAGTTTCATGATGTCTAGCAGATGTCTTTGCTATTATTGCATTTCTTATTTTAACTGCCCCAAGTAGGATCCGGGACATCCATCCTATACACCTGTCTCAAATGCAGGAGAATAACATTCTGAAGACACACCTAGTCAGGTAATAGGCCTTAAATGTAACCCTTTTAAAGCCTGGGCTCCTTACAGAATTTCTGAACAGCAATATTCCCCTCCCCCCCCACTTAAAAACAGCAGAATTATTTTACTTGTCTGGACAGAATAAGTATCTTTAGCCCCATCCTTCTCTGTCACCTTCCCCATGCTAGTGTGTGTCAAGGAGAAATGTGATCTAAAACCACATCTCGCAGTCTGGGAACAACTTCTGAAAATTGGGTACAAAAGAAATGCTTGTTTTTAAAAGGGCAGAGGGAAGGGTGTGGGGAGCATGTGGTGAAATGGTTTCATTGTTGAATGCCATTGCAGTGTAGAAATATTTTAATGGGTGTCTCACTTTCTTAGCTGAATAATACTGGTTTGGTTGGAATAGGGTAGCAGAAGTAACTCTTAAGAGTTGTATCAACCTGATCCTTCTTTTAACTCCTCTTTACAATAGAGGTCTGTCTCCAGAATATGTTGTGCATGTGAAAAGCTGTTTTTGCTGAGGAACAACTAAGAGTTTAATAACAGACTTTCTGGTTCCCTGGCGGATATGCATGAGAGTCAAAGGAAGTATTGGTTTTTCAGCTTGAACAGATACATTTGATTGGAATGAGTGGCATAGTGTGTCACAGGTGCGGCACTTAGTGGAAAGGAATTTAATAGTTTATTGTCTTTCAGTATCTAACAAACAATGCTGATCCTCTCCAAAATGCATTTCAAACAATTACAAGGTTTGCACACAGGGCCAGGCCCCTTAGTTAGGCACATCTTAACTTAGTTGCTTTGAATGGATAATCCATTCTAATCAGAGGTTCTTTGAAGCTTGTAGTGTACTGAAGTCTGGACAATGTGGCTTACATATATCAACCTTTTTCAGTTTCTTTGATCACAAAGGCAATCTTTAATGTAAACAGCTGGCTGGAATCTAGTCTGAAAGTGATCTTTGGCATTCTTTTTAGTACATTAGTGTGAGTTCCATAAAACTTGGGGCTATGGTTACATCCTTCTCACTGTGGACATGATGACATGAGTAACCATGGTCTGGCTAATGGCCCTCAGCTGTTGGCCTGTGGACTTGCAGTAGTGTAAATATTGCTAGAAGTAGCAGCCCACACATCCAGTTCCTTCCTGCACATCCAGAAAATTCAACTTGGTTCCTTTTCGCAACTTCGTTACCGACATTGTTACCCTGCTTCCATTCCACCTCATTGGCTGCCAGTGGGGACTGGGGAAAGGCCCACAAGCATGAAGTCAGAACACAGGGTGAGTTGCTGAGTGGGAGTGGGTGGGCTTTGATCCAGGAATGGTGTTTTGGCCAGCAGCTCCATATTGGTGGTCATTGAAAGGTTTTTCCTCCTGTCTGTAGCAAGGGAGCTGTGAGCCTCTTCTTCTTCTTCTTCTCTCTCGTTTTTCCTCCAGCAACAAATGGATGCCTTGCAGCACTGAGAAGGTGAACATGGCTGCCAGGTGCTGACAGAGAAGGGATGAATTTAGGGTTATTACGGAGGTGAAGTGCCAAGCAAGTTAATAATATCTTTAGTGGACCAAATAATGTACCAAATGCTGGAACCAAGATTTTTGTGATTTCCAAGCACTGTAATCAGTTAAACAAATTGCATCCTCAAGTACATGTTAATCTGCAAAAGCTGAATGCACTTTTAACACAAAGGATCTGGGAGATTTAAATGAAGGTCCTGATGTGCTGCTGTAGAAGTTTGGGTAAACACACACCCCTTGCAATGTTGTGATCATGAATTTGTCCCTTAAAATGTTCTCCTCCCTTGCTGTAATAACCTGAAACTGTTGTACCATAGCAGTGCCTCTTGTGAAATGCTATCACTGTGCTCCAGAGGTTGCAGCTGAAAACACTCATGCCCCTGATAACTTCAGTGAGGCAGGATGGGGACAAGATATGCTCTGAGAATTGTGGTCTGTAGTGCTACTGGGTTTGTGTTTTTCTTTTCTGTGAACAATGAAATGAAGCAACTTCCTGGTGACGGCCCTGTTCAAGTGATATTTCCACCCAAATTGTAGCCGTTCACTGACTTCAACAGCAAATAGCAATTTGCATGTATTATAATAAAAATGCCCATTGTCTTTATCTTCTGCCTTGAATAAACATAAAACCATCCATTTAAGCCTAACAGTGGGGTGGCAGTAATTCTAAAATTCCTAACAAGTATAATATATAATGGATACTCATTTTTAGTTGCTTGTTTTGGAGACTAATGGAGAAAGAATACACTGTGGCTGAATACTGTGTTTCTTCATGACATTTTACAAATACCTGGAACAACAAAGGAAAGGATTTACAGTGTCCTGTAGTGGTTATTGTCAGACTAGGACCTGGGTTCAAATCCCTACTCTGTCATGAAGCTCACTAGGTAACCTTTAAAAAAGGATCGTCACAAATAATATGTCCAGAGGAGGGAGACCAGAATGGTGAGGGGTCTGGAATTCAAGCCTATGAAGAAAGGCTTAAAGAACCTGACATTCATTTATTTGTTTGTTTGGTTATATTTTTATGCTGCCCTTCCCATACGGCTCTGGGTGCTTTACATAAAACATCATAGAACAGTTACATAGAACATATACCGATATAACAGATAACATAACATTCCAACTAAGACAGTATTTTAATTGAACAATAAAATTGACAATCCCTGGGTACGTTTGCTTTTTCAGTCTGGGGGGGGGTGGATGTAGATGTTTGAGTCGATCGGCCTCAAGCAAATGCCTGGTAGAGGATATGTTGAAGACGAGGACAAAATTAAGGGAAGACATCTGCCTTGAGTCTTCTTGAGAAAGGCAGACTGCAGGTGCTGTAAAATAAACACAGTCTATCTTCAAATATCTGAAAGGTCTTTTACATAAAAGATGGAGTAGACTTTTTGTCTCTTGCTCCAGAAGGCAGGAATTAAACTAATGAGGAAGTAGATATTTGAGCAGAGGATTGATGGCCATCTGTTGAGGTTGTTGTTGCATAGGCCAGAATTGGACTAGATGACCTTCAAGATCCCTTCCATCTCTTAACCTATACCAGGGCTTCTCAACATTCTTCAGGCTTCAAGAAACCCCGGATATGATGTCATCAGGCCATATCTCCCTGCCCTGCCCTGCCCTGCCCTCGAAAGTCACATTGTGAAGAAGTTAGTTTCATTTCTGTGTGCACCGTATGCTAAACAGCAAACCTTGCCCGAACAAAACAAGGAAGCATTCATCTCAGCAGTTACAAAGCCCACCATGCAAAGCAGCAGTTCTCAGGAGAAATGATCTGTGTGATTATTTGCAATCTCCACCAGGAGGTTGGCTGTCCTAGCAAGGCCTGAGAATATATTTTCCTAGGTTTGAAAAGGCAAGGGGAGACCTGGGAGAAAGGAGCCCTTGTGCAGGCATAGCCTTGTGCATAGCCTTTGCACTGAAGCAAGATGTAGTAGTTCTTGTCTAGGAATGCCAGCTTCCAGGTGGGACCTGGGGATTTCCTGGAACTACAGCTCATCTCCCGACTACAGAGATCAGTTTCCCTGGAGAAAATGGCTGCTATGGAGGGTAGACACTCTGGCATTGTGCACTACTATATTCCCCAAGTGCCATCCCCAAATCCCCAGGAGTTTCACAACTTGGATCTGGCAACCCTTCCCTCCACTCCTTTGTCACAGGTCAGGCAAAAATTAGCAACAAGGCAGGGGGTGGGGATAGCACTGCTAGATCCAGGCTGGGAAACTCCTGAGATTTTGGGGTTGGAGCTTGGGGAAGAACAGGGACCTCGGTGGGATACAATGCCATTTAGAATGGGGGGGAGGGGGATTCCAGATGGAAAGACACACACACACACACCCTATCCAGCCTTCCTCACCAGAGAACCGCCCCAGTTAAACACAAACACAATCAAAAACCTCTCCCATACACAACCCCTCTCATCCGCCCAATTAAACATACACACACAAAAACCTCTCCCTGCACAATCCCCCTCGCAAACTGCCCCAGTTAAACACATACAAACATACTTAAAATCCTCCTCTCCTGTGCACAGGCCCTCTCGTGAACTGCCCCAGTTAAACGCAAACTCCAACTCCTCTCCCCCATTCTCTTCCACCGATCACTCCAGATAAAAAAACCAAACATGCGCAGGCACTCTTAACAGGGACTCTCATTCCCTTTGTCCCCGCCCCCCACCCCCCAAAGCCGCTGACAGGGCTGCTGCCTCAGAGGCAAAGGCCCCTTGCCCCCATCTCTTGGACAGCTGCCAAAAGGGCTGCTGCCGTAGAGGCAAAGGCCCTATCTTGCCCCCTCTCCCAGAAAGCTGCCCTAGCAACAAAGGCCCTATTTCAGCCCTATCTCACCCCCACCCCCTAGAAAGCTGCCAAAAGTGCTGCCACCACAGCGGCAAAGGCCCTATCTTGCCCCCTGCCAGAAAGCCGCCAGAAAGCCTCAGTGGCAAAGGCCCTATCTTGCTCCCCCTTAACAGCAAGTTTAAAAGGCATTTCTAGGGTCCAGTTGTTCTATGTGTAACAAGCCTCAGCCAGCAAGGATGTGTATGTCCAAGGCACTTCCCCTTCTACCCTCTTCAGGCCAGTCACTGGCCATTTTGTGAGGGGGGGGGCGTTAGAATAACTATATCTGGTCAACTAACAGAAGATTTTTTTTTTAATCAGTAAAAAATACTTTAAAATCTCCTGACATTATGAAACCCATGAAACCCCAGGATTTCATAAAACCCCAGTTGAGAAACCCTGACCTATACCATGGATACATGTATCTTATAGCAGCCAGAGCATATCATATATGACTATGGAGATATGCATGCAAGGCTGTTGGATTTGACCAGTGAAGGTACATCAGTGCAGAGGCTGAAATGTGCTGCTGTGAACAAGGCAACCATGGAAGGGATGTTGTGACCATTTCTATTGGCTCCCTGTGGTTGAATTGGCTCAGAGACGAGTGCAAACGGCTGTCAGTCAGATGTCTAGTCCTGGGAAATAAATCCAAGCTTGTCAGTTATCTACTCCAACTTTCAGACGGTTTGTGTAGCTTCCTGCATTTGAAAGTAAACACAGGATGACATTTATGTTGCAAGTTCAGTAAACATTTGTGAAGGGAAAATGCTAAACTAGTGCGTAAAACATTGATTTAAAGGCCAATGTGTAAGTGAATTAATGTATGTTCATGTCACTCTCTTGGTCCTTATTCCTGATCTTCATTTCCATTTTTTTGTCTAGTTGAGGCATTCATTGTTTTGGCCTTCACAATCTTTAAGGCTCATAGAGTTTCAGTTGGAAGCATACGTAAAGGGAATATAATGGAAGTGTCTTGAATTCAGGATAGATACGTTTCCTTTCTTTTTCCTCTCAAGATAAAAACGGAATGTTCTTTCCCCATCATTCTCCTGGATTTATCATTAGCTTTCTGTACTGTTGACTAGTCCATCCTCTTCAACACTGTGGTATTGACTTTGGTATCATGGGTCAGTCTCACCAGTTATCGCACCAGTTGTTTTGTTTTGAGTTTCTATCAGAAGGTCTATACCTCTCCATACTCAATAGAACTTGTTTAGGTGGATATTAATATGTCACTTTTCTTCACATTGGAGACTGAAAGTGACTTTATAACATCATTCTCCATTTACCCCATTTTATCCTCACATCTCATAGAAACACCAACTCTATGATTCTATGATCTCCGAGAAAGGTGATGTTTGATAGAGAATGATTGGCCTGAGGTTAAGCAGGGATCTTCCATAACTCACTCGAAACTTGACCTTATGTTGCCTAGATCATAATCTAACGCTCTAGCCATTATGTTCCATTAAGGGCTCTTCTTTCTTCACTTCCCATGTCTGTCTCTAGGATTAAAGTAAGAACTAATTTATGTGTCTTCTGGATACCTTTGTGTGTTTGATTTATTTAAGGTGTTTATCATCTTTCTTTCAGTCAGTTTTAAAACAATGGAACAATAAAAGACAGTTGATAAAATAGTACTGCACCAGCTAAAGCAGTAATTTCCCCTTCCCCTGGCCTCCAAAAAACTTCTGTTTTACATAGATTCAAGGTTACAAGGGTGAGTTTATTCTTAACCACTTCAAGAAGCAATTTCCGTGGCATAGGAGGACTCACAGTGAAGGCTCATGGCAGCAGTAGTTCTCACCTGCTGGAATGACTGGATGATGTGATGGGAGCTGTCATCACACATGCTATCTATAAGAGTGAGGATCAGCATCTTGAGCAAAAGCTTTAGCTGAATATTGAGCTGATTTTTGTATTAAAAATATAGAAGGGGGGACATCTTTGCCTACAAGAAACTTTCCTAGCCAAAGGGATAGATCTAATAATGCTAGCCGGGCATTTTTCCATCTTCGCCAGGCTCGGCTACTAGCGCCCTATCTGTCCTCCGAACACCTGGCCACAGTGATCCATGCGACGGTCACCTCTAGACTAGATTTCTGTAACTCGCTCTACACTGGCCTGCCTCTGGGCTTGATCCAGAAACTGCAACTCATCCAAAATGCGACTGCTAGAGTCCTCACAGCTACACCATGGAGGGCTCACATCCAGCCAGTTCTGAGGCAGCTGCACTGGTTACCGGTCGCCTTCCGGATCAGGTTCAAGGTTTTGGTTTTGACCTTCAAGGCCATCCGTGGTCTAGGCCCAGCATATATGAGGGACCGCCTTTTGCCCTATATCCCCCGCAGGGCTTTACGCTCTGCGGGGGCTAACCTACCAGTCGTTCCCGGCCCCAAGGAAGCCCGCCTGGCCTCGACTAGGGCCAGGGCCTTTTCGGTCCTGGCCCCAACCTGGTGGAATGAGCTCCGGGAAGAGCTGAGGGCCCTGCGGGAATTACCAGCATTCCACAGGGCCTGTAAGACGGAGCTCTTCCGCCAGGCTTATAACTGAGGCCGGGCGGAAAGAAGATCAGCCCCCCCTCACAAACTGGCGGTAGAGAGCGTCACCCCCCTCCGTAGTTGAGGATGCGGAGAGCAAATGAGTAGATTACGCCATTGCTGTTGCCATTACTGTAAATTATCGTTTTTTATTGTCATTTTATGGTTTTAGGGGACGGGGTTATGTAAGCCGCCTCGAGCCTTCGGGGGGAGGCGGGGTATAAATATAATAATAATAATAATAATAATAATAATAATACTCCCAAATTCTCAGTAGGGTCTTTCAGAACAATCTTAGATCCAATATGGTGTGATGGTTTGAGTAGGCTTACCAATATGGTTTGAGTAGGCTTATGGAGGCCCTAGTTCACATTCCCATTCACCCTGAAATTCACAAGGACCGTCTACGCACTGGGAACTTCACTGCCCCAGCTCCCATGCAGGAGCACAAATCAGGGGCAGATGAGGAGCACTGGGCCAAATGCTCCCCCGTGTGGGTGCAGGAAGAGGTGGGGCAACCTGCCACAACTAAAACTCCTGCCTGCAGCCTGGCATGAAACCTCCAGTGTGTAAACGGTCCATGTGATCATGTACCAGTCATTCTCAGTGGAACCTATATAATAATGGAGAATAAAATGGAGGAAGGGGGAACCATGAGCTTCTTGGAATAATGGTGGTTTAAGTACCTATTGAATAAGAATTACTCATCCATAGTAGGTAGCTGTCCCCTGTATCAGTCTTATCAACTAATATCACCTATGTCTGGTTGAGGTTGAAGGTTCATGTTCTTCTTCAGCCACTTAGCATCTAGGTACCAATCTAAGGTAGTCATGGCTACATGTAGAGAACCATTTCAAGCAGTCTGTAAACTGCATGGGTGGTTCTGTCATGTCCTCAAGCATCGTTCTCCAACTCTTCTTTTGAACTGATAAAGAATTTTAAAAATTGCTTTTTGTTTTGTAATAACTTGGTTCTGCTTTACATTCCTAGTAATTGTTAATATTGCTGCTGCCACTGTTGTTTTTAAAGTGACCAACCTTCAGTCTTTGTCTTACTGCAGGTAATCCCATCCAGTTGTTTGGAATAAGTTACAATTTGTACATAGGAAAAGTCTTTTCCTTTTTGTTAGTTTCTTCCATTCTTGCAAACTTCTCCCAACTGTGTGGCTCATCCCCACCTTAAATTCAGTATGATGTAAACTCTCCTCCTTTCCTCTCCCTTTTTACTCTCACACCCACTCGTAAATTCTAGATAAATAGTGTGATCACACAGTTAAAAGATAACTAGTATTTTCCTCTTACTGTTCTGGAAAGGAAGACATTGAACTATGATTGCATTGTTCCTGATTCCATGAAGGACTTAAATGTTTGACAAGTACCCCACTATGAGTTTACTTTAAGCTAGTAAAAGAGCCATCCATCACCTTTGCCGCTGTGGTCTGTAAGGTACTCATGCTGACAAAATGATCTCCCTGCTGTTTTAGAACATGAGCTACTTTTGGAACTGCAGATAAAGTTGCACAGTGGTAGTAAAATAGATCGGTCACTTCAGACCTAAGGCTGATAGGGTCTGGTTACTGCTGGAAGTACACCTCTGGTAAGCTCTGTGAAATTCTGTACTGCTGAGTAGACATGCAAAATTTCTGGAAATGTTGAAACCATGGTGGGGGGAGATACTTTTCTGGGTTTTTTAAAAGTGAAAATTAAGGAGATAGATTTTTGTTCTCAGCAATGCAATACTTATTTTAGATTCACCATTGTTTTATAAGGCCCTCTTTAGAAAATAATGCATACTTCGTCCATGAATTTCAGATTCCTTCTAATTCTAATTGCCATCTCCCTATTGATTGATGATTTAGCCAAGGCCTAGAAAAAAATTTTTGTCAATGTTATAGTTGTGTAATTCCTCAGTAGTCATTACTTTTGACTTCTTGATATTCAGGTATAATCCTGCTTTTAGATGTTCTTCTTTAACCTTTACCAGTAGTCATTTCAAGTCTTCACTGTTTTTCTACCAGTAATTTGGCGCTATCTGCATGCATCAAATGATTAATGTTCCTTCCACTGATTTTCTATCCACCGTCTAAATTGAATCCAATTTTCCTTATAGCACATATAGATGGAATAGGTAAGGAAAAAATTACATCTTTGCCTGACACATTTGGAAATTAGAAACCATTCTGTTTCTCTAAATTCTGTCCTAACATTAGCCGCTTGTCCAGAATATAAGTTGTACATCAAAACAACCAGATGTTGTAGCTCAAATCTAAACCCTTTCTGCCAGCCCAGCATGTGGATCTGGTAGCAATTCTGATCATTTGGAGGTTCTGGCCTCTAGGACCCCCAACCATCTTCATTCAGATCTGTGCTGCATGTTCCAAGACGTGGCGGCCAAAAGCTGCTTCGTCTGATCTATGCTGTAGTGTCTCACAAAGGTGAAGAAAGATGAACAGGTCACAGCTGACAAATCTCAGTCATTGGTGCTCTGGTGGAGAAGGTTGCTGATGATACTGCCAATCAAGTAGAATGTGCTGTGATGCCACCTGGCAGAATCTTACCTGGGACTGTGTAAGCCTTTGTGGTGCACCACCTGACCCTGCATGCTATAGTGGATGCTGACACTTTCCTGCCTCATCGACAAATGGAAATTTCAGGTCTTCCATGGCCTCATCCATTAACATGGATAGCTTTCTTGTGACAGACTTAACGAGTAGTGCCTCCCACTGAAAGGGCCCATTCCACCTTGATGACATTGCCAAAACTGTCAGGGAAGGGGTTCACTATCTGGATGGGAACAGGTTTTGTGAAGCCTCTAGTATCTAGGTTTTCAGAAGCCCATGACCTAGGCTTCTCTCACACCTCTATGTTGTACTTGAGAGTGGAGATGAGCTTTGGTAGAAGATGCTGAAGGTTGTCAGCTTGGAAAAGATGAGTGGAAGCATCCATCGGCACTCTGGCCTCCTCTCCAGACAATTCTCCCTCTTCCTTGTCTGAGAGTGTGGAAGTCAATGAGAGCTCCCCTAATGAACAACACAGCCTAGTCCTACACGTCTGGATGGACAATCTCGAACTAGGGACCCTTCCCTGATCTTCCTCTGTTTAGCCTCACCCACCTCTGAGGCCTCCAATTTGTAGCCATCAGAGTAGGCTTATTCTGTCATCTTTTCCTGATCCTCTGTGGGTGGGGGGAGATGGCATCCCAGTCCTGTTCTTCCTCTCTGGAGTGTGTGGAGGGGGGAAGGAATTGGCCCTGAGCCTCTTAGCCTTGAATTTCCACCAGTGCAGGAAGTCAAGGAACAATTGCTCCTCGTCCTTTTCTTCTATCAGTTCACTCTGGCTGGACCAAGTACACCTCAGTGGGATCCCGGTTTCCCCCCTCTTGTTCCTAGACAGATGGGCCCTGGGTGAATCTGATCAGCCTTGGGATCTGCTTACTGCTGCCCCAAGGGAGAGGGGTGATGGTGCTGCACCATATCTGCTGCATACCTGGAGGATGCCATCTTGGAATGGCAGCCCAGGCTGCTGCACATAGCAGCTGCCATCTTGGAATGGTGGCCTGGGCTCTGGTCTAACTGGGAAATTGGATCCTGGGGCTCTGGGCTACCTCTCCCACTACATGTATGGTAGTGTCCCATGTCCCTAGGAGCTGAGGTTGGGGGCCTAGCAGCAGGACTCACCGGTGTGAGTCGGACGCTCCAGGGCTCTGGAGTGCACTGTACCGCTGGCAGAGCTAAGGTCTCCTCCATTCTTGTACTTCTTGTTGGGGTTTAGAATGACATCTTCCAGTGGGAGCCTGCACCCTTGGAAGCAACTTGATCACTGCCAGCCCTCTGAGCGTGCTTCTCCTTCTGGCCAGCTTTGTGGGTGGGGAATGTTCTGCACAGTCTGGAGAAGGACATGCCCAGAGTTTCAGCAGTGGTCTGCTTCTTCCCCTTCTTCAAAGGGTTGGGTGGTGTTCCAGCAGCCGGAGAGCTTGCCCACTGCTACTGTCTTCCCTTCTTCTGCCATGCCCAATGTGGTCAGAAAGAGAAGGTAAAAAGCCAAAGAAGCAGGTGATGATCTTCTACTGCCTTGCCTCTGTCCTTCTTTGTCTTCTCTTCTTCATGGAGAAGGATTCTTTTTATTTATTTATTTTTTGTGTGCTTTCCAAGAAAGGGCTGAAGAATAGGGCTCACAGTCACCTACCTAAGCAGTAGGGCAAACTAAACTGTCTGATCAGGCTCTGGTCACTCAGGAATCAGCTCTGGAAAATCTGCATAAGAATGCCCTATCTGAGCAAGTAGAGGCATGACCTAACCACCTTGGCTGACTTCATTCCACTGAAGAGAAGAAACCTTCAGTTTAGTCCAATGTGGTGTCCCAATATCATTGGTGCCAACATGCACAATACACATTGACTCATCTGCAGCACTACCTGTCAACCTTACTAGACAACATGTGATGTCTACAACCTTTGCACCAGGCAGGCAGGCAGATCACCATTTGGTCAAAACATCTGTCACAGATCTCAGTCTCTACTTTCCAAATAATTAAACCGCCAACTACCAAAAGCCTATCTCCCCAACCCCAGGGGGGGGGGGGTGTCTTCAATACAATAGGATAATGGTCCATTATCCAAGGAAGGGTTCCCATCCATAAGGGATCATAACCTCCTCCTCAGCCTGATGCTCTCCAATTTAAAGACCCTCTGTGGGTCATTAGCAGTTAGCTATCAGAAGACACCAGCAGTAATTAAAATTTTCTGATAGAGGGAAGATGTAGAATAGCTTATCCTACTGCATGGTCCCATGTAATCTGACACATTTCTGGCACATTATACAAAGAGTAAACAAAATAAAAAATGCTGTAGTTTGGCTATCTAAGTTCCATTCTCTTGTGCTGACTCATACCAGTTATTCAAACAGTCTGTTTAGCAATGCATTTCCTCTCTAGAAAATCTCCTACAGTTAGTTGCTAAGAAATATCTAGCAAGTATTTGTGGGTCTGGCTTTAACTTCCAATACTCTCTCATGATTCCCCCCTCCTATTTAGTGTGAGATCCTGATGAACATGATTGTTAATGCCAGATCTTCTTTTTCTGGCGGTACTCATTGGTACAGAGTTACCAGAACCTCTTATGAGGCCTCTCCCAAGTCTCAAGAGGAGAACTGGTAGAAATCTGTGCAGCCTTATAGATGAGTACTGACATTTTTTCAACAAAAAAAAAAAAACCCTACTAGTTTTCATGTCTTTGAGTCATTCTGGGCTGAACATTGCAAAGGAAATGGTTAGACCCTGAGCAGATTTTGGGCACTTGATTGCAGTGATCTTTCGGGGGCATTGTGGAGTACACTATTGCATGCCATACGTGTATGTGCTGTATTTGTGCTGTGCTGGGAAGCTGTGACCAGCCATGGCTACCTCATATAGATGTAATGAGTTATGACATTTCAAGTGTAACTCTGAAGTTGCTGGTCCAAAGTTGTTCTGCTGTGACGTGTATCAGATAATAATGAGGAGGAGGAGCAGGAGGTGGTGGTGTTTCTTCTTATATGCCGCTTTTCTCTAGCCAAAAGAGTCTCAAAGCAGCTTACAATCGCCTTCCCTTTCCTCACAGCCATATGCCTGTAACTGTTTAACTTGGCTATTGTGGGAGAGTCAGAAAGATAACTAATTTTAGTCTGTGATCTGGCTGTAATGTCAATATTAACCTTAGCTTCTGCGTAGAATTTTATTGATTTAGGCAGCTTGCAATGAATTAATTAGAAAACAATTAACCACCCCAGAGTTCTGAGATAATCTGAATGAGCAATTACTCAATGTATTATAACATAAGTATGTTGCACGTAAAGATTGATTCTTTCCATTTGAACGCACATGACATGAAAGTTTATTCTCAGAATATTTTTTGAAACTTCAATTTTTAAAAAAATCTATGTGGTTGTGTGGGAAAGTATGGGAATTCCACATTATTTCTATGTGGTCAGTTGGGAGTAATATTACCTGTGAGTTAGTTTGGAGGTAATATGGACTCCAAGTTATTTTTAAGCTTCCATTTTAAGCTTACTTATTTTTAAATGAATTTTTACTTGCACATGTGTAAGGAAAAATGAGGAAATATTCTGTTCTATTTATCCAGAATTAAACCTGCTATAGTTAGGTGTTTGAGTGACTGACAGACAAAAGAGACTGTAGGGTCCTGTTTTATTCCTTCCCTCGTTTACTAAACAATAAAGGTATCAGTATTGAGCCTCTTGTGGCGCAGAGTGGTAAGCGGCAGAAATGCTGTCTGAAGTCCATGAGGTTGGGAGTTCGATCCCAGCAGCCGGCTCAAGGTTGACTCAGCCTTCCATCCTTCCAAGGTCAGTAAAATGAGTACCCAGCTTGCTGGGGGGTAAACGGTCATGACTGGGGAAGGGAATGGCAAGGCCACCCAGTATTGAGTCTGCCATGAAAACGCTGGAGGGTGTCACCCCAAGGGTCAGACATGACTCGGTGCTTGCACAGGGGATACCTTTACCTTAAAGGTATCAGTACTCAGTATCAGTAAGGTAGAGGGGGTGTTGTTTGGGGGGAGGGTTTGCTTCAAATCACAGCTGGCTTATGGTAAGCCTGTGGGGTTTTCAAGGCAAGAGGCATTCAGTGGTGGTTTGCCCTTGCCTCTCTCCATGTTGCAACCCTGGACTTCCCTGGTGATCTCCCTGTTATGATCTAAGGAGACAAGACAACTGAAACATTCTTCATTCTTCATAGAAAAGAATTCAGAGTTGTTTATTAGGTCCAAGAGGGTACATCTGGAGTATCATAAAAGATCTCCTAAGAATTCTGGTTTGACCAGTCTTAGGATACATATAGACAACTCCCCTCTCCCACCAGTGCACCTCCCCCCCCCCACAAGCCATTCCCACAGCAGGAGGGCTTTTATCTTCAAAGGGCAGCTAGAACAAAGCAAAATCTATATTTTTACACGTAGTGTCCAAAATAACTACTTGCAAGAGCCATAACATGTAGAAAGGGGGTAGCGTTGTGAAGGATAGTTTCTACTGCCTGGGAACAGACTGCTGTGTATATTTCTGTGTGTGTGCGCGCACTGAGAGCCAGAGAGGGAAAACAAGGAATAAGGAGTAGAGCCTAGTGGCTCCTGGGACTTTGATTTGCTTTTCTGAAGAACCATGTTATATATTGTGGGGCTACATGACTCCCATCCAAATATTAACTAGGGCTGACCCTGCTTAGCTTCCAAGTTCTCATGAATCATAGAGTTGGAAGAGACCTCCAGACTCATCTAGTTCAACCCCCTTCACAATGCAGGAACTCACAACTACCTGCCTACTCACAATGACCCCAGTTTCATGCCCAAGTGATCCCCCCACACACACCAAAAATCTCTAGAATCCAGCCTGGCCTGGAGGAAATTAACTTACCATCCCACAGAGGCAATCACCAATTTCCTGGGTATGCAAGGAAGGGCCACAAGCAACAAACACTGGCACATCCCTTCCTGCCCACCCACTCACAGTCTTCCTAAGTCAATAAAATCAGTATTTCTGTCAGATTACTATCTAGCCTTTGATTTAAAACTTCCAAAGAAGGAGAATTCACCACCTCCCAAGGAAGCCTGTTCCACTGAGGAACCACTCTGTCAGGAACTCCTTCCTGATGTTTGGCAGAATTTTTTTCTGAATTAATTTCAACCCATTGGTTCTGGGGCAACAGAAAACAACTCTGGTCCATCTTCTATATCAGTGGTCCCCAACTTTTCTGAGGCTGGGGACCGGCAGGGCATCAGGCCACGCCCGCGCAGGCCATGCCCGCGCATTGGGCCGCGCCAGCGCATTGGGCCGCGCCAGCGCATTGTGCATGCGCAAATGCGCCATGCGCGGCCCAATGCGCGGCCTGATGCACGGCCTGGCCCTGATTCCCTTTCCCCGCCCTCCCGCAGTAAGAAGCTTCCCGGGCCTCAAGCTTGCGGCCTGGGAAGTTTTTTACTGCGGGGGGGGGGCGGGGAAAGGGAGCCGCGGCCCGGCACCGGGCCACGGCCTGCAGGTTGGGGACCACTGTTCTATATGACAGTCCTTCAAGTATTTGAAGATGGTCATCATATCACCTCTTAGACCTCCTTTCTTCAGGCTAAACAGACCAAGCCCCCTCAACCATTCCCCATTCAACTTGGTCTCCAAACCCCTCACCATTTTCGTAGTCTTCCTCTGGACACACTTCAGTTTCTCTACATCTTTCTTCTGTTGTGGTGCCCAAAACAGAACACAGTACTCCAAATGAGGTTTTACCAGAGAGGAGTAAAGCAGTAACAACAGCCTTTTTAGCTACCGAGTTACACTGCTGACTCATGTTCAGTGTATGGTCTACTAAGACACCCAGATCCTTTTCACATGTGCTACTGCCAAGACATGTCTCACCCATCCTATAATGATGCATATGATTTTCTTCCCTAACTGAAGAACTTTACATTTATCACTATTGGAATTCATTTTAGTCCAGTTTTCTAGCCTGTCAAGATCATATTGTATTCTGATTCTGTCTTCTGGTGCGTTTGCTACCCCTTCCAGTTTAGTGTCATCTGCAAATTTAATATGTACCTCCTCTATTCTTTCATCTAAATCATTTATAAATATGTTGAACAACGCAAGGCACAGGACAGATCTCTGAGGCACTCCACTTGTCACTCCTCTCCAAGAAGACGATGAACCATTTACAAAGCACCCTTTAGGTGCGATCTGTCAACAGGTTATCGAGCCACCTAAAAATAATAGGATCCATATTGCATTTACCATCTTGTGCTGGTCTATGACCATAATAAAACTAACTAAACTAAAAGCCTTACTGAAATCCAGGTAAACTATGTCCACAGCATTTCCCGGATCTAGCAATGTAGTAACTTTCTCAAAAAAAAAGAGATGTTAGTCTGACATGGCTTGTTCTTGAGAAAGCTGTTATGAGTCTTAGTAATTACAGCCATCAGATCTAGCTGCCCAAGGACCGACTGGGTAATTTCTTCTAAAATTTTGCCAGCTATAGATGTCAAGCTGATGGGTCTGTAGTTATCTGAACCCTCCTTTTCCCCCTTCTTGAAGATGGGGACAACATTTGCCCACCTCCACTTGGGCATGAGATTGGGGTCATTGTAGGTTGGCAGGTAGTTGTGAGATCCTGCATAGTGCAGGGGGTTGGACTAGACAACCTTGGAGGTACCTTCCAATTCTATGATATGAAAAGACTGGCTAGTTGAGCAGAAAAGTTTCAAGTGGAAATTCTAGTAAGATGTCCCTTGCCTGTTGTCATGGGAATCACACCAATTTTCTAACTTGGTGACTAGCTGCCATCACAAAAAATGGGAGGGGCTTTTCATATAGATCTCCACTTCTCATAGGAGAAGTATCCAGGATCCTGTAAACAAAGCTTTTGTTTTGGGGGGGGCGAGATAGGGCACATGATACACCTTGGTCAGCTCTGTGGCAGGGGGAAGAAGGGAGTGCTTGAGAAACAGCTATGTTGCCTGATCAGCTGTACAAGTACAGCAAAAATAATCCAAGCCCTCCTCCAACCTAGGATTGTCAGTAAAGCATATGGTGCCTGATGTCTTCTTTTTATCAGGTGGCTGTAAAGGAACAAGGGGTGTGCTAGAAAGAGAAGGATGCCAAGACAGGAAGTCAAATGCAATGCCTTACTTCTTCCTGCCTTGGCATCTGGGTCTCCCTTGCAGCTGAAAGGAAGCAGAAAAAGCAAGCCAAACACTTCCCTAATTTTCTCCTTGTTCCAACTTGTGACAGCCATTTTTAAAACCCTAATCAAGATTTTTGATAGCATTCATTTATAACCACTGTTAATTAATTTCTCAAATTACTTTTCCCCACCATAAACTACCAGTAATTGATTTAGTTGCACCTATTCTGGCAGGAGGTGCTGGTGTTGGCTGCAGCATTGCCCCAGGAGCCCACAGACTGGTAACCATGTGCCAGTCCCAAAGGCAGAGGCTGGAACAGTTTATTCTGGAAGCTGCACTCTGCTCTCTCTTTGCTTATGTGCATCATAGGTGGGGCCTCACAGGCCTCAGGCACTATTGCCAGCAAGCCCTGCAATAATTTATCTGAAACGATCACTATTTAGTAACAGTATGATATTGCATTTAGAATCTTTTGAATGGCTATGGACTCCACAATAGATCATGGGCTGATTCAGGTTCTGAGTGGGTGGGGAATCTGTTTGACCTTTTCCTGGGGCCTTGTACAAAGAGCCTTGGCACTTCTGCATTCTTCAGAATGCTTCTTGTATTACTGGAATCCAGGCAAGTTTTTCATCTTGGGCAATTCAGAAGGGGGTGTGGCTTGATTACAGTGTTACTTTCTTCTTCCAACCCCAGTGGCCAGTTTCTATTCCTTCCCTGCATGCTGATATGGCATTTGCCTCTGCCACCAGCATCCAATCTCATGTGGCTGCTCTACTGCTTTGTTTACTTACTATGCTTCACAGTGGCATGTCAGCTACTGATCCTCTCCTAAACTAAACCCTGAATGCTTTCTTCCTCATGCTTACATTCTGATGCACTGCTTGGATTTCTTCTAGGATTCAATGGGTGAGGAATCAGCTGGTCATTTCCCTTTTGTTAGCATAAAATTCTTGCCATATTTTCTTAGTTCTTCCCTTCCTGTTGCTGCTGAGAGAGTCTATCCCCCTAGAAGGATGAGCTGTGCTTTATGATGTTGAGACCCAGAATTCAGAAGGTTGTTTGTCTGCAAACCAAAACTGCTTAGCCACAACACGGTTATTATAGTTGTTTGACACCTTCCCACCCACTTTTCATGCATTTACTGCACTTAATTGTTGTGTAAGATCAATATACCTGCCCTAAGGGTATAGTGCCTCTGTGGCAAGGATGTCTCATTTTGAAAGCATTCAGGACAAACCAGAGAACGTCTGATTCTTCCCCAAGTAATGCAGCTATGGACAAGTGTTGTGTGGAATGTAGTTGTGAAAGTGTGGCCAATACGATTACCCAGGATGTGAAACATGGTGAATAATGCAACTTGGGGTCTTGGGTTTGACTCTGAGTTTCATTTATGTTTTTATATGCTGAGTGTGGATCACTTCCCAAAAAGCTTTCTGATAGCTAACTCATACAAAAGAATATACCACCCAGTTGTATTACTTAGCAGGAGGCTGGTTCTTGTTCTTTTTCTTCTTCCTTCTTCTCCTTCTCCTCCTCCTCCTCTCCTCCTCCTCCTCTGTACCTTCCTTTTAAAACAAGTGCTGTGACTGCTTATTGTGCCCCAATATCCAGTGCCCTACAAATTCTCCTGGGTTTAGTTGTGTCCAGACCAACCACCCTACTTACTTACTCACCAAGGTGGGGAGAGAGAGCAGGCACAAGCATAATGCCTGCTGTGCCTGGCTGCAAGCAATTATCTGGTCATCTGCAAATTGTTCTCACTCAGAGGAAAGGGTCACACATACCCTATCCCCTTCAGATTCTGCTGTTCACAGGGTGAACAGTAGGGTCTGTGAATGTACCCACGTCCTCCACGTTTGCATTCCGCAGGTGACCAGGCAGGTGATTCATGCCTGCCTGCTCTCTTTCCCTGTGTGGTGAGTAAATGCACTTGGGGGAGGGCTCATCCATACCAGGCTTTTGCCTTTACTTTAAAGACTGTGTTATCTCTGCCTCCGGTACTGCAGCAGCCATTTGCCCTGAACATTCTGAAAGGGGTGAACAGGGAGAGTAACAGTGTTTATTTCCCACTTATTACATGTAGATTAGGTACAGTGCTGTTGCACATCAACAGTGCATTAGTTTCACCTCCTCTTCTATGGAACACAAGCTAGCATACAGGGTCCTCTCTCTCTCTCTCTCTCTCTCTCTCTCTCTCTCTCTCTCTCTCTCTCTCTCTCTCCCCCTCCCCCTCCCCCCTATGGTCCTCTCAGCAACCCTACAAGATTGAGAGAGAATGTTGGCACCAAAGTCACCCAGTGAGCACCACAACTGAATGAGGTTTGAACCCAGTTCCTTGTAGTCCTAGTCCAACACTCTAACCACTGCCTCATGTCTGTGAATTGGGGCATGTGACTGTCGCATAACAGATAGGCAAAGCTCCTGCAGTCATTTCCCACTTCTTTGCTCTGTGGGTTGCGACCCAGAATGTAGAAATGATGGGATCCTTGCTTTTGCAATCATAATTCATTGGCTCCATTCTGGTTTTTGTTTGTTTTGTTTTTTTAGAACAGCTCAGATGTATGTACTCTTTGATGATATGAAGGCTGGCCATATGTTGACCTGCTCTAGTGTTTTCTTGAAATGGAACTGTGGTGATTTATTATCCAACTGGCTTGAGGTAGTTTGTATTTTTGGCACCTGGGCACTCACCTGCTGCGTTCCCAATATGATTTTAAGTCTTTGAGCTTTCAGTGGAAAAACTGATCTTCTCGAGAAATGGTGCTAAACCTTTCATGGTGGTTTGTTCTGTCAGGGTGTGTGTGTGGGGGGGAGCGAGATGAGAAAAGGAGCTGCTTAGATCTTCAGTGTCTGAGTTTTGGCATTTTTCCTGGTGGGTTACTCACAATAAAGCATGAACCAGAGAAGAGATTTCTGAACAAACCACTTTTATTTTTAACAGTGCAGGAAGACCTTTTTCTTTTTAAAATTGTTTGTCAGGTTCATCCCTTCTTTTTAAAATGGAGTGATTTTAAAATCCAAAATGCCTCTCCTGTCATCACAGCCTTTCTTTTTTTATTGTTAGGGTATTTCACTAATACAATTTAAATAGTGCAAATAAGTCATCAGTTTTTGTCCAAACCCAGATGGCTAATAAAAATTATTGTCCATAAAATAATTATTAATAAAGCATTTGCAGTGAGGAGCAGCATCAATTGACATGGTCCCAGAGGGCATTAAATAACAAGAGCCCATGCAGTGTCAGAAATAGTTATTTCCTAGCCAAGGAGAGGCCTCCAGTTCCGTGTCTCCACCTATCCACCCTCACCTTTCAAGGGGAGCTGCTCTCTAAAAATGTCTCTTGAGATTCACTAGTTTGTAATTCTCCTATCTTTCCCTTTTGTGACTATCCTAAATTTTCCTTTCTTTTGAAGGCTGGTGTGATAGGAAGTAATGGCTTGGATCCACTGAAGAGTTGTTTCCATGGGTGGAAGAGTTTTGGCCCATAGAGTGCAGCTTTCTAGCCGCCCCTTTTCAGCTGTTTCCAGGAAGTATTCCAGGCCGTAGCAGGGCTAGGGAGACAAAGTCATATTCCAGGGGCAGAAATCCTTCCCTCTCTTGAAACATACCAATATTTTCAAGCTATTGGACATTCCCATCTTTTTATTGAGAGCAAGCGTGGTGTAGTGGTAAAGAGTGACCACCTCTAATCTGGAGAACTGGGTTTGATCTCCCATTCTTTCACATGCAGTCAGCTGGGTGACCCTTGGCCAGTCACAGTTCTCTCAGAGCTCTCTTAGCCTGCCCTACGTCACAGGGTGTCTGTTATGGGAAGAGGAAGGATAGACGATTGTAAGTCACTTTGGGACTCCTCTGGGTAATGAAAAGCGGGGTACAAAAGCCAGCTCTTCCTATGAATGCCATCATGAATCTGACAGTGATCCTTCCCCATCTAGAGGCTGGCGTTACATGATCTGTTTATGAGTTCAGCATTGCACCCTTAAGTTCATTGACTTCCTTCCTTGATGGACTGTGTTCTGAGGCCCTAAGTGGGTTTGTAGAGGTGCTTGGTCCGGAGGTCACATCAGCAATTTACCAGTCACACACACACATACACACACACACACCACCCCAGGTAGCAGGGGTGTTCTAAGCATAGATTTTCACAGGTCATTGTCTTACTTCCTCTATAATGAAAACAGGAAAGCTGCTCTGGTTGCTGGCTCGGAAGGCTGCCTGGCTTCATGCAGTCTTCTGGGGAAGTGTGGTGGTGTAACTTCCTCCAGTAGTGTGCAGTACCTTCTCATCTCTCTACTACAGCAAATTTGGAAGGGGAAAAACATTTGGACAGGAAACTTTCTCCCTTGGAAAGAGAGTTGTCTCTCATTAGTGATGCAAGCTTATGGAATTTGTTATCTTTGTGCTCTCTTAACTGATACCAAGCTCTTCTAATTAACATGGAAAGGGAAGGCGTGAATGCCAAAACTTGTACTTGATTCCATGCAGTTGACTGAAGTCTTGACATGATCCTAGCAGCATCAGAGCTTTAAGCAAGGGGCAGTTTGCTACTGTTAGAGTCTGGGATCTGAGTAGCTTGCTTGTATAGCTGGGGCGGGGGTCTTCAGATGTCCATGGATTACCATTTCCATGAGCCCTTGCCAGCATGTGCTAGCAGGGGCTCATGGGAATTGTAGTCCATGAACATCTGGAGAGACACAGTTTGGGAAATGGTGTGGGTTTGGGGTTTTCCAAGCAAAAACCCTGCTGCAGAGGGTGAACATGCACACACACATTCATAAACACACATATGTATTTATACATTGGGGATAGGACTTGCTCCTTTAAAACAAGATCCTTTAAAACAAGATCACAATGAGTTTTACCCCTTAATTCTTTCTTACCCTTGGACTCTCAGGTTCTGGAAGAACATCACTGGAAATGAATTGGGATTGTTTTTCTCAGGGCTCAGCTTGGCAGACACTTTCAGCCTCGGTTGCTAATCTTGTCTAAAGCTGAAGGGACTGAGTGGCTGTGAATGACCTTCTACACATTTAATCAAAAAGGGGAAGCTTTTTCTAGCACCTTCCATCTTAAAAAACAGGCTGCGCAAACCACGGAAAGAAAGGCAGGACTCACTATGGAGGGTTCTCAGGCCCTAAAAAATGAAACTCTCTTAATTGTCCAGAGTTTAGCAGCAGTGTGTAGGGAGTGGTACATGGTAGCAACTGCATTTCCCAAAGCTAACTTGTGGTAAAATATCTCACCCTCATAAGTGGCTTACTGCACACTGCTTACATTCACTGCCTTGTAATTAAAAAACTCAAATATCAATGCTGTTGAGGTATGCTATTTTAAATGCTTGCCTTATTCACTGATGGGGGATTCGTAACAGTTTCAAGTTGGTCTGCTTTTCATGTACCTTCAGCATGGCACATTTTGAACAGGGCACTTGTGCATGTTGGTTAAGTTTCTGATCTGCCCTGGTATAAGTTATTGGTCCTACACGTAGCCTTTTTGAAGCAAAAGCAACTGGAACCACAGTCAGTGTTCTGGGGAGAAAGGGCTTTCCTGCCTTGAGCTATTGATTCACTTTAACATCTTGATAAATGTTACAGAGTTATGACAACACAGAAGCCTAAAATAGCTCCACTGACTGCAGCGTGGTCCGGTGCTTAGATGCTGTTTTCCACAGTTCTGAGTGATCCAGTTCCGAGGGTTCCATTAGAATTTACAAGGGGATCCTCTGTTTACCTAGAGAGCCAAAGGCCAAGAGATATTATAATATTTCTGAGGCGCAAGCCACTAAGGAAGAATTATGGATTTGAAAGCGGGATATTCAAGTCCAGAGTCTGTTTTGGCTTGACCTAAGAGGAAAAAATTAAACAACAATAAACATTTTTATGTAAAATTATTTGATTATCTATACACCTGGAGTTGGTCATTCTTAGTAAATGTTTCACAAGGCTATGGCTGCCAGCCCCTGATAATATATGATCAAGACTTATATGGCTAAAATGAGCATGGAGACAAAATAGTCAGCCTGATAACTGAACAGAAATATGAGTTTGGGTTTCCCCATGGAGGCCAACCATTGGACTTAACTGTCCAAAATTATTTAAGATATAAGAGCTAATGTGGTGTAGTGATCAGAGTATTGGATTAGGATCTAGGAGACCCAGGTTCAAATACCTGCTCCAGTCATACACGCTCAGCCTAACCCACCTCACAAGCTGTGAGGAAAAAATGGAGGAGAGGAGAACAATGCAAGCCACTTTAGGTCTACCCCCCCCCTTCCTGGGGATAAAGGCAGATGTAAGTGAAATAAACATTGCAAGATTTAACTTCCGGAGTAGAAAGTACAGTGCCTCCTCTATGCCACACTTTCTCATGAAACCCTGGCATTTCTTGATGGCCCTGGAAGGGTTTCTTGAATAGGTGGGAGTTAATTATTTTTATATATATATTTAAAATGTGTTAAACATTTACCAGGAGATATGGCCAATGATGGGCTTGGAGGGGGTGGGAAGGGGAGAGGTCCCGGGTGGGCATGTACACAGCTAAGCTTCCCAGCCATAATCTGCACACTCGTGCCACTTCTGAGTTTCTTGAAATCTGAAGAATGTTTAAGGGGTTTCTCAATGGTAAACAAGTTGAGAAAGGCTGCTGTATGCCTGTCCTTGTGAGTCAAGTCTTGGACGCTTTTCTGATGAGGCAATGTGTCTATGCATTCCATCCCTCCCTCTGTTACTGGTTTGTCTCAGGTTTAAGTTCTCTTCAATTCAAAGGGACTGAGGAAGATGGCACTTCCCTTGGGGAAGATGGTGCTTCCAATACCAGCTATGGGACTAATGTACTGTCAACAGCCTCAGTCCACCAGCAGCACTCATTGTCCTGGCTCTACCATCTGACATGGCTTCTGCTTTCTGACTCAGCCTTAGCTAGCTTCTCAGCCCTGCAGCAAGTAAACAGCAATAGAGCTGCCAGGGAGAAGTAGAAAGAAGGCAAGTGCAATACCTTTGAAGGCCATCTTGCCTTCTGCATCCCACTGACTAACAGTGCTTGCTGTCTGCCTTCTACCTTAGGCTGCTTGCATAGCTGACCCCCCCCAACCCATGTGGGGGGGGGGAAGTGCTGCCTGGCTATGGGTCCTGGGCAACTGCCCCTTTTGCTCATTGTGTAAAGCAGCACTGGTTTTAGCCTCTCTCAAAGCCTTGGCTGGTGTTTGGTAGGAAAAACAAGTAATTCAGGTCTTTGGGGAAACTTGATAGAATTGGAATTGCATTTGGGACTCTAATAACCTGGAAGGAATAGATATTGTTGTAAGGCAAAACTTCCTTGTTGATTTTTCTGTGAATTTCTTGTGATCAGTCTTCCTCTTTTGTTCCACTCAAGGAAACAACAAGGTCTCATAATACAGGCTGAATGCTCTTCCCAAGTTTGGAATAGCCAAAGTATATTTATAAAGTAATCATTTATGAAAGTTATTTCTAACCCTTTATTCTCTTAATGGATAATGGTTTAAAAATTGCTGTTGCATTTCTAAATACTTTAAAAATCCTTAAGTAGAGATTCCCAAACACTATTTTAGCTCCCATTCTACTCGCCGCCAATTTTGTAGTGGAATTTTTGTATACCCGTTGACCCATTTATAGCTGTTTGGCCGGTTGTGTTATCATTTTCCTTCTTAATATTAAAGGTGGCTTTTTGTGCATGAATATTCTCACACAGCCTATTGAGTCCTATTGGCCAACCACTCTACTGCTCCCCTTGACAGGCAGTTCTTCAACTGAACAGTTAAATCAGTTACAAAAATATACCATTGATATTGTTGTTTTATTGTTATGGATTGGATCTGTATTTTACATGCTTGTAAACTGCTGAAAGCCAGTTCGCTGAGAGTGGCGGTCATATAAATCCAAATTAATAATAATAATAAGCCATGAGTGAAGACTGTTTAAAAATAATCTTACAGTTCAGTGTTCTTTCATCTAAGTAGTAGTTATCAACTTTAATTGTTATCAAGCTGTTTGGATTGGCAGCATTTTAATACATGCCTGATGCAAATGTGCTTGAGTTGTCTGGTGGTGAACAGACTTGCTGGTCAGCTTAGGTCTGATTGTCACATTTAAACATAGTAAGTTCAATTATTGAATGTGTCTGCTATGAAGTTCACAGCCTCTCAGTCTGGCACTATTGAGATAGTGAAGTTGGAGGGAGCTTTAAGGCAAAGCCTAGCAGGTAAGTGGGTAAGATTATATAGCTAGGGTTGCCAACCTCCAGAAAGCACTTGGAGAGCTCCTGCTTGTACAGTTGATCTCCTGATGACAGAGCAGTGATGAACTCTATGGCATTATATTTCTCAGCCCAAAGCTATTAACCCTGTATATAGCCTTTAACCCAATTGTTGCTTCTCTAGAAGAAGAAGAAGAGTTGGTTCTTATATGGTGCTTTCTCTACCCAAAGGAGTCTCAAAGCGGCTTACATTCGCCTTCCCTTTCCTCTCCCCACAACAGACACCCTGTGAGGTAGGTGAGGCTGAGAGAGCCCTGATATCACTGCTCAGTCAAAACAGTTTTATCAGTGCTGTGAGGAGCCCAAGGTCCCTCAACTGGCTGCATGTGGGGGAGGTGTGGGGAATCAAACCCAGCTTGCCAAATTAGAAGTCCACACTCCTAACCATTACACCAAGTTGGCTCTCTACAAATGATGTCCCTTTTTTCAGTGGTATGTTGCAACAGGGTAACACCAAGTATGATCTATGTATAGACATGGGTTTGGGGTGGTACTGTCTTTACACTGTAAGGATGTAGCAGTGTCTTTGTGTTGGGATAACCTTTGGAAAGCTGGTTCACTTGTCACAGTCTTAACCAAAGCCAGTAATAAAACACTCAGGTACTGTGTGGTATCTCACTGCATGATGCCTGAACAGAAGCAATACTGCCTACTTTCCTCCTGAATTTTCAGGCTGAGGAGGGCGGCATCCTTCAGTTTCATGCATGAGATGCTTGGTAAGGAATGCTTCCTGTAGTAAACACCATGATAAAATATAGTAAAGGCCTGTAAGACAGCACTCTTTCACCAGGCCTATGGTTGAGGCCAGGACAGCATAACATCATGTGGGCTTCCCATCTCTCCTCTCCAGATCCATCCCCCTTTTCTTCTTGGCTAGACATTTGTTCCCAGTCAATGCCCAATCTATAGGCAACAGGGAAAATGGTTGGGGTGGGGTGGGGTTTGGGAGTTTTAATTATAGGATGTTTTAAATTTTGATTATGAATTTTTTAAACTGCCCAGAGCCCAGAGAGGGGCAGTCTATAAATCTAATAATAAATCAATAAGCAGACAAATGGGTATGCTAAGGAGAGAGAGAGAGAGAGAGAGAGAGAAGCTTGATCTGAAACCTTTCCGAGCATGCAGCTCTGTGCCTCCATAGAAAGGATTCCAGCAAGAGACTTCAGATATAACTAAGCAGAGATCAGCTGGTAGATCAATGCTCCAACTTTCTGTTCTCATTCAAGAGGCTAAACTACTCACAAATATATTCTGTACTGCTGGTGCAAATTAAATTCTGACAAAAAAAGAACATTACGGGTGAGGTGGGAGAAGGTATAGATTTGTCTCTGTATGTCTTCAAAAGGACTTGGGTGGTGCAAGCACACTCACTTCTAGATTGGACTTCTGTAACTCGTTCAACACTGGCCTGCCCTTGTCCTTGACCCAGAAACTCCAGCTGGTACAAAATGCGGCACCTAGGAGGCCTCATATCCAGCCGGTGCTGAGGCAGCTGCATTGGCTGCCAATCTTGGCCTGGATCAAGGTCCTGGGTTTGACCTTTAAGACCAATTGTGGTTTGGGCCCTGCCTATCTAAGGGACTGCTTGCCTGCTTATGCCCCCCGCAGAACACTTCACTCTGCGGGTACAAATCATTTGCAGGTCCCTAGCCTTAAGGAAGCACACCTGGCCTCGACCAGGGCTAGGGCCTTTTTGGTCCTGACCCCAACCTGATGGAATGAGCTCCCAGGAGAGTTGACATTTCCACAGGGCCTGTAAAACAGAGCTCATCCATCAGGTCAAGGTCAGTGCTACTGCTAGGGATATCATGGCCCCTCCTCAGGCTCAGTTGTATTATTTCTACACCCAACTCTATTTTTATTTATTTATTCTTAAATTTGTATCCTGCCTCTCATGACAATGTCACCTCGAGGAGGCTTACAGCACAAAACCATAAAAACAAGATAACCCATAATGCCCATTAAAATATTAAAACATTTACAAATACAATTTAATACAGTTAAAGATGGTGGTCTATATCAACAATAAACTCCCACAACAACTCAGCTAATCCCAACAGGGACCAACAGCATGGTCCTGGTGATATACAACTGGGCCATGGTCTCCCGCATGCAATATAAGAGCGCATAGGGTAGGGCCCCCTATTTGTAACTCCGGTCAAACGCCTGTTAGAAAAGCTCCATCTTGCAGGCCCTGCAGAACCTAGATAGTTCCATCAGGGCCCTTAGTTCTTCCAGGAGTTCATTCCACGAGATTGGGGCCAGTGCCAAAAAGTCCCTGGCCTTAAAGGTTAAGACCAAAACCTTGAACTTGATCCGGAAGCAGACTGGTAACCAGTGTAGTTGTCTCAACACCAGCTGAATTTGAGCCTCCAGGGTGTCCTAGTAAAGACCCTGCTGACCATATTCTGTACCACCTGCAGTTTCTAGGTCAAAGACAAGGTCAGGCTTGCGTAGAGAGAGTTACAGAAGTCTAATCTGGAAGTTACCGTTGCATGGATCACTGTGGCCCAGTGGTCCGAGGACTGGTTGGGAGGTCTGTGTGAGGGAGGGATTTTAGGCCGCTTTGGAATATAATGGGTTTCATGTGGGGGTTTTATGGGGGTTTTATTTTGTAAGCTGCTGCAAGTCTCTGGAAAGTGGTGGGATATAAGTCCAAATAATGATGATGTTGTACATCTCCAAATGGTTTCCACCAGGCTGTACTGGGCTGTGGATAAAAACGGCAGCTGTGTGTCCACTAATAACATACGATGGAGTCAAATGCACCTTGAGTGTTTATGCTGGAAATGGATCTCTTTATAAACTCTCCACACAGTGTTTCTAAACAGTCCTGTAGAAAGAAACAACATAGACGGGAACGGTACCCTCTGGGCCCTTAGCATTTTTCCTGCTGTTTTTATTTTTTTCCTGGTTTGTAACCTGCTGAGTGTACTATAAGAGGCCGTGCTTGGAAAATACTTTAGTATGCCTCTGAGGGAGAAACAAATCTATGTCCTAAATGAGAACGCTGCAGAATATAGAGCATCTGGGAATTATTTGGAGTCTGTTGTCCTGGTATTCAGCCTGTGAGTCAGGGAACCTGCTTGCTGGGTCACAAAACCCTGCAGACTCACCATCCTTGCTGCCTTTTTGGATGTGTAACTAGTGTGTGTATGAGCCTCTTGTGGCGCAGAGTGGTAAGGCAGCCGTCTGACAGCTTTGCCCATAAGGCTGGGAGTTCAATCCCAGCAGCCGGCTCAAGGTTGACTCAGCCTTCCATCCTTCCGAGGTCGGTAAAATGAGTACCCAGCTTGCTGGGGGGTAAACGGTAATGACTGGGGAAGGCACTGGCAAACCACCCCGTATTGAGTCTGCCAAGAAAACGCTAGAGGGCGTCACCCCAAGGGTCAGACATGACTCGGTGCTTGCACAGGGGATACCTTTACCTTTACCTTTAACTAGTGTGTGTACAAAGAGAGCAAGGTCTTCTCACCACACTCCTCATGCTGAAAGGATCAAGGTGGTATCACTTGACAGTGGAGAGAGTACCTTTCAGCACAGGTAGGTTCAGACAACCTTTGCCAGCCAGTCCTTATCTGCACACCTGCTGATGGCGAATATCTTCCACAATGAGGATGGGTGCATTGTTCATTTCCTTCTGCATTGTGCATCTGAGTTGGGGAGGGGTAAAAAATATTTTAACTCTTAACTTTATCCCAGGTAGTATCTTTATACACTATTGGCCATTTGCCATTAGCTAGGGCATTTAGGACATCACAGTGGCATTTACTCCTCTACTTTTCGGCACCATAATCACCCCTAATAATAATGTTATACTTTTGTCTGTAAGGAAATCATATGAAACTATGAAACTACTGTGTTTAGTATACTGAGTTATTCTTTTGCCCATGGTGATCCTTGATTATAGTGTTCCCTTTGTTTTTATGTTGCAGGCCAAAAACAGAGAGACGGGCGCCTTAGCTGCTGCCAAAGTCATTGAAACCAAAAGTGAAGATGAACTGGAGGACTACATGGTAGAGATAGATATCTTGGCAACTTGTGACCACCCTTACATCGTAAAGCTGCTAGGAGCCTTTTATTATGACAGCAAACTGTGGGTAAGGTGACTCCAGTGCAATACATAACCCTTTAGAGTCCCAACAGCCCTACAAAAATATCAGAGGACAGCTTGAGAGCAAGGCATTGCCTGTAGGTGAACAGATATTGACTCCAAGCAAGTTTGTGGTGTTTGCTTTGAAGCCCTGTGGGGAAAAGCTGCTTCCCTGGACGTATTAGCGTTGCTCATGAGGCTACAGTGACATTTGCTTGTTGAGTCCATATTTGTTTTGCACTAGATAAAGGACACCATTTTTTATTTGTGATAGGAGACACTGGAGTTTGTTTTAATAACCAGCTTTTTCTGTCTTTGTTCCAGACTCAGAAATCTCTTTACCTTCCTTCTTGTAAAAGATACATTTTCTGCTCAGCAACCTGCTGTTATGCTCTTTCCATATTAAAATCCTGATTTGGAACTTAATAACAGTTTTCCTGATGCAGGATTTTGCATTCCTTTTTGATTAGCATTTTTCTGATATTTGTGTTTTGTTCTGAAAGCCTTCAACCAAGTGAGAGAGATCTTGCTTGTATGGCCATGCAAGAGTGGTTAATGCATGTTCAGCCATCCCTGTATTAAAATTTGCTTGCATCTGTTGAAATTTCAGAGTAGGCCACACAATATTTGCTCCTGTCATCCTCCTGTCAAATTGCCAATCAGTATATCCCACACACACAAAGTATTTTTCCATGGAATTCTAGAATCCATTTATGATCATACTTAGGAATGGAATGGAACTTAAGAATGGAATTTAGCTTCCAAAATAATGGTTTTCTACTGACCTGTGTTTCCTGGGTTCTCTCTTCCAGGGATTCATTTATTGTGTTGTTTTGGCTGAATTACTTATGTGATCGCTGCTTAGTATGGGTTTTAAGTTCTCAGATATGTATTTGTTGATCCACATCAGTTAACTCAGAATATTTTTATAGCAGGTATGTTCGTGACTTCGTTGTACACTCAGGCCATGTAGATTGGTATGTGTTAGCCTGGTATCATAATGGGATAGATTGCTTGGTTAACAGGGAACTTCGTAAAGATATAAAATAACTGTGCATCCTTGGTTAACAGTGTTGAAGCTGTTGTCTCTGTCCTTGTGCCTCTTGGCTCTATATGGACACAGGGACATCTGGCCCATCTGGGCCCTGTACAGGTTTCTGCCATTCAGAAGTCTGCCATCCAGACTGATAATATTGACTTCTGAGTACATTTGTTTATGATCAGGTTTATCAAATCCTAGTCTAATCCCAGTCTAAATCAAATCATAGTCTGTAGACCAGGGATTCCAAACCAACTCTCCTTAGAGCCCTGGGGGTCCATGAGAGCTATCTATGGGCTCTCCAGCTTTTCCCTTATATTCTGCTTTAATGGACTAAGCCACAAGGTATTCCTGGCAATGCCAAGAAAGCAAGGAACCGGCTGCTTCCCTTGACTTAGGGTTGGCTTTCTCAGGGCTCACCTATAGTGAAATAATAGTTTCAATTTGTGTTTCTGTCAAATTTTGGTTGTGAATTTTCTAGTAGACCCCAAAAGAAGATCTTTGTTTCTTGGTACAAGTTTATACTGGCCAATTATCTCCACCTGTGACCTTCAAGAAGCTAACACTCTCAGAACTACTCCAATAAAGTGACAAGTTGCAAATGTTCCCAATTAACTTGTTTTGAGAAATGGGTTTTTGGCTGGATGAAGTCAGCATTCAGTCTCCTGGCCGAAGATTGGCCCTTCTTGTGTCTTCTGCATTGGCATCAGTAATTCTATTGGCTTATTAATAAATTGGCAAATACTTTTGATTAGTTCCTGCATTTACAGCTCCACATGGGGAAAAACCATTAAAAATCTTAATTTGTAACACCATTTTGTCAGACCTTTGTCATACCTGCTCAACCTTTGTCGTAGCTGCAACCTGCATGTGGTTTGACCATTCTGTGACTATGGACTTTTGAAACTCTGCCTCAGAACTTTGCCATGATTTGTGCTTCAGTGAGTGTGTTGTGTTAGCAAGATATATTTTACAATATTCTTATTTTTCACTGCTCAATATGACAAATTATCCATGTGCACCTTAATAAATACAATATAGTTTTTTTAACCTTTTGTCTAGTTCTTGACCAAGCTAACCTGTGCCTTGCCATGTGTTACTCTACCAATATTCTGTACTGTGGTTTCTTGGTTCCGGACTGAGTCAAGCCTGCTGTTAATTCTCTGACAGGCCTCAAGACTGGTCTTGGCAGCCTTGGGAACCATTCAGTGGTGGTGGCAGATCTACCTAGTAGGGAGGTCGGTGTATCTAACCTTGTGTTTTGTAATCTTGTTCTGCCCACTCTCATGGGCATGCACTTATTTGAGATCTGCAGAGTTGGCCTCAGCTAAGCAAGGTGTGACCACATCCCCAAAGCCTGAAAAGTATTTCAGGGGCTCCTCCATAGTCAGAAGGTTGAAAAATGACTGCTGTAGACTGTTGGTCATGACCAAAGATAGACAAAACTGGAAGGGTGGTAAGAGTGTTAGGTTAGAACCTGGGTGAACCAGACTCAAATTCCTACTTAACTATGAAGATTGTCTTGGCCAGTTGTTGTTTCTCTTTTAAGCCTACCTCATTGAGTTTTGATGAGAATACAGTAGAGGAGAGGAAAACCAAACATTCTACACTTGCAGGAAGAGTAAGATTAAAAATGTAATGAATACAAGGGAATTGCAGGAATTTCAGATAACCTGGCCTGATTTTTGGCAGGAGGATAAGAGTGCCTTGTGTGAAACAATTAGAAGAGGAACTTTCTAGGGTTTTGGTCCTGTTGTTATGGATGTACCTAACAACTTGGGAGAAAATGGATATAGTGGTCAAACTGGGATCTGAAACCACTTTCATTTTGATATTTCAGTTTTCAAAACAGGCATACTATATCAAGCCTTTGAAAACAGATGTAAGGATTATAGAATTCTATCCTAATTCTAGGATTCCATCCTTGATGGGTGGTTCTCACAGCTTTTGCTAGGGAGGCAGAACTAAAAAACTACTTCTTCTTCCTGACTCCTTGGAGGAACCGCCCATCTGCTCCAGTTTTTCTCCTGCTTTGCAGGGTATGCATTTGTGTGAGCATTTGCTCTTCACCATTTTTCAATAGCTAGCTTAGAGTTGTTATTGTTGTTGTTAGGTGCGAAGTTTTGTCCGACCCATCGCGACCCCACGGACAATGATCCTCCAGGCCTTCCTGTGCTCTACCATTCCCCAGAGTCCATTTAGGTTTGCACCTACTGCTTCAGTTACTCCATCCAGCCACCTCATTCTCTGTCGTCCCCTTCTTCTTCTGCCCTCGATCACTCCCAGCATTAGGCTCTTCTCCAGGGAGTTCTTCCTTCTCATGAGGTGGCCAAAGTATTTGAGTTTCATCTTCAGGGTCTGGCCTTCTAAGGATCAGTCAGGGCTGATTTCCTCTAGGGCTGATTTCCTCTAGGACTGACCGGTTTGTTCGCCTTGCAGTCCAAGGGATTCGCAAGAGTCTTCTCCAGCACCAGAGTTCAAAAGCCTCTATTCTTTGATGCTCAGCCTTCCGTATGGTCCAACTTTCGCAGTTGTTGTATTTATCTCTAATTCCTAATTCTCCATTTCCCTCTGTCTCCTCCCCTTCTTCTTGGGCGGGGGAGGGGGGTTACTTCCGGTTCTTATTAGTGGTTTATAGTTATAGTCCAAGTTGCTATTGTTATTTTTTAAAAGATAGTTTAATACTATTCTTGGATTGTTTGTTTAGTTGTTAAATCAGCCTCACAATGCCCTTATGGCATCCGGCTTGATTAACAATGATTATTTATCGGAGGCATACTTCCTGTCTATGCAAGTAATGGCTCATGGAGCAACGGGCCCAGTGGATTGTGCTCAATTTGGAACCTTTCCGACCGCGGCAGCTCTGGAGCAGCCTGAAAAGCCCGAAAAGGCTACTGGCAAAACTGCAAAGAAAAGGTGCAGGGAAAAGGTGGCAAAGTCTGGCGGTAGTGATCCACAGCACTGGTTAATCTCTGGCAGCCATTTTGTTTGCAGTGTGGCTAGCTCTGCAGGGAACATTCTCCTCATGGCAGGTGGCCATTTTGTCTGCACTGATTCGCGCGCTGCGGAAAGTGTCCC
Organism: Paroedura picta; assembly: GCF_049243985.1. Taxonomy (NCBI): domain Eukaryota; kingdom Metazoa; phylum Chordata; class Lepidosauria; order Squamata; family Gekkonidae; genus Paroedura; species Paroedura picta. The sequence continues at coordinate 104,371,677 of NC_135371.1, read as the reverse complement.
CGCAGTGGCTGGCAACAAAAGTGGCAGCACGATAAATATGATGCAGGGTGAACAAACCAATTTTGTCTCACTGGGGCACCCGCAGACTGGAGGTGGCATTTCTACAAATGTGAGTGAAGGATTACCAGCTGGCATGTCCGCTGAAATGTTTAATTTTATGAGATTCATGTTGAGAAGTGAAATGGCCTCATGGTCAAACCAAACAGAGGTCTGCTTTAAATGCGCCATCTATGCCTTTGCCTCCATTGATGATGTATCCTCTTGTTACCTATTAGTCTCCACCTTCTTCAGTTCATTACGAGCAGGCAACTCGTCCAGTTCCAACTACAGCAGCTAGAAAGAGATGTTATAATATACCTATGTCTTCAGGATCCTCTGTGAGCGATCCAGAAGAAGGGGAATTTCTAACTGATGAGAAAGGAGTTGTGGAGGAAATGCAGGTTCCTGAGCAAACTCAGAGGTTTTTGTAAGCAGGGGGATTTTCAAGACTTTTTACAGTAGTGCTTAGCTGCATTAAGCCTCATACAACCAGAGGCTGCTGAGGCTCCCCCTGATAAAAATTCAAAACCTAGAGTGAAGAGAAAAGAAGAATTTCCCCCCATGTAGACATAGTGCAAAAGGTTTTTCCCATGCCAGAATTTTTTGAGAAAAAGATAAAAGCTGAATGGCAGAAGCTTATTTCTAGCCTTCATTAGAAAAACGTACAAGCTCTCAGATTATGCTGAAGAGTTTCTCCTAACCTCATTGATTGATGCTCCTGTCGCTGCCTTACAGTCACAGGATTTGGTTTCACAGGATGGTGAGGGTCATATAAGAAACCATATGGATAAGAAGGCGGATTTTTCTCTTGAAACAGCACATGAAGCTGTTTCAGTGGCCATTAGGGCATCTACCACAGCTTCCATTACTGATAGGGCTTCCATAGTTTGGACTAGGAAGTTGGATTAGACTGCTACCAGTCAAGAAATCTACTGAAGGTGTCTCCTGATTACTCAAAGCAGCTTGTTTTTTTGGCAGACACCACCCTGGACACTGTAATTTCCGCAGCCAGGGGATTTGCAGTGGTAGCTGCTAGACTGGCCTGGTTAGCAGATAACCATTCCAACACCATAGTAATATCTTATCCCTTTCAGGGAGATAAGTTGTTTGGGGAAGCCCGGAATAGAATTTTGATTGAGACCAGAGACAACAAGCAAAGGATGCCGAAGTTTGTCAGGCAAGGTTCTGACAAAGTTTCAAGGCTTCTCTTTCAGATCTCAAAACACTCTGCCAAAATACCATGACAACAGGAGTGGTTCCTGGGGATATAATTGGTACGCATTTCGGAGAGGAAGATACTCGAGGTTCAACAGGCAAGGTTCAAACAGACAAGAAAGGTAGTGCGAACAGGTTACAAAATAGAGTTTTATTCTCTCCATCCCAGTCATTTTTTGGTATCACCTCCGAGTACAAACCCTCAAAAAAGAAAGGCTCTCTTGCAGGCCATTCACCATCTTTTAGGCATAAAAGCAATAGAGCCTGTCCCATCCACGGAACAGAAAAAAGGGATGTATTAGATTCTGTTTTATTGTTCCAAAGCCAAATGGGGACCGGTGCCCCATATTAGATTTAAGTTTGTGAACCAGTTCATGTGACTGAAGTGGTTTCACATGGAAATGCTAAGGTCAATAGCAGAAGCTCTCAACCCAGAGGTATTCATCACTTCGTTAAATCTCAGGGAGGCATACCTGCATGTTCCCCTCTTTCCAGGGCACAGAAAGTACCATTGTTTCTGTGTGAGGAATTTCCATTTCCAGGTTCAGGTCCTACCATTTGGCCTTACCACAGCTCCTCAAGAATTCACCAAACTGATGGTGATCCTAGTTGTCTCAGTCAGGGTGTTGATTCATCCGTTTTTCGACAACGTCTTGATCTGGGTATCCTCAATACAGAAGTCAATACTAGGGTTGGGCACCTGCGTGTGTGCGCCCACCGGTGCCTGCACCTCCCCCCCCCCCAGCGCTGGATGCTTCAAGCATAAACAGCCGCTTTGGATGCCAAAGCACCCAAGCTTAGTACTACACACAAGAAAAACGATCACCACATTAGAGAATTTCAGCTTGCTGGTGAATCTAGAAAAGACTTCCATCACTCCCACTCAATGTTTGGAACATCTGGGGGTTTTGCCAGATACAAAACAGGGCAAGTTAATGTTACCAGACAAAAAGATAAAGAAAACTAAGGAGTTAGAGGGGGCGGTACTGAACAACAACCTTACCAGAATCATGACTCTAGCGCAGCTCATGGGGTTAATAGCAAACACAGAAGCCTTGCAATGGGGAGGATTCCCTCTTCATCCCTTAAAATCTCTTCTCAGACCCTATCAGGAAAGGATTGCAGCAAAATCAAATCTCATGGTCAGGATCACGCCACTGTTATGGTGGCTAAAAATTGTGAATCTGAAACAGGGATGTTTTTTCTTCGTGGAACAGGCGTCAGTCCTGTTCAGGGATGCCAGCTTCTTGGGTTGGGGGGCAACCCAAGTTTACTTGAGTTGGCATACTCAAGTAAAATGGTCTGCACAGGAGAGGATACTTCCAATACATTTGCTAGAAGTCAGAGCAATTTGACTAGCTTTGGTGCATTTCCAAAGCAAGTTATGTCACAAACAAGGCTTATCTAAACAAACAAGGGGGGGGGGGGGACTTGGTCTTCCTTACTTCACAAGGAGGCAACTTTGATTTTACTTTGGGCAGACAGGACTCTTCTCTCCATGAGGGCAGAACATATAAAGGGTGTCCTAATGATCAGGCTTAAAGGTAAAGGTAAAGATATCCCCTGTGCAAGCACCGGGTCATGCCTGACCCTTGGGGTGATGCCCTCTAGTGTTTTCATGGCAGACTCAATATGGGGTGGTTTGCCAGTGCCTTCCCCAGTCATTACTGTTTACCCCCCCAGCAAGCTGGGTACTCATTTCACCGACCTCGGAAGGATGGAAGGCTGAGTCAACCTTGAGCCGGATGCTGGGATTGAACTCCCAGCCTCATGGGCAGACAGCTTCAAACAGCATTTCTGCTGCCTTACCACCCTGCGCCACAAGAGGCTCAGTTAATGATCAGGCTTAGTCACCAGGAAATTTCAGAAGCAGAATGGTCATTAAATTTAGGTGTTTTCAAGACAATTTTAGTAGCCTCTTGTGGTGCAGGGTGGTAAAGCAGCCAGCATGCTGTCTGAAGCTCTGACCATGAGTACCCAGCTTGTTGGTGGGTAAAACAGTAATGACTGGGGAAGGGAATGGCAAACCACCCGATATTGAGTCTGCCAAGTCTGCTAGAGGGCATGTATTTTATTTATTTATTATATTTATATACTGCCCTCCCCGGAGGCTCAGGGTGGTTTACACGGAACATAAGAACAGTACATGAAACAATCTATAACAGTGGTCCCCAACCTTTTTATCACTGGGGACCAGTCCCCGGGGACCACTCAACGCCTTTTACTGAGGCCCGGTAGGGGGGGTAGTTTACTCCTCTACTCTCAACCACTGCCCTAACACTCTCTGATCGCTATGGTAATGTTTAAACATCCCTTCAAAATAAGATACAGACATGCCACAATAATGAACATAAGAAACATTTTATTTTCATGGAAATTTTAACTTATCACAATGACAAATCAATGGGAACCCTGAGCTTGTTTCTCTGCAACGAGATAGTCCCATCTGGGAGTGATGGGAGACAATGACACCCGAAGTGTGTTGTAAAGGGCTGGGGGGGGGAGGCGTCCTTCGGGGCCCACCTCCAATTAGTCGAAGAACCACATGTGGTCCGCGGCCCACAGGTTGGGGATCGCTAGTCTATAACATATGAATAACTGTACAATAATATTAATAACTAATAGTTGTAACCATATAACAATATAATAGTATAAACAATATAAAAAATGCAGCAGTGCAAACAGGTCCAGAGTATTCTGGTGTCCTGAGAGGGAGGAGGGGGAGCAGGGGCCCTTCAGTCGCTGTTGGTTATGTCTTTTCTCAACCAAATGCCTGGTGGAAGAGCTCCTTTTTGCAGGCTCTGCGGAACTGTTTAAGCTCCTTCAGGGCCCTGATCTCCTCTGGGAGCTCATTCCACCAGGTGGGGGCCAGAACAGAGAATGCTCTGGCCCTAGTTGAGGCCAGGCGGACTTCTTTAGGGCCAGAGACCATTAGCCGGTTGGTAGCAGTGGAGCACAGAGCTCTTTTGGGGGCATAGGCGGGGAGGCGGTCCCTCAGGTACACTGGGCCCTGACCGCATATGGCCTTGAAGGTAATTACCAGAACCTTTAGTCTGATCCAGAATTCAACTGGCAACCATTGCAGTTGGTGGAGAATGGGCCGGATGTGGGACCTCCACAGTGTTGCTGTAAGGATCCTGGCTGCTGTATCTTGGCCGCTGCGTCGAGCAGGGGGTTGGACTAGATGGCCTGTATGGGTCCTTCCAATTCTATGATTCTATGATTTTGAACCATCTGTAGTTTCCGGGTCAAGGCTAAGGACAGGCCTGCATACAACGAGTTACAAAAGTCCAGTCTAGAGGTGACCATTGCATGGATCACTGTGGCTAGGTGTTCCGGGGCCAGATAGGGCGCTAGTAGCTTGGCTTGTTGGAGATGGTAGAATGCCAGCCTCGCTACCTTTGTGATCTGGGCTTCCATTGTGAGGGAAGCATCCAGAATCACACCTAGATTCCTGGCAGAGTGAGCCGTAGAGAGCTGCACATCATCTAGGGCAGGCAGATGCGCTTCCTCACATGGGCCCTTCCTACCCAGCCACAGGACCTCAATTTGGGGGAGAGTCAGAAGGAAGAGCTGGGTGTCATCCATCAGGAGGAAGAGCTGGGTGTCATCTGCATATTGATGGCAACCCAACCCAAACTTCCGTACCAGTTGTGCGAGAGGGCACATGAAGATGTTGAATAGGATAGGAGAGAGGACTGCTCCCTGTGGGACCCCACAAGTAAGTTGTCGGCGGTCTGATGTTCTCTCACCTATTGCAACCCTCTGTCCACGATCCCGGAGGAAGGAAATCAGCCATTGAAGGGTTGTCGCTTGTATTCCGGCATTGATGAGACGGCGAGCTAGAAGCTCATGATCAACTGTGTCGAATGCTGCTGAGAGGTCTAGTAATATCAGCAGTGCCGACCCGCCTCGGTCCAACTGGCGACGGAGGTTGTCCATCAGGGCAACTAGCGCTGTCTCTACCCCATGGCCAGGCCAGAAACCTGACTGGCATGGGTCTAGGACCAAAGCTTCTTCCAGATATTCCATCAGTTGGTTTGTGACTGATCCTTGGTTTGCATCACCCCAAGGGTCAGACATGACTCGGTGCTTGCACAGGGGATATCTTTACCTTTACCAAGACAATTTTGGAGCATTTCAGCAATCCTCTAGTGCAGGGGTAATCAACCTGTGGTCCTCCAGATGTTCATGGACTACAATTCCCATGAGCCCCTGCCAGCATTTGCAAATGTTGGCAGGGGCTCATGGGAATTGTATTCCATGGACATTTGGAGGACCACAGGTTGACTACCCCTGCTCTAGTGGATCTCTTTGCCAGTTAGAATGCTCATCTGCCATGTTTCTTCACCAGATTCTACCCTCCCATAGCGGAGCAGACAGATGCTCTGAGGGCACTGTGGCTGGAGGGTCTACTATACACATATCCTCCCTTTCCATTACTTCCCAAGGTGCTCAGGAAGGTGCATCAACAAGGAACATAGGTCATTTTGGTGGCTCCTTATTGGCCACACAGACCATGGTTCGTGGCAATTCTCAGGTTAGCAGTGGGAAAACACTTGACTTTGCCTGTAATTCTGGATCTATTGACACAGGGCCTGAGCTGGCATTATGATCCCGATTGGCTACAGCTGACCACATGGAGACTGAACCATCAGCTGTCTTAAAGCATGGCCTTAGTGAGAAGGTGACTAACACTATTTTGGCCTCTAGAACATCTTCCACGGTTGAAATATATAATTATCTCTGGAAGGAATTTGTCAGATGGTGCACGTGAAAGAAACAGGACCCACTAAAACCCAGGGTGCAGGTCATATTGGATTTTCTGCAAGAGGGGTTGGACAATGGTATAAAACCATCCACCTTGCGTAGACAAGGGTGCAGCTTTAGGAACTGTGATTCCAAGTGTCGAAGATGTTCCATTAGCCAGGCACCATCACATTCTTGAAGGGAGCTACAGTTATCTCCTCCAACAGTCCATTGGTTTCCAGAGAGTTTGAGTGTGGTGATGTCAGCACTATTAAAACATCCCTTTGAGCCCATTAAGTATATTTTCTTAAGATTTGTATGGCTAAGTTTTTTTTTTTTTTTTTGGGGTGGCAGTAATGTCTGCAAGACAAATTTCTGAGTGTTAGGAGCCCTATCGATGCATAAGGATCTTTGTGTCTTTCACAAAGACAAGGTCGTTTTGCAAACAGATCCTATCTTTTGACTGAAAGTGCAAACTAAATTTCATAGGATGCAGGAAATTAATTTGCCAGCATTCTGTCGTCCAGGGAGTCAGGAAGAGGAAGTAGTTCTTTAGTCCTGCCTCCCTAGCAATAGTGGTGAGAACGGATGGAGTCCTAGAACCCAGGGAGAAGTACCCTTCATGGTGAGTACCAATGGTCATTCTGTTTGCTATATCAGGCTGGTTTTGAAGTATTTCAGCCTACCAGTCAGTCAGTCAGTCACCTTTTATTGGCATAAAATATGTATAGGACATATACAAATAGGGTTTAAAATTTCAACAAAATAATAAAATAGGCCATGGGGTTACATAACCAAACAGATCTTAAAATGATTAAATAAACTATAAAAGATAAAATACAAGGTAGGCAGCATATTATAAAAAACATTGTAAGCCGTGACTTCTTCGGGTAGTAAAAAGTTCCAGCTCTTCAATAATGATGATAATGATGACAATTATGATGATGATGATGATGATGATGCAAAAATATCCTGAGAAAGTCAATCCTCTGAAACAGCACTGCAGCAATAAGTACAGCTACAGCAAAGAAGGGCTAGAGCATCAGCACTTGAAACAGCCAACTCTACCATCCAGGACCTGGGAAACAGATGTTGGGAGGGAATTCCACAGCTGAGATGCCATGGCAGGAAAAGTCTGATTATTTTAAGCTGAGTAGCCAAACTCCTGAATGACATCTTGCAAGATGAGATCACACAGAGCAGAGTTTCCAAAAGAATATTTCAGTGGTTGAGTAGTTTCTAAGTTACTGTGGCATGTTAGAGTGACAATAGCAAGTGCTATGTTAACAGAAGGATCCTTGCTTGTGTGGCTGTGCATGTGCCATGCTCCTTTGACAATAATGAGCACTAACCAGTTACTCCCATCTAATGGAAATGCATTCTTAATGAAATAATAGCCATACTGGTACACAAACACAAACTGGGACTCAAGCTGTAGTTATTGCTGTGTACCGTGTACGAATGAGCCTCTTGTGGCGCAGAGTGGTGAGGCAGCAGAAATGTTGTCTGAAAGCTTTGCCCGTGAGGTTGGGAGTTCAATCCCAGCAGCCGGCTCAAGGTTGACTCAGCCTTCCATCCTTCTGAGGTCGGTAAAATGAGTACCCAGCTTGCTGGGGGGTAAACGGTAATGACTGGGGAAGGCACTGGCAAACCACCCCGTATTGAGTCTGCCACGAAAATGCTAGAGGGCGTCACCCCAAGGGTCAGACATGACCCGGTGCTTGTACAGGGGATACCTTTACCTTTACCGTGTACGAGCAGATATGGTTGCTGTGGGTTTTCCGGGCTGTGTGGCCAGGGTCTGGTAGTTTTAGTTCCTGACATTTTGCCAGTAACTGTGGTTGGCATCTTCTGAGGTAGGACATGGCAACACAGCCTGGAAAACCCACAACAACCATTTGACTCCAGCCATGAAAGCCTTCAACAATTTACTAAATGCCTCTGTGAGAAGAAAACGTTCTGATAGACCCAGAGATTGAAAACACTCCAGAACAAGAAAGCACGCCTACTATGTTAACCTTTCAATTGTACTGCAGAGACACGAGGACCATTCTGGCTCTTCTCACAACAAACAGGACCTTCAAATCTCCACAGGCCAACCACACTGATGACCACTCTATCTTATGCAAGAGAATCCAAATGACAGCCCTCCCCCCTGCCATGTAAATAAAATGCTCAGCAATTGTTCACGCATTCCATACTTTGGCACAGAGAGAGTCTCATCTTGCCATATCCTACCTCTGAAGATACTGGCCATAGTTACTGGTGAAATGTCAAGATCTAAAACTACCAGACCATGGCTACACAGCCCAGAAAAGCCACAATAGCCGGTTGAGTCTGACCATGAAGGCCATAGACAATTCAAACCACTTTTGTATCATTTTACTCACACTAAATAATACTTCAAGGAAAGCTTACTAAACAAGTGCATCAGTTCCTGGACTTGGAGCTTCTCTTTCCTGGGAGAAATGCCATGGAACCCGACTGTATTGGCTTGAGGTCTTTTTGAAAATGTTTTACACAGCTTTCTTTGCTTGTTCAACTGTAAATATATCTGGAATCATTTAATCGAGTATGCATGTTACCTAATGCTAAAATACATCCAGCCTAAGACATCGAAAGTGGTATAGAAGTTCTATGAATCTTATCTGTAACACTCAAATAGTCTTTTTTAAAACATGGTTTCTTTCCTTTTTCCTCCTTTTCCTGTAACTTGCTGATGGGGTTGATTGGTTGCTTTCTCACATATTTTTCCTTGTAGGCTATTTTTGCTCAGAAAAAATAAGTTATGTCTTAGCTCCCTGGTGAATAGTGTCCTTGTATTGTAAGAGAATAATGGCTAACTGGAAGAAATCTGTTTTACAGAGAGCTAGTTATTTAAATTCCACCTACTGCATACATTTTTGCCATTCAAGCTTTGACATTTGGGATTTCCCCCCCCCAAAAGAAGATTGTTCTGTATTGTTCTGTAAAGTAACCAGAAATCTTCCATGACTTATGGAGTCACCTGAGAACTTAGGAGGGGGTCGGTACAATCTACAAAACAGCTTTTATTTTTCATGGTTGTTGCTATTTTTAATGGTTGTTTTTCATGGTTGTTGGCACCTATACAGATGAGAATGGAGCCACATGAAGCCAGTCTGTGGTTAGCAAAAGAAGCTTTGATTCTCACTAAGACCTTTAAGCAAGCCTCACTTGGGAGCATTCATGGGGATCATGGAGCTATCAGTGCTTAGACTACTGGCCCATCTGGTGCAGTCTTTTTACTCTATTACAGACACTTCTAGGTCTCAAGCAGAGTAAGGTCTTCCCCCAATATCTGGTATCTGAGGTGCCCTGGAATGGGACCTCATTCCCTGCCCCACCTACTGGGTGAACTCTCTCTGGCCCGACCACTGGACTAGGCTGATTTCTGGCTTGTACACCCCTGCCTCAGCACAACAACCTGGCCGAGTAGGTGCGGCCTGGTAGGATAGCACAATTTGCACTCACTATGGAGGCGATGCTGGCGGACTTTCGGGCTCTAAACCAGATGCTGGTAATACAGGCCAGTGTGATTGCCTTGCAGCAACAAGCCACTGCTGGCACCAGAGTTGCCTTCCATGTGCCCTCTTAAAGTGCCAGAGAAGTTTGACAGTCGCATTAAGGACTTCCCTAACAGCCAGCTCAAGGTTGACTCAGCCTTCCATCCTTCCGAGGTCGGTAAAATGAGTACCCAGCTTGCTGGGGGGTAAACGGTAATGACTGGGGAAGGCACTGGCAAACCACCCCGTATTGAGTCTGCCATGAAAACGCTAGAGGGCGTCACCCCAAGGGTCAGACATGACTCGGTGCTTGCACAGGGGATACCTTTACCTTTACCTTTTTAACTTCTTTGTCCAAGTTAAATTGTTTATCAGCACTTGTGTATATGACTTTCCAAATGACTGGGCCAAGGTCTGTTTTTTGATCAGCCTGCTAAATGGTCCTGCCACCTGCTGGGCTACCCCCCTATTCTGGCTGGAGTTCCGGGTTTTGGCGCCTTTGCACGGTTCAGGGCTTGGATGAATGCTGCCATTGGCAATGCCCAGAAAGTCGCCCACGCTGCATGCTGTATCCAGCAGCTCAAGCAAGGGAGTCAGTCTGTGCAGGACTATAATGCTGCATTCCAAATCTTAGCACAGGACCTCCACTGGAACGAGTTCACCCTCATTGATCAGTACATTGCCAGCCTGGCAGATGAAGTCCTAGACGAGCTAGCTCGAGTAGACCAGCCCTATGTGCTCACAGAGTTGATGCAGCTCTTTTCATATCAACGGCTGCCTGGAGTAGTGGCGGCTGACCCTTCTGGAGTCCATCCTAGGAACAGGGGTGGGAACCCCCCGCCCAGCTCAACTCCACCACCAGCCTTGCCTAATAAACCCAGATTGTGATCTGGCCAATGGCGCCCACCACAGCTGCTGATCAGGAGGTATTCTGCGCAGAGCCAAATAAAACAGTTTAAAAAACAACCAGTTTAGACCGCTTTATTATATTACAATCATTGTTCTGCATTGAAAAACTACGTTGCAATGCTCTTTGCATGAAACAGTTCATAGCCTTGCCCCCTGTAGTTTTGCCAACTCCCCTTTGTTCTCTAATGCAGTCACTAATCTGCATAACTAAGGAGCTTCTCTGCATGACTAATAGAGCATCTCAGGCAGGCAGGAAAGAAATGATTCGGTGAAAAGCAGCTTTCAGAAACAACGCTTAAAAGATGCTTAAAGCACCGAAGAGACAGTTCACCATGCTTAGCAAAATCAGTCTTGCGAAGTAAATTCACTCTTCTGTGCAGAAATCAGAAAAACAACGATGTATTTAGTGAGTTTTCATCAGCTTATCCATCATGCAGAAAGAGGCCCTGGAATAGTTGCAGGCCCTGTACCAGGTTCTTTGGGAAACCCTCCAGGAGGCCTAGAACCAGTACAAGACCCATGCCGATGCACATCGCCTGGAAGGGGCTCCTAGCTTAGTAGGCAGCAGAGTGTACCTCTCCACCAAGCACCTCAAGTTAGCTTGGTTCTCAAAGAAATTGGATGGCTGGTACTTCAAAGTGGTGCAACAGATAAACTCTATAGTGTACCAGCTCCGGCTGCCGTGATTGCTTTAGATTTACCCGGTATTCCATCAGTCCTTGTTCCAGCTGGTGGCACCAGATGATCCCCACCACCCAGTTCCAGCTCCACCTGATCCAGTAACCATCGATGGAGAGGACGAGCTTTTGGTTTGGTGAATTCTGGACTCCTAACTATTATGAGGTACCTGTCATATCCATCCTCCAATTTCAGCCAGGAGAGTTGAGTTAGAAGCTTGCTGAGCTCTGTACCCCCCTTGTAGTGTCTCCCTTTTGATCCTTCCCAGGCCTTTTGGCCAAACTTTATGGTTCAGGGAAGATCTCCCTTCACCGCTGTGAGAACTCTGAGAAATTTCTCTTATCACCCCGCTTGTCCTTGGGTGCTGCAGATTTACAACCATAAGAACAGACTGGATGTCTCCATCTATTCGCCTTTTTAGATCTATAGCCCTTTCCTATGTGAACCCGCCTCTATACCTGAACTGCCCGCCTTATAAAAACCCCTACGGGGGTAGCCTGTCCCCGTCTCAGTCAATGTTCCCCTGCACCTACTATGCTGTGGTTTTTCGCATCATCCAATGTGATCTTTCAATAAAGACTAGCTTCTTCGCACCACATGTCTCAGGAGCAGTTTTGTTTAAGAGGGGCTCTTCTGATAGAGCATGATCAGCCTCAGTTCATGACAGTACCCTCCAGGACTTTGTTGACTGGGAGAGGTATGGTTCTGAAGACCATACCTGGGAACCGACGGTGGATGTCCACGCTCCAGACTTGGTTCTTGACTTCCATCAGCGGTACCCTGCATAGCCAGGAACTGACCCTGTGGAAAGGGGGGATAGTGTCAATGCCCCCTGCTGCACCTCTGGCTGAGCCTCCAGAGGGCACTCTAGAGATTGCAGCTGATCCTGATCCTCTGCCCGGATCCAGCACTCTCCAAGCATCCCCTGGAGGTCTGGCCAGTGAAGATCAGGTTGAAGATTGGGACTAGCCCAGTGCCCCAGAGGATGAACAACCTGGTTCCAGCCAGACTGGCACCCAACCTGATGTGCCTGCATATGCCAGCCCTGAAGACTTGCCAGAGGAACAGCACTGCACTACTAGTCCCAGGCAAAGACCCCAGCAAGACCTACACATCAGCAGAGGAGGAGGAGATCAACCCTGACAGCTGACAGGAGATTGGCATGCCTATCCGCTCACTGTAAGGTTAGATGGGGTTCAGCTGGCCTTCCTTTTTACAATGAGGACTGGGAGCAGCTGCAAGCCCTCTGTCTGTGGACTGCCCCACCCAGCTTAACTGTATTTCAGAAGGGCCCTGAGGCAAGGTCCTTTTTGGGTACATCCTGTGTGTTCCCTGCCTGTCTTCCCAGACTACTACTTGTTCTGGTTCACTATCGAAAAGCTCTGTCTGACTGTCTCCTGTTTCCTGACTTCGGCCTGATTCCTGACTACGCTCCCAGTTCTAGACCTATGGCTTGGCTTCTGACTATGTGCCCGGCTTCTGGCCTTGATTTGGCTTTGACTGTTTCTGTGGCTCCTGACCCCAGCTCAGCTCCTGACCCCAGCTCGCTCCCCGCCCCACCTACTGGGTGAACTATCTGGCTCCGGACCCCCCCGGAATGGACTCTGGTTTCTGGCTTGCACATGTCTTCCTTGGCACAACAACCCGGCTGAATAGGTGTGGCCAGTAGGGTCGCAAAGGACCTTGCTGTAATTTCTGGGATGGTTTCAGGGAAGCAGAGGAACACATGCAACAGTATACAATCTCTCAGACCCATACCTTTCCTGCCCTAACATAATCGTCATGTAAGCCCATTGATTTTCAGTGGATTTAGAAGGATGTTAACTTAGTTTATGATTGCACTGATATACACACTTTCAATGACACATACACAGTTACAAACACCCTGCTGTTCAGTGTGTGGCCCTGTAGGATTAATAGTTGAATGAGTTGCCAATTTGAAAGAGGAGGGACCAAAGGTCATGAATTCTTAGCACAGGAAGGGTGGTGCCAGGTTTGAAGCACTAATCATTGCTTTCTCAGCAGTTAAATTGCTGTGCTTAAATCCCCTTTGGTGATATGAGTAAAAAGGTTTGAAGGGATTATATCTCTCTAGTGAGAAGTTGCTACAAAGCTATTTCAACAAAATGCTAATTCAAACAAATTGTCTGGGTGTCTTAAAATATCATTTCGAAAGTGTCATATTGATTGCTGAGTTGTGGAGGGCTTTTCTGATTGCTTGGTTGAGTTTCTTGTATAGTGAAGAGGGCTAAACATATTCTAACCAAAATCTGATCAGTGGGAGGTGAGATTGAGAAAGCCTTGTTGAACCTGAGGGCACTTTTGGAATTCTGAGTATAGGCAGTGGATGCTACCCAGCTGAATGGCTATCAAGGGGGAGTGGGGGCTCATTATCAGACAGCTGACATGGGGGCTCCATCTAATCACAAAACATTGGGAGGTTCCATAAAATGTTAGGAGGAGCCAAACCTCATCCTATAATGGAGACAGCTGTTTCTGAGTTGATGCTTCCTGTGAACACAAAGACTTTCATGGGGACTTCTGGCATGCTTCTTGCTCCAGTTTGTGAAGGAAAGCCACAGTTGGCTCTTTGCTTTGAAGAAGTTGTTCTGCAATGAAGTGGGCACCAAGAAATATATTTCTGGGTTGGTTGCATAATGTTTGGGATTATGGCTTTAGACTGCATCCACAGTTTATTTATTTAGAGAGCTACAGAAGAATGTTCTGGTTCTAGCATATGGATGTTTTGATGATTGTTCATGTGAAAGCAGGAAAACCCTGGTTGCTCCATTGTTCTCATTTTAGCCATGTCTCCTATTTATAAGCCAAACTAGTAAATAAGCCCGCTGCAGGCAAAATGCAGCGGGCGCTAGCAGGGCGCGCGAAGAGGGTGGCGGGGCTGTGCAGGAGAACGGCGGCGATGGGAGAACGGGAGAAAGGGACAATGACGGCAGTGGGCGGGAAAGGCCTCTGCCGGCCCCGGGCGCTCCTTTGCTGCCGCGAAGGAGTGCCCGGGGCCGGCAGAAGCCGGGAGAACGGCGGCGGTGGGCGGGAAAGGCCTCTGCCATCCCCGGGCGAAGGAGCGCCTGGGGCCAGCAGAAGCCGGGACAAAGGCGGCGGTGGGCGGGCAAGGCTACGCGCGCCTCCCAATTGGCCACTTGGCCCCTGAGTGGTTCTTGGAGAGGGCCAATCAGGAGCCGCTTTGCGGCTCCTGATTGGCCCTCTCCGAGTTTTTATCCTGGACAGGTCCCGCCCTAACTCCTCCCACAGAGCCCTTACTCTTTTATTTATTCCGCGGCGCGGTGCGCTGTGCCGCGGGGCAGGGTTTAAAGATGATTAAATAGACTAGATCATATGCCTCACTGGGAATTTTTGCAGATCTTTCTTTTTAAAGGGCTGTGGGAGCACATACATGAATAAACAGCCATCCTTTCAGATACCTAAAAACATTAAAGGAATTTAAGAACTGAAGGGAGAGGATGTGTGTCCAGGAGGTGCCCACAACACAGTAAAATGTACACACTTATCGTGTGTCTAGAGGTTTAGTACAACTTTCAAATGCTACTCCTATAAAACTAGCTTGATGTCAGACACAGAACACAAAAAATAATTGTACAATACCATCACCAAATATTTAAAAACCTATTGTGTTGATGTAACTAGTGTAGTATCTCCTAATATCATGTGACTTTGAGTATAACTAAATCAGCACTCTTATTGTGTTGTTATTATTAAATTTCTATGCTGTCTCAAGCCCATATGGGTTCGGGGTGGTTCTCTATAGTAAAACATATACATAAAAATAAAATAATAAAACACAATACTAAAACTGTTAAGAAACCAATCCTCCCCATGGCCATCCACATAAATTTTGACCATCATTCTGGAACTATAATTGGATTGTCCTGTACCATTCTTTGTGTCTTCTTTGTCTACTTTGCTCATTCTGATATGCACAGCTCATTTTTGTAGAATAACAGCATGATAATGGTTGCAGTTTAACACAAGATGCAGCCCGGCGTTGTTTTAAAATAAGTGTTTCCTGGTGGTGTTGGGATTTTTTTTGGGGGGGGGGGGTAGGCAATGCATTTTCCTATGATGGAAATATACCATAGGCTTCAGAATTATATGTTTGATCACTCCCGTATTCAGCTACGATAAGTCCTTTTATTCTTTTTGCCCAGTTTGAGAGGCCCTTCCTTTCTGATAAAACATGCTTTACGTAATCTATCTCTTACATTTCTATCGAAGGAACTTAGGCTGATGGTGTATGTTTCATCATCGCATTAGAGAATAACAAGCCCAATATGACCCACAGTGAATTCCTATGCAGAGTTCCTCCATTCTAGGATCATTGGCTTCAGTGGATTTAAACTGGATAGGATAGCACTACCAGTGAGCTTCATGTATAAGTGGGAAATTCAATCTAGCTCTCTCAGACCTAGACCAAACCAGCATACCACAGTAGCTCTGTTACTATTCTGATGTTATCTCGATACTCGTTAATGCAAAGAGCTTGATTTGTCTTGCTCTGGTAGTCTGCTTAGCTCAAAATAAGTTAATATTAATTTTAGGGAGAATACAAAGAACATGCTAGCTCATAGTCAATTATTCTAACTCTGCCTGGGTATTTCAGGTTACAATTTTCATTTAGTATATCATCAGCTGTTGGTTTTGATTGGCTCTGGTCAAGCCTGATTCAGATACAGGTATGGGCTTAAGAAACTCTTAATGTCTAGTTTGCTTTCCCAAATATTTCCTATATCAGACAAAGACATTTCTAGTTCATTTTAGTTATAATATGCAAGTATAATTATTGGAGATTTTTTGCTTCTATTTTCTCTATCTGCATTTTTAACACTGACTAAGTGAAAAGAAAATTATACCATCCATACTAATACATAGCTAAAGGAGAACAATTACATAGCTAAAGGAGAACAAAGGAGCCAGTTTGATGTAGTGGACTTCTAATCTGGCGAGCCGGGTTTGATTCTGCGCTCCCCCACATGCAGCCAGCTGGGTGGCCTTGGGCTCGCCACAGCACTGATAAAGCTGTTCTGACTGAGCAGTGATATCAGGGCTCCCTCAGCCTCACCTGCCTCTCAGAGGAGAGGAAAGGGAAGGCGAATGTAAGCTGTTTTGAGACTCCTGCGGGTAGAGAAAAGCTGCATATAAGAACCAATATGTGTCCATAAAAATACTTTATCAAAATATAAGCAAGTCACATGAGAGGAGCCGTTCCTTAAAAAATCTCTCGGTTCAGCTTCCTCTACTTATAGGTTTTTAAAAATCATCTCCTAGTAATAGCTAGCTGTCCCTCTGGATAAATGTACACATTCTTGGATAACTAATTATAACTCCAAATGTCATACAAAAGATCATACAAAGATAAGAAGAAAAGATGGAAGGAGCCTAAGGAAGGCAAGGTGGCTCCATAAGCAGCTGTCAAATGATTTGAGGAATAAAAAAGGGTCATTTAGGAAATGGAAGGAAGGCCTTATCACCAACGATGAGTATTAACAAATAACCAACGATGTAGGGAAAGTATTAGAAGAGCTACAGCTCAATATAAGCTTAGGCTAGCAAGAAGTGCTAAACATAGCAAAAAATCATCTTTATTTCTGTTTCAAGTAAGAAAAAGAGTAGGGACTCTTTGGGACCACTGCGAGGACAAGAAAGTGCAATTATAAGAGATCATGATGAAGAGAGGGCTGAACTGCTTAACTCCTATTTCTACTCAGTCTTCTCTTCTGATGGAAATAGTGCTCAATGTGGCAAAAACGTATCACAATGGGGGATGGGAATGGTGGCCTAGGATCACTGAGGGCATTCCATAAACCCCTAGTTTCTTTAAAATGAAACAAATACATCTAGGCATACTAAACTTTGCCAGACTGTGATGACCTCTTTTAGAAATAGAAACTTAAAACAGCCATTCTCCTCTCTTATTCATTCCTTGGCACGTCTTAATTGCAAATGTATCTTTTAATTCTTCATTTCTTAATTGCAAATGCATCCTAGAACAAAGTTTGAGTCTTGTGGCATCTTTAAGGCCAACAAAGTTTTATTCTGGGTATAAGCTTTCCTGCGCATGCACACTTCTTCAGTTACATTGAAACAAAATGCACTAACAATTACATATAGATAGCGGGTGAGGAGGAAGTTGCCAATTAGAGCTAAATTGGATTCAGGCAATTGGTAAGACCTGTGTATAGCAGCAGATGCGTAA
The DNA here is from genome assembly GCF_049243985.1 of Paroedura picta. Lineage (NCBI taxonomy): Eukaryota > Metazoa > Chordata > Lepidosauria > Squamata > Gekkonidae > Paroedura > Paroedura picta. Next base: position 104,354,334 of record NC_135371.1, on the reverse strand, counting down.
TAAAATAGTTTACAAACAGATGTGAAAACAACAATATTAGTGTGCATGGTGAGAGAAAAAAATGATATCTCTATTAAGGCCTGAGGGTTCCTTTTTCCTGAGTGTTGTACTAATTTGTAACTCAGCAATCTCCCACTAAGAAACCACTCAGTCAGGAACTTCTAATCTGCTTCTGAAATTCTTTTACAAAAAAACAGCTGCTTGAAGGTCCTCCATTGGGATGTTGAGGTGTTCTCTTGCAGTGTCTTGTTTTTTTTATAACAAATTTTTATTTTCATTTTACACAAGATAGAAAAATACGAGAACATTAATAAGGCCCATCATATTTCACAAAATAAAAATATAAAGTACAGTAAGCCCTAATTGTGAATACTGATAATACAACTTATAATCCCCCCCCCTATAATGGCCCTTTATGATTCATTTTGCTAGATAGCTCAAGCATGGACCCCATTGTTCTTGGAAAGCAGCTTCTGTTTTACCATTAACAATCAATGTTAATTCTGCTAGGTCTGCCAATTGGTCTAACCAGTCATCTATTGAAGGTAGATCTTGCAACTTCCATTTCCTGGCCACTACCAATCTTGCTGCCATGGTCACGTAGAAAAAGAAAGTTCTGGTTTGAGCTGGAAGGCACTGCGGTGAAATAATAACATACATTCGGGTTTTAAAGGAAATTTTTGAACCAAGATTTTCTCTAAAACAGTGTGGACCTTGTGATGAAATAATAAACTTTATTATTGTAGCCCAAAGAAGGGTAACAACATAGATTAAAAACAATCCACTGCATAGTAAGATTAGCATACAATCAATAAAACATTTTATAAACTACAATAACCTCCAACTTATTTGAACTAGGGAGGAATTCTTGATGGTCTATTTAGGCCTCAACCACAGGGCTGGTGGAACAGCTCTGTCTTAAAAGCCCTGCAGAACTGGTTAAGGTCCCACAGGTCCTTGCTCTCTTTTGGCAGAGCATTCCACCAGGATGGGGCCAAGGCCAAAATGGCCCTGGTCCTTGTTGAGGCCAATCTTACTTTCTTTAGCCCAGGATCCTGAGCAAGTTTTGAGGGGCATAGTGGAAGTGATGTTCCTGTAGATACACTGGTCCCGGACTATTTAGGACTTCAAAGGTTATGTCAGATTGGTGTTCACTTTTCCTTTGGCATAGGGTTTGGCCTGTTTGCCCTATGTAGAGAACTGACGGGCATTGTTGGCATTTCATATCATATGCAAGATTAAAAGACTAGCAATAATGCTCTTGTGTGAAAAAAATGCAACAGGCTCTAGAAAGCTGTTTGGGGATTGGATCTGAGAAAATAAGATGATTAATGGGGAAACCATTGTTCAATCTCTCACTTTGAAGTACCTTTTAATGTTTGGCAAAAGTAAACAATAACCATTCTTCTCATTAAAATTATTATCCTTCCCTCCCTCCCTTCAAGGAGCACATGGTGGAGTATGTGATCTCTCCTTCTCCTATCCTCACAACAACCCTATGCAGTAAAGGAGGCTAAATAAGAGAGACGGGATCGAGAGCACCCATGGAGCTTTTAAAGTTTCAGGGGATTTTATTATTGTTATTATTAATACCAAAGGGGCTGTCACTATACATAGGAAGAGTGCTGCCAATTGCACTGGAACACTTTGGGCAGCCAGTTTATGACAGCCTTTCCAGGCAGCCCTCAGCATGACCCACATTGGAAGCTCTCATACTCAACCAGGTTGTTAAAGCAGGTCTCAGCTGGGAATGCCAGAGGTTGTGCTCACATCCAGGCATGCAGGGCTAGGCTGTTGGTCTAAGCTGCTATGGCCATCCAAGCGCTGATGATGACACTTCGGCCCAACACCAGCCTCGGTCTCCTCCATTGGTCCCACTCTTGTCCTGGCCTTGTTGGAAAGGGTGAGAACAGCCTGTAGCTTCCTGCACTCAGTATTAAGGGCTGTCCCATCATATTCACAGCAGACGTGAAGGGGGGGGGGGGTTTGCACAATCCAGAATAAGAGCAACATTTGGTCCCAACTGGAAAAGGCAGTCTGATTTCATCAGTGGTTGCTGAGCAGATCCCTTGGACTGCCATTTTCCTATTGGTGCAATATCCCCCGCTCAGGGCCAATCACCTCCTCCTTTAAGAAGTAAGTCATTGCTACCACAGTTTTCATTAGATAGATAGATAGATAGATAGATAGATAGATAGATAGATAGATAGATAGATAGATAGATAGATAGATAGATAGATAGATAGATAGATAGATAGATAGATAGATAGATAGATAGATAGATATTAGCTTCAAAGCTTGTTCCTAAGAATGGGCCTTGAAAGGGTCCTCTCCCCAGCCCCCGGCCAGGCAGCTTAAGGTGGCTTTGGGCCACAGCTCGCAGCCAGATCAAGTGGGGCGGGCAGGGGCTGGGCAGCTCGTTAGCAGGACCAGAACAGAGCTCCTTAGCAGGCAGTCAGCAGGCCCAGCCTGGCAGGCTGGGAGGCCCTCGTTAGCAGCCCTCCACCACGACCCTTTGCCCAGGGCCTCTCCCCTTACCTGCTGCTGGCTCCAGGCACTGAGGCGTCTGCGAGCAAAGAGGCTAGAGTCCAGGGAAGGAGGTCATTGTCTACTAGAGCTTGTAAGTTACTGATGATATGTTGAACTGTTTTGAGTTGAGAGCTGAAGGATAGCTGGGTGAAACACCAAGGATGGTATAGGCAAGCTTTGCAGATGGATGGCGAACGTTCTCAGTGGAATATGCTGAAGAAGCTTTGGGGTCTAAGAAAATGCTTAGTCATTTGCATGGATGTTGATTTAGATGGCAGAAGTGATATGAGGTATGGATTTTCAGAAAATCAAACAGGACTGCAAAGATGACATTGCCCCACTCATCTATGACCTTTTCAAGACCCCAAGTTTCTTCTGCTTTAAGTCCCGTTTTTCCTCAGGAAATCACATATTCCTCATATAAACAGACCAGGGGCATATCATCCAGGGGCATTCCTGGATTTAGAGGAAAATGCTGTTGAAAAGGCATTTCTTGCATACTTTGATTTCAAAAGTAGGATTGTGGCATGTATAGGAATAAAACCTGGGGCAATTGTAATAAAAAGTGCACCCTGATGACTCACCTGGGAAATATTACATAAGAACAGCAGGCTTTCTTGTAGGTGCTTAAGTAGCTATGCTATAGCAAGTAACTTGTGGTAAATTGAATTCTGTTTTTGTGGTTTTAAGGTTCCAGTACATAGACAGCTGTAAAGTGAGTGATCATGAGAACACTGATAATGCTCTATTGGCTTGTACTGTAAGTCCTCTGAAACCAACACACGGACATCCTGTTGTTGTTGTGGAAAGATGCTAGTTCTAGCAACAAGCTGGCTTGTATTGGAACATGCTATAGACATTGGGACAGCAATATGTGGGAAGTGGAAACTATTGCCATAACAAAAATATTTATTACAACAAAGTATTGCCAATACCCACAGAATGCTCACCCAGAAATTTACTTTCTGACCCAACAAAGCAAAGTCCCAGAGTATCAGGCACTTGATCAAAGTTGGTTTATTAGAAGGAACATACAGGAACAGGCATCAATAGAAGTTCATCTCAGCAAGTAAATTGATGAGGACAATTTAAACAAAGGACCTACAGGGGTATCTATAGCTCTGGGCCCCTGCCCCTAGCGTCTCGGTGAGAAAAGGGGTTCTCAAGGAAAAACGTTTCAGCACAGAAGTGTGAATTCTGGTGCCAGCCATACTGGGTTGTCTCCCCAGATGGCTTTCTACTCCTTTCTACTCCTAGCCTCTACAAGTGTTGTTTACTATTTAAAAGGGGAACACAGTGATACCTCTTGCCTTTCACAGGCGATGCAAAGCATAAACAGGAAGGGAGGGGTGCAGTGGAGGAACTACCAGGGATTGACATTGTACAGGACAAGCATTACCTAAAATGAAGTAACTTAGCAGCTACTGGTGCTTGTAACTTTATTGCAAAAAGGTCACTAATGTCTGAGCAAGATCAGAAACAGCTTTTAAAGGGTGCTGCTTATTGGTGTGTGTGGCCACTGGTGAATCTCCCCAAACCTGATTGGTAAGGAACGCCACTGGAGCGATTTCCCTTGTATGTGTGTTTGTGCATGTGTCTGTATGTGTGTGCATGTACAAAGCCAATAGAACATGAAAAAAGAAGAAGCTAGTGTTGTATTTTCATCTGTGATGTGATAAGCCAAATTGGGAAGGTAACATATGGACTTTGGATGAATGTTTCCTATTTTGTGGGGGAGAGACGTGCAGCAAAAAAAAAATCTGATTTTGGTTTTATCTTCTTAAGCTGGATGTAATCCACTTTGAAGGACAGAATCTGAAGAGAACTACTAGCTATTTAGCAGTGAAGATCAAATTAACACAAAGCAGAAAAGAAATTAGTTTTATGATGCTTTCATGCTGTTCTGTCAGTGTCACCTCTCAGCTATGACAACAATCTCATCCTGTTGGCAAGTTCAAGTATCTGGAGCAGCCGTAAACTTAAGCTGCAATCAAATCTTATAAACAAAAGTGTTGGGAGCATAACCCTTTAGGCTGCTCCAGATGAGCCACCAGGTATGAAGAGTGGATGGGCTGGTTTTGATTTTGCATTTGTGCAGGATTGCAGTGATGAACTGCAAGGAGGTTTCCTGTGCACTGAAGCTTTCGACTTCCTTGCAATTACTCTTTGAGAGTTCTTGGGAGGCATGTTGCAAGGAGGACTTATTTTTAAGGCAGACAAATGCCTGTTAGGGTAACATAGTAGAAAAGAGGAGGAGCTGTAAATCAGACAGGTTTGGACCTTGCCTCTTAGTTGACCTGAGGCATATGGCTGTTTCTCAGCCCTGCAGAATGGGAATAATATTCATGCTGACCCTGCAAGATAGTTGTAGCATCTGCTGAAAGATAATATGCTTGACCAAAGGAAGGTATACTCCTTCTTTCTGCAGTGGTCATCCTCTTCCACCAAGCATGCAGCTTAGGAAGGGGTGACAGACTGGTGACAGATGTCACAGCCAGGTCACCCTCACATCCTGCTGTTAAAAGGATGTATAGTAAGTGTTCTGATTTCTCAGAGCCCTATAAAATGCATAGTAGTACTTCGATTATGAGCCTCTTGTGGCGCAGAGTGGTAAGGCAGCTGTCTGAAAGCTTTGCCCATGAGGCTGGGAGTTCAATCCCAGCAGCCGGCTCAAGGTTGACTCAGCCTTCCATCCTTCCGAGGTCGGTAAAATGAGTACCCAGCTTGCTGGGGGGTAAACGGTAATGACTGGGGAAGGCACTGGCAAACCACCCTGTATTGAGTCTGCCAAGAAAACGCTAGAGAGTGTCACCCCAAGGGTCAGACATGACTCGGTGCTTGCACAGGGGATACCTTTACCTTTTAGTACTTCGATTATTTCTATCTGTATATAAAATCTCAAACACTGGGAAGAAATTAGTCACCTTTTTCATAACTATAATTGCACAACTTGATATTACAGTCTTGTTCATGTTTGGGGGCTGGTGGTTATCAGTGAGCTCTATTAAGAAATATTACTTCTACCTGCCCATGTAAACATTTAACCCTTTTCCCTTTTGTAGATCATGATTGAATTTTGCCCAGGTGGAGCAGTGGATGCAATTATGCTTGGTAAGTGCCTTCAGTTTCATCATAATGAACCTTTTAGGGGTCTTTTGGTTGACAAATCAGATCACATCATCAGTCAGCCACTCCTGCCTTTCTAAATTGCTCAAGGTGGCATGCAACATAAAACATTAAACAAAAATAACATTAAAACCACCATAATAAAAAATTCACAAGAGAAAGTTTTGCCCTCAACATTCATCTCCCAGCCACCAATTAGCCACATCAGTTGACAAAAAGGCTCTTTGGAATAGGAATTTTACAAGTTCTCCTGCAAATAAATAAAAAATGTGCGTTTTGGAAATCTGTCAAATTGTGCCACTTAAAAGGAGGGTAAACAGTGAATACCCAGCTGCTAGTGGAGGATGGACTGGCCATCCTTAGAACAAATTGATAATATGGGCCCGTGGAAAGATAAATGGCTCACGGCACACTCACACATGAAGGGTTACCATATATCCATGAGAGATCAAGTTGATACAGAGGGAAGACATCTGCCATCAGGATGGATATTCGCTGATGCTTTACTTTATGCAAAATAAGGTAAAGGTATCCCCTGTGCAAGCACCGAGTCATGTCTGACCCTTGGGGTGACGCCCTCTAGCGTTTTCTTGACAGACTCAATACAGGGTGATTTGCCAGTGCCTTCCCCAGTCATTACCATTTTATCCCCCAGCAATCTGGGAACTCATTTTACCGATCTCGGGAGGATGGAAGGCTGAGTCAACCTTGAGCCGGCTGCTGGGATCGAACTCCCAGCCTCATGGTCAGAGCTTCAGACAGCATGTTGGCTGCCTTACCACCCTGCGCCACAAGAGGCTCTTTTTGCAGGTATACCTACCTTACCTTATGCAAAATAGCAGGCAACTAAATAAAAGTTGGGCTGTGTCTCCAAGAATAAATTGTAGTATAGGGAGGACATTTTATAATAGCTCTTGGTTTTGTATGAACAAACCTGTACAAAGGTTGCATTGTAAGGATGGAATGCTTAGATTTGCTATGACTAAGTAACTGAACAGTGGCCCTGACAGGGGTTGCTTAGATTTGCTGGTCTTCCTGAAAAAGGAGAAAAGGGGCTTTCAGTTTCTCAGGATTTTAGTCTCTGGTTTGATCAGGCAGAAGGTCTCCTGTTTCATCTTTTGTCTTCCGGTGGAGCCCTACATTGGTACTGTGCCTGCACAGGCTGGCTATGGATATTTCCTTGCTAGCAAAAACACTCCAAAGAGGGGGTACATAACTCTTTTTAGAGCTGGTGCATGCATGGGATTCCCATTGAATGTAGCACATGCTCCGATGGTGGACACCTCCTTCCCTTGTTGTAGTGGTTAGAAGCGCGTTCTAATCTGGCGAGCCAGGTTTGAATCTGCGCTCCATCACATGCAACCAGCTGGGTGACTTTGGGCTCACCACAGCACTGAGAAAACTGCTCTGACCAAGCAGGAATATCAGGGCTCTCTCAGCCTCACCCAACTCACAGGGTGTCTGTTGTGGGGAGAGGAAAGGGAAGGCAATTGTAAGCCACTTTGAGACTCCTTCGGGGAGAGAAAAGCGGCATATAAGAGCCAACTCTTCCTTTGTCCACTGAAGACTGGTTTATTACTCTTCTTCAAGAGTTTGTGGGAGGCAAATCCCTTTAGTGGGAACCCCTCCCCCCAATATGTTGTAATTGTGAGAATCTTCAGTTATTCAGAAAAGCAACATTTTGGGATAGGTTTGGAAATCCATAGAAATGTCTCCAGCTGGTTGCCAGGGTCTGTAATGGCTGCAGAAGTCCTGGCAGCTTTTCCCCCACCTGCTTATATGTGATGCAAACCGGGCAGCCGTGTACATAGAATCATAGAATCATAGAATAATATAGTTGGAAGGGACCTGATGGGTCATCTAGTCCAACCCTCAACATCTTTGTACAGGGTGGGCCACAAATGCCCCGCAGCCTGTGTGTCATGGCACAGTCTCAAAATCTAAGGCCATGTGGCCACGGGAATGTAAAGCTTATTACTTTGCAGAAGAGTCTATCCCGTACCTCCAAACTCAGGTGGAGTATGGGAAACTCCTTTCCCCCCAAGTCTCTCTGAAGCCAACCGGTGGAAGGAATCCCCAGTTGGGGCAGACCCTGCTTTTGTAGCCTGTCTGTGCATCATGGCTATGAGCTCCAGATGGGTGGGTGAAAATACTGAGTCCACTACTGGATCCACCTTACTTTTGTGTTGTGGGAGGCAGGACAAGGCATCGGCCAGAAAGTTCTGTTTGCCTAGGAAGTGCTTGAGTGTGAACGAAAACCAGGAGAAGAATTCAGCCTCCTTCTTTCAAATGGCCCAGTTCCTTTCTGTTTCATTGCAAGGTATGCACAGAGGTAGAGAAGCTCATCAAGAATAAAAATTTGCTTTAGAAGAAGTGGGGGCAATCCAAACTGTATTTCAAAGTCCGAATTGTTTGGCACCTGTGCTCAAGATAGTAATGGTGAGGTTCCCCCTGTGCAAGAAGGCATAGAAACTACAGGCGGCATAGAAACCACAGGTTTGAATGACTAGACTGGCTCCCAAAAGAGAGTAAGACACAAATACATGGTTAATCTGGGAAAGATTGATATCCCCTCTAGGTAAATGAATTCCACCTGGTCACTTTGAATTAATTATAAATATTCTTCAGTCATACAAGCAGATGGTATGTTTGGAATGAAGATCACAATTCTTTTTCATTTAAGCTTTTTCAGTTCATTAAAGTATTTTGGGAAGAATGGAAGCTTCTTTTCCCTTGGGGTCTGTTACTGACTGGTTTTATGTCATAAAATGGCTCAAGCAAAAAATAGAGTTGGGCTAAGCAAAATTTTTAAATCAAAGTAATAAGGATTAAGATTACCCCTATCTTAAATTGAAACCATCCAGTATGCAGTTGATTATTTGAGTTTAGGAGAGAGGCCTACTATGTCACTTGGATGAGGCTATGTTTAGGATCCTTTCCAATTGCCTGTTGCTCTAATTGTTTTATAGAGCTAGATCGAGGCTTGACCGAACCCGAGATCCAAGTGATCTGCCGTCAGATGCTAGAAGGCTTGAACTATCTTCACAGCAAGAAGATTATCCATCGGGATTTAAAGGCAGGCAATGTATTGCTGACCCAGGATGGTGATATCAAACTTGGTGAGAGATCGTGTGTTCTTGTGAGAGATCGTGTGTTCTTGTACAAGTGTTTGGCTGTGTGCTGAAAAAAATAATTCTTCCATGTCCTTCGGTACAGCAAGCCAAGTTGCTCTGAAAATAGTGGATGCAACATCCCTCATAATTTCAGAGTTGTTTTGTGACCATGCAGACAGTAAGGATTTTTTTCTGTGTATGTGAAAACTGTGCCTGTATGGTGGCTGTATAATAATATTTTTTAGAACTGTATCCCCACCTTCCAATTTTCCCCTGAGCAGCTGGCATCCCAAATTGTAGCCTTGCAACAGTCTACAAGGCTTGATGAGTAGAGAGATAATGACTTGCCCAAGCTTCATGGCTGAGCAGGTCGTTGAACTTGCATTCCTTGGTTGTTCTAGGCTGTGGCTCTTGTCACAATACTGAAAAAGATGTCAGTTGTCCATCAGTTGACTGGAAACATGTTTTCTTATAATATCACAGAAAGTAGTGCATTTGTCCCTTTTGACTACAGGAACTCATCAGAGCAGCTTATTAATGGGAGCAAAATTCTCCTGTCCTTCGGAATGTGCCTTTCCTATTGCTTGGAGGGCTAGAGCATAATTACTTTTCTTGAGAAGCCATGGTTTATCCACAGCCTGCTTTTAATTCATGTGTCTGAGGTTTGCAATGATTTATTTAACCACTGCAGGGATAACTAGCACAGAAACTGTAAACAGCAAGGTCATAAGTATAGTGGGTGGGCACAAATTTCTTTGAAATCTGGTAAAGATGGTAATGCTTATATTTTTTGTAAAGAAATGGTTACAAATAACTGCAATCAAAATTAAATGAATGTGTTGCATTAAAAAGAGTGTATAAGAGTATACTCAGTCATGCTGCTGAAAAATGAACACAGTAGAGTCTTAACTATCAGAAGTATAATCTCTCTGTCAGTTTTGGATAGCTGGAAGCAACCATTCAGAGTCAATTGCGATTGTGTCATTTTATGAACTGTGGGGGTTGTTACCACAAGTTACTTGAATAAGAGCATAGCAACCACAATATTTTCCCTCCAGCTACCTGATGTCAAAATGGTATAGAAACGTGTACAGTCTCCCTTCTGCCCCAAAATCCTCTTATTCTGTTTTCCACCATACATTTCAAAGAGGGAGGCTACGTAGTTGGTTGTTTTTAACAATATCACTTTTACTTTTTACCCCAATTGGTAAGTTTTTAGAATTCCTGCTTTGGAATTGTTCACTGTTTGCTTAACACCTTTCAAAGTTCCTGATTTATAAGAGCAGGCTATGTTGGTTAATTGTGGAGGTTGACTTCATATATGGAATAAATTTCCTGTGGACAGGAAGAAGCATACCTGAATATCTGCCACAGCAATCTTAATAAGAAACTAGATGTGACACTTAAAGAATGGGAACAAAGTTCTGTAGTCTACCAAATACTTCATTTGCAGATGCTTTGCAATTGAGTTGGATCCACCAGATTTCCATCAGTGGAGCAGGATTTCTTGGTCTTTCTATTCCCATTTCAGCACTAAATTCTATTTCTGGGGGAATGGGACCTCCAGGAACTGCATGAGTGGGGTATCAGGGATTTATCAGTTCCTTCTTCTCAATGCAAAAATTGCCTCCCTTTCCATCTGCAGAAATCCTCCAATAGAAGAATAAGAACAGTTGGTTTTTATATTTCACTTTTCTCTACCAGGAGGAGTCTCAAAGCAGCTTACAATGGCCTTCCCTTCCTCTCCCCACAACAAGCACCCTGCGAGGTAGGTGGAGCTGAGAGGGCCCTGATATTACTGATCTCTGAGAACAGCACTATCAGGGCTGTGACGAGCCCAATGTCACTCAGATGGCTGCATGTGGAGAATCAAACCCGGCTTGCCAGATTAGAAGTTGTTATTCTTAACCATTACACCAAATTGGTTCTCATTAGATCTACCACAATGACTTTTCAGCAATCAGTTCCATATATTCTAGCTCTGTGACCAGCCAGAATTAAGGCTGTTCAGAACTAAGAAGTGCTGCATAGGAGCCAAAAGGGGAACATTATAGAAATCCCTAGTTTCTACTTCTTCTTAACTTCTTTTATCTTTCTACATTTTGTATAAACTTATTTATACAAAATATAGAAAGATAAAAGAAGTTAAGAAGAAATAGAAGTGGAGAGGTAAAAAAAGGAAAAGCAACGCTGATAAATTCAAGTTTTTTTATTGTAAATATCTATATGAGTTTATATGACAACCACAGCATGCCATTCATTTGATTTGGCATGTTTTTTTCCTATGGGATGCAGAGAGAATGTAGTTGACGGGTGGGGGGAGGAGTTGAAATCTGCTGCTCTGAAATAACAGTTTCCAGTGGAAAATTCTGGAGAGAAGTAGAATAACCCTAACATTAAATAGAACTGCAAACAGCAGCAAAAAACAACAATTTATGATGTGTTAGGATTGTGCTGAGGATTGTGCTATACAATTTAGTCCTATTATACACCAAAGAGCTACTTTAGCCCAATGGAAAGTGGAAAGGTTTCACTCAATGTCCCTCTTATTCTGGCGGGGTTTTCAAAAGAAAAAAAATTATTTTGGTATGACAGGAGCACAGTAAAATAGAAATGTGGGTTTTGTAACTTGATAGGATCAAGAACTGACCTCCTTTCTTGCCTCAAGGGAGAATAGCCTATCTTAGACCGTTTCTGCACTGGGAACTTTGCTGCCTTCATTCCCATGCAGGAGCACAAATCCGAGGCAGACAAGTGCACTGGGCCAAATGCTCCCCCATGTGTGAGCAGGAAGAGGTGAGACAACCTGCTCTTTCTCAAACTCCAATCTAATCAAAAAAAGGAAATCTTTCAGCTGTACAAAATATTCAAATACTTCAAATAATTGTTGATCAGAATAATCTATGCTTTTAGAAATAAAACAACACAAAGAATATTTTGGACTTTGGACTACTTTTATTAGCCAGCTGACAGATTTCCTTTTTTGATTTGACTTTGTGAGGAATCGATGATTCTTCTTGACTTACTCAAACTCCAGCCTGCAGCCTGGAGCAAAGCCTCCAGTGCGGAAATGGTCTTATAGTATTTACTTGTTTCTGTGATGTAAGATGGAACTTTCTTCAGTTGACAGAGAATGTATTGCTGTAGCATAGAATTTGCAGTGTGAATTGGAATGCGCTTGGCAATCTCCTGATGACAAAGTATGGAAGATATGCTTTCTACAACTATTGCAGTGTTTCTGAACATTGGTCCAGGCATTGGTCTCTTGGATCATTATGTTTGTCTTGTGGGAGTGTCTTGAAATGGGGTGGGAGGGGTAGTTTGTTTCATTTTGTACTCCTTGAAGTGCAAATACTGTTCAAATTTGAGAGCATTTAGCATGACTACATTCTTTTCAGCGGACTTTGGAGTATCTGCCAAAAATATGAAGACTTTGCAAAGACGGGATTCTTTCATCGGCACACCATACTGGTGAGTGCATGTTGACTGGATAAAGTGATTGTTGTTTCTGTGTGCAGGAATCAGAATTCATGTCTGCAAGACAGCTGACATCATATAGTACAAGTGTTCTGCACATATGTGTGTCATGGCTTGATAGCTTAATACCATCTCTATACCGTGCTGGGGTCTACTTGTGTGTATTTAAATACAAAGTTGCAATTTTTAAACACTAATGCTGCTTTTTCATAATTATTTTAAATGACCTTGTATCAAAGTTCTGAAAATCTCATAAATGTCATCTTTAGTCTCTTGTAATAAAATTCTCTCACAGTTACCCACTTCCCCATTAGAAGCAAGAAAATGACTAAATGTCTTTTATCTTCTATGATGTTGATGAAATTTGGGTCATTCTTGCCCTCTCTCCTAAACTATTTGGTGGAATGTCCATTTGAAGCAACTTCAAACATATGAAAGCAACAGGAATGTAGTCTCTAAATCAGCCATTCCACTAAGAAGATGTGATTAAAGGTAAAGGTAGCCCCTGTGCAAGCACTGGGTCATGTCTGACCCTTGGGGTGACGCCCTCTAGCGTTTTCATGGCAGACTCAATACGGGGTGGTTTGCCAGTGCCTTCCCCAGTCATTACAGTTTTACCCCACAGCAAGCTGGGTACTCATTTTACCGACCTCGGAAGGATGGAAGGCTGAGTCAACCTTGAGCCGGGTGCTGGGATTGAACTCCCAGCCTCATGGGCAGAGCTTTCAGACTGCATGTCTGCTGCCTTTCCACTCTGCGCCGCAAGAGGCTCAAAGATGTGATTAGTGAGCTTTTTTTTTTTTTTGGACTATAGTAGCATCTAGGCCAGAGGTCACTGACCAGCTGATTTTTCTGTGGTTATGGCCAGTTGAAAATGAACAGATGTAGGGGGAAGTGAAATGAGGGTCTAACTAAAAGTAACCATTTCCCATCTTCTTTTGAATTTGAGAGAGTAAAGCATGCACTCATCTCTTCTGCTGAAAACAATGGAACCTGAAAGTGTTTGGTACTGATGAGATTATTCTCAGGGTTATTAATCAATGTTTTCCTGCAAGCCTCATTCAAAACCTATCTGCAGAGTCACATTTCTGCACTTTGTGGTCATCTCTAGAGCTAAGACAAATTGAATATGGAGAGGAGAGAGTAAGGCTGCTGCTGCAAACCGGTGATCAGTAGGAAATCTCTTCCAAGTAGAACTCATTGTCTTTTGCTTTCTTCTAGGATGGCTCCTGAGGTGGTGATGTGTGAGACTATGAAAGATACCCCATATGACTACAAGGCGGATATCTGGTCTTTGGGCATAACACTGATAGAAATGGCACAGATAGAACCTCCTCATCATGAGCTCAATCCCATGAGAGTCCTCCTGAAAATAGCCAAGTCTGACCCTCCTACTCTTGGCTATCCCTCAAAGTGGTGAGAAATAAGTTTTGTGTATATCACTTGTACACACGCATGGAAAACATGCAAGCATCAGGGCAAGCAGTCTATGTCTCTTTCTCTAGAGCCCCAGAGTAAATGGTATGACATGCTGAGTTCATAGCCTTTCATAGCTAAAAACAAAAACAAAAAAAGAGTCCTGACGTGTAGTCCATCTAGTCCAGCATCCTGTCATGAGGGGGAGGAATCCCCTGGCAGGACTTGCCCCTACTCCAAATAGCCCCATTGTGGCCTTGGCAGGCCTGCCCAGGTGTGTGTATGGGGGGGGGGGGTTAGCACCTGTTGTATTTTTCATACAACAGGCTTTTCTGTTAGTTGTAATAAAAAACCATCCATTTAGGAAATGGAAGGAGGATCTTATAATCAAGGAGAAATAAACAAATAACTAATGTTAGTAGGGAGAGTGTTAGAAAAGCCAAAGCTCAGTATGAGTTTAGGTTAGCAAGAAATGCTTAAAACAACAAAAAAGGGTTCTTTAATTATATTCAAAGTAAGAATAAGAATAGGGACATAGTAAGACCATTGCAGAGACCAGAAAGTGACATTGTAACAGGTGATGAAGAGAAAGCTGAACTGCTCAATTCCTACTTCTCCTTAGTCTCAGGTGTGCATGACTGGATTGTAAAACTTACTAGCCATTATTATCAGTGGGTAAATGTGCTTATGGAATTCACTCCCCCCCCCCCTCCCCGTGATTGCATAGGAATTGCCTGTCAGGATTTAGGTCTGCCCTTACATGGAAAGCTGCATTCATTTAAAAAGTGCAGGCCAGCATTACAGTCACTCGCCTGACAGGGGGCTTTGGATTGGCTCAAGCTTACAATTGCCGTCATGTGAGCTTGCTGACTTTTGAGGGCTTTGGCCTGAATTGGGAATACAGTAACATGCAGCTTTGCTTCTGCTCAGCTGTTATTAGGCTCAAAGGAAATGCTAAATCTATAATCAGTCTAACTATATTTTTGTGTCCTCTTATCACTGACTATAATGTGTGATAATGCCTGGTATATAATTGATGTAAGCTATATGGTGGATATATCCTTTTCTCCCACCTTCAGTGTTTCTTGCTGATGAACTAATCACCTTGTGGTTTTAAATTTTTTTAAAGGTCTCTAGAATTCAATGGCTTCCTGAAGACAGCCCTTGATAAGAACCCTGAGACACGGCCAAGTGCAGCACAATTGTTGGAGGTAAGGGCAGAAACTCAAAAGGGACCGACAGCCCTCATCCCTCAGACTCATAATCTTTGGTGAGGGTACTGGGATACATATGCAACTGCTTGTACAATTGCAGCCAAATAAATGTATTTGTGGATTTGTCGGTTATATAGATTAGGTGCATTTCTCTGCTTAGTCATGGCTTCTAACTGGATGAGTTGTCCCCACCCTGCCACCCCGTAGAAGGTACACTAATTTGACTAGGCCTGTCTCCTAGGACGGAACTGTCAAAAGCAGTCCTACTCATGTAAGTGAATAGAAATTCATTGAAAGTACCAGTTATGCTGTCCTGACCTCGATAGTCCAGGCTAGCCAAGTCTGGCCAGAGATTGGAAGCTAAGCACGGTTGGCCCTGGCTAGTATTTGATTGGGAGACTTCCAAGGACTAGAAGGGTCATGACATGGAAGCAAGCAATAGCAAAGCCACCTCTGAATGTCTCTTGCCCTGAAAATCCCACAGGGGTCGGCATAAATCAGCTGTGTCTTGATCGCACTTTCCACCACCAGTAACCTTCTCTGTTCAGATTATACCCATTACTCTCATCCACTTACCTCCATATATCTGCCTAAAGTAAAAAAAAGCTGTCATTTTCTAGCAGTGCAGACAGATTTTAATCGAGGTATCTCTCCTGTAGGTTTTTTTCTTTTTTCTTGTTAAAGAATATAGTTTGCCAATGTTGTAAAAATAGATATTCCATATGGCTGATGCATTTCTTCTATGTGTTTCTTGTATAAGTCTCTAGCTTTGTACAGGCATACACGTGCCCCCAGAATTGTGAAATGATTACCAAGAATATGGTAATCCATCTGGATGTTCTGATCCTTGTACTGTTATCTGGGGAACTGGCCCCTTGTGATGTAAAAGATGCATTTCCTGGGGACAGAAATTGCCACACTATGGCTCCTGCTTCATATTAGTAACAAAAAAATACTAGATTAATGAATGGGGATAAAAGGCAACTGAGAAGGTTATCAGAATAACCAAAGATTCAAATGAGTAGCCGTGTTGGTCTGAAGTAGCACAATAAAATCAGAGTCCAGTAGCACCTTTAAGACCAACAAAGATTTATTCAGGGCATGAGCTTTCGAGTGCAAGCACATGTAACAGGATTAACTTTTGCTTAGTTCTTAGTCTCACAAAGAGTGCTTGCACTCGAAAGCTCACACCTTGAATAAATCTTTGTTGGTCTTAAAGGTGCTACTGGACTCTGATTTTATTACAGAATAACCAAAGTTCACTTTGACCCATCCTGGCTTTAGTGTTAGGAATAATTATCCTCATTTGTGGAATATTCTTGATTTTTCAGCATCCTTTTATCAGCAAAGTCACTAGTAACAGAGCCCTACGGGAGCTTTTTGCAGAAGTGAAGGCTGAAGTCATGGAGGAAATAGAAGACAATAGAGAGGAAGGAGAAGAGGATGACTCATTGGAATCTGCATCTGTAAGTCTTCATCTTTTTATCTTGGTGGATTAAGAACATTGTTATTTAAAAAGAGAAAAGAGAACCATACCCAGGCCCATATACAAAGAAGCACCAAGAGCAGTTTATTAAAAATGCTCTCACAAATATAGCTAGATTGAAGGAAAAATTATCACTGATTTTGATCCAGGCACACACTGGGGGAGGGGGGGGGTCACTTTGCTGTTCTTAAGTAGAAAGAGTCTGTTGTACACAGCAGCTAAGGGCACTGGGAAACAATGCAGTGGGCAGAAAGCCAGCCCTCCCTTTCCTACTGTTCAAGAACCTCCTGAGTAAATGCTATACAAAGCAGGGCTTTTCAATGTGGCCAGAATGATTCCAAGAGCGAGAAAGATTTTTATCCACTACTAGGGGCAAAGCCTGTTGTATCCAGGAATACAACAGGCTCTAGCGCTTGGCAGTAGGAAGAGGAAGGGGAGGAGTTGTCCAGTCTGTAAGGGCATGGGGTTGAATGTGTGTGTTGTGTGGGAGGTTGTGGTGGCGTAGTGGCAAATGAGGCCATGGGTGTGGAGATTTGGGTGTCAAGAACCTGTGGTGTGGAATGTTCGTTGAGTGTGGGAGAGGACTGACCTTTGGGAAGTGTGGCATAGTGGTTACAGATGAGCTTTCCAGAACCATGTCTTCAGATATGTGAAGGGAAAATCAGACTGGAGACTCTTCTTAGGGGGAGATTACAGGCAACCAATTCCTCCCAGTTCTGCGTCATTTCCCTTCTTGTGTGAATTAGGTCACAGACACAGAAATGTCCCCCTGCCCTAATCCACACGGGGTAGTCACAGTACACAGGTATACGCCTGCTCCTTCTGTCTCCATTTTTTTACTGTTGATAAAATGTTATGTGCCCACATGCTTCTTTCACAGTTGCTTTTTAGAAGAAGAAGAGCTGGATTTTTGTTTACTACCCAAAGGAGTCTCAAAGCGGTTTGCAAACACCTTTTCCCTTTGTCTCCCCACAGTAGACAACCTGTAAGTGCTGTGGGTCTGTGAGACGTCTGAGAGAACTGGGAATGGCCCACAGTCACCCAGAAGGGCTCAGGTGTCTCAAAGCAGTTTCCAATCGCCTTCCCTTCCTCTCCCCATAGCAGACTCCCCGTGAGGGAGGTGGGGTAGAAAGCCTCACTTGGAAGATGGCAACCCTCTCTGTGCACAACAGTCTTGATCTTAGTCGGGTTTATGCACACCTAGGTAGTGTGGAATTCCAGAACATGAACCTACACTAATCTGACAACCTTACCTCCTCTCTGCAATGTTTTCTTGACCTGAAATAGGCCAGGGGGTGCTAGGTGGCTGCAGGAGCATTACACACTTTTGAGGCCCCACTTCCAGACTTCAATATGTTCAGACCAAGGACAGCCAACCTCCAGGTGGGGCCTGGAGATCTCCTGGAATTGCTACTCATCTCCAGAGTATAATGATCGGCTCCCCAGGCAAAAATGGCTGCTTTGTAGGGCTGACTGTGTACATTGTATCCCCCTGAGGTTTAGGGATGCCAGCCTCTATGTGGGGTCTGAGAATCCCCTGGAAAGTATAGCTCATCTCCAGGAAATTAGGATGAAGGGAAAGCTCTTTCCCCTCACATGCATCCCTTCAAAAGGAATACACGTGGCCCCAGAATACCCTTGGTTGCTTGTTTGGTGATGTCTGCCCTTCTGAAGCCTGAGGCCTACTGCTGGCAACTGCAATCCCTGTTGTTGTCCACAAGGCCAAGTCATTGTCTAATAAAAGTGGATCACCGAGTTTCCCCAAAGGTTTCACTGCATACTTCCCTGTAATGCTAACTCCACTTGAAATTCTGGGCCACTTATGCCTTTGAGTTCATAGGACATTCCTGGCAAGTACTGTTTTCTGCCCTTCTGAAGCCTGAGGCCTACAGCTGGCAACTGCAGTCCCTGTTGTCTGCAAGGCCAAGTCATTGCCTAATAAAAGTGGATCACCTAGTTTCCCCCAAGGTCTCACTGTCTACTTTCCTGTAAAGCTAACTCCAGTTGAAATTCTGGGCCACTTCAGTTCCCATGTCTCTCCGGCCATTTACTTGTTTACTATTTACAGTTTCAAGCTGTAAATATTCTTTATTTAGATCTTCCTGCACTTTCCAGACTCACAGGACTGATACTGGCTTGTCTGTCTGCACCCCAAAATACAAACAGTTGCTGGTAAATGCTGGCCAAAGCCTCTACCATCGTCTCTAGATTGCTGCTCATCTCTAGATTATAACAATCAGCTCTGCAGGCAAGAATGGCTACTCTTGCCGGACTCTGAGACATTGTACGATTTTGAAGTCCCATCTCCAGGAATATTTCCAACCCAGAGGTAGCTAACCTCCAGGGGGGGCCTGGAGAGCTCCTGGAATTACAGCTCATCTGCAGACTATAAAGATCAGCTCCCTAGGCAGAAAGGGCTGCTATGGAGTTTGGACAGGGTTGTTGTGGAGAAGAAACATCTGAGGCCTCCCATGCAGGTTGTTGTGTAGTTAAAAGACTTGAGGCCATGTTAAGCATGGCCAACATGGAGGGAAGCAATGGCAAACTATCTCCATATCTCTTGCCTTGAAAACCCTATGGGGTTGCCATAAGTCAGCTGTGACTTGATGGCAAAAAATTAAATAAATAGAGGGGAGTCTTAAAAAATTATCCAACTCAGGTGCCCAATAGTCTAGGTATGCCACTGAATGACATCACTATGCTGCATAACCAATTGGATTTCATGGCAAAACAGCTAAATCCTATTCAGAATGACGTTAGTGCTTCCTGCCTTTGTTCTGAATGGGTGGACGTTCTTCTTTGCAAAAGACTCCTCTGCAAAGACTTTGATATAGAAAGTAAAAGGGTGTTGTATATAAATAGAATCCATCCAGCCTATGTGATTGTAGGCAAGGCTGTGTAAAGGACTAGGACAGTCATACAGAATGGAGAGTGGATGGAGTACATAAAAGGGATGTGTCCAAACTTGAATAGAATAGAATCATAGAATCATAGAGTTGGAAGGGGCCATACAGGCCATCTAGTCCAACCCCCTGCTCAACGCAGGATTAGCCCTAAGCATCCTAAAGCATCCAAGAAAAGTGTGTATCCAACCTTTGCTTGAAGACTGCCAGTGAGGGGGAGCTCACCACCTCCCTAGGCAGCCTATTCCACTGCTGAACTACTCTGACTGTGAAAAACTTTTTCCTGATATCTAGCCTATATCGTTGTACTTGAAGTTTAAACCCATTACTGCGTGTCCTTTCCTCTGCAGCCAGCAGAAACAGCATCCTGCCCTCCTCCAAGTGACAACCTTTCAAATACTTAAAGAGGGCTATCATGTCCCCTCTCAACCTCCTTTTCTCCAGGCTGAACATTCCCAAGTCCCTCAACCTATCTTCATAGGGCTTGGTCCCTTGGCCCCAGATCATCTTCGTCGCTCTCCTCTGTACCCTTTCAATTTTATCTCCGTCCTTCTTGAAGTGAGGCCTCCAGAACTGCACACAGTACTCCAAGTGTGGTCTGACCAGTGCCGTATACAATGGGACTATGACATCTTGTGATTTTGATGTGATGCCTCTGTTGATACAGCCCAAAATGGCATTTGCCTTTTTTACCGCTGCATCACACTGCCTGCTCATGTTTAGTTTACAATCCACAAGTACCCCAAGGTCTCGTTCACACACAGTGCTACCTAGAAGCGTATCCCCCATCCAGTAGGCATGCTTTTCATTTTTCTGACCCAGATGCAGAACTTTACACTTATCTTTATTAAATTGCATCTTGTTCTCATTTGCCCATTTTTCCATTGTGTTCAGATCTCGTTGAACTCTGTCTCTATCTTCCGGAGTATTTGCCAGTCCTCCCAATTTGGTGTCATCTGCAAACTTGATGAGTAGTCCCTCCACCCCCTCATCTAGATCATTAATAAATATGTTAAAAAGTACCGGGCCGAGCACCGAACCCTGAGGTACCCCGCTACTCACCTCTCTCCACCATTGACAACAACTCTTTGAGTGCGGTTCTCTAACCAATTCCCTATCCACCTAACGATCTGAAAATCTAGATTGCAGTCCTTCAACTTATCCATCAGAACATCATGGGGAACCTTGTCAAAAGCTTTACTAAAATCCAAGTAAATGACATCAACCAAATTTCCCCGATCCAGCAAACCTGTTACTTGGTCAAAAAAGGAAACTAGGTTGGTCTGGCAGGACCTGTTGGAGACAAATCCATGCTGACTTCCTTGGATCACCAAATTGTCCTCCAGATGTTTGCAGATCGCTCCCTTTAATATCTGCTCCATTATCTTCCCCACTCACTGGTCCGACTCACTGGTCTGTAGTTTCCCGGGTCATCCTTCCTCCCTTTTTTGAAGATCGGAATAACGTTTGCTCTTTTCCAGTCCTCCGGGACATCTCCAGTCCTTAAAGAGGTTCCGAAAATGATGGACAAGGGCTGTGCAAGTTCTCTGGAAAGTTCTTTGAGTACTCTCGGGTGCATTTCATCTGGACCAGGGGATTTGAACTCATCCAGTGCAGCTAAATGCCTCTCAACAACCTCTCTATCCATGTTAACCTGCCACCCAGAGACTATCCTTTGGCTACAGCCATCTCTAGATGTGCCTAAACACTTTGACCTGTGGGAAAAAACAGATGTAAAATAGGCACTAAGCCTTTCTGCTTTCTCTGCATCTTTCGTTAGAGTTTGTCCATCCGCACCCAACAGCGGGCCTATTGCCTCCTTTACTTTACGTTTGCTCCTCACATAACTGAAAATTCTTTTCTTGTTACAGTGGGCTTCCCTGGCCAATCTTAGCTCACTCTCAGCTTTGGCCTTTCTGATGATTGATCTACAGTGCCTAGTAACCTGTAGGTACTCTTCTTTAGAGCTCTGTCCTTCCCTCCATTTCCTGAACATTTTCCTTTTCTTTCTTAGTTCCTCTTGAAGTTCTCTGTTCATCCAAATAGGCTTCTTAGAGCTCCTGCAGTGTTTTCGTATTTCTGGGATAGTCAGATTACAGTCAGATTAGAAAGCTTCCCCAGACTTAGTCATCCAAGCTCAAGGATTGCACAGCTCCTTTGCTCCCAAATCTTAGAATGTTAGTCACCTGGGTGAAGAATGTGGTTAGTTACTTTATAAAAAGTGTACACATAGTACTAACTGCAGGGCATAAGGGGGAAACTAGTACTAAACTTAAAAAAGCTGAAGGCTTAAAAAGCTGAGTGAGGGGGATTTGGTGTGGAGTGGAACGTAAAAATGTGAGCCAATGACATCATGATAGAGGTTGACAGTTTAAAAAGAAGCCAGAACATGGCCTCTTGGAAGCTCTTTGCTTTAGGTCCCAGTGATCTAAACCAGGGCTCTGCAGGTGGCTTGCCTTTACTAGCTCTAAGTATGCTGTTTTCTTATAAAAAGAAAACTGAAGTCTTTTACTGACCAGACCACCATGTTATATGATGTGATCAAAGCTATGAGTGGAAAACTCCATGATGTATACTAGGGTTGAAATTGTAAGCCCCTATGTGTCTGCATTGTAGCACCTACAATGCATTTCTCTCCTCTTTTCCACCAGATGGAGGGCAGGATGAAAATATTCATGTAGTGGTTTAGAATATTGGCAGAAAATCCGTTGGGGAAACAAACTCTTCAGAGACCCTTGCATGATAAATGACCTGCCTAATGCTTGGTCACAGCATATAGCATGAATTCTCTACTGAAAAGTGTAATTTGATTATGTTAGTTTGTAATAGATTTTTTTTCATGTTCATGCTGCATGTTCTATTTTGTTTTCATAGGCTATATCCAGCAGTAGATTTCCATGCAAAGAAGGGGATTTTGCCAGTTCTTCCCCCTTCGTTTGCAGACCCCTTGTTTCACCACATGTTGACCTTTAGGGTCCCTTGTCCCCCATGAACAGTACTTCGTGGAGCATTTGGGTGGTGGGATGGAAGACACAAGAAAGTCCCAGCCATCAGTGGAAATTGTGGCTAAATCCAAGCCCATGTTCATTGCTCTACCACTAACAAAAAAAGGATCAAACTTCACATACTTTTTTTTTCTTCCTCTTCACACAGCCTCATGGTAACCAGAGGGACTCCTCTGTTGCAAGCCAATTAATTTTTGAAGGAGAGAAGTCTCCAAAAAAGCATTCATCATCATTTGTAGCCAGTGGACCTGAGTTACCTTTGGAGCCAGTCACGAAAACCATTAATGGGCAGGGTGAAAAGATTTCAATTGAAGGAGTTGGTGATGAGAAAGGAAAAAACAGCAGTTCAGACTTTCCTGGGGTGGAGAATTACAGAGCTCTGCCTGTCAGCCAAGAAAAGTCAGACATCTGCTCTCAGTTGACTCTCCCTGAAGAGAAGGAAAAGCCAACAGAGAACAGGGTCCTTGACCACCTAAAGAAAGACAGTGAACCAACAAGCAAAGGAGATTCAGACAATGGAAACTGGCCAGAAAACAGTCTCCTTGAAACACCTACTGAAGAAAAACTTGCCAATGGGGGTTTGAACTTGTCCTCTCAGCTTGAAAACGGCAGCTCAAAGAGGGACTCTGATTCTGGTAGCACCTCTGCTTCAGATAGCATGGATCTCAGCATTTCCTTGTCCACCGACTTGTCCCTGAACAGAGGCAGTGGGTCACTCTCCCTAAAGGTAAGAATTTGGGATCAAATATTGGAATTTATCAAAGAAAACAAAGCTTCAAGATTCATTCTGCTTTTAGTAAATCCTCTATAGCTCACACCCTTATGAATCCCCTTTTTAAAACCTTGGAGGAGATGAAGTTACTGATACCTAAATGGGGAACTGTTCACTTTTAATGACTACTGTTAACGTGTTTGGCACATGCTTCTGGTTCAAAGGCCTTGTTCAACATACTGACCAATGAGGTACTTAAATTAATATTTAACACTTGAACAAGCGGTCTTTATAGCTCTTTGTTCCAAGGAGAAAGCAAGTGTGTTGTATAAGGAAACCACACAGTGTGTTCACAGCATTTCAAAACCACCATCACAAAAGAATTGGCCAATGAGTGCATCGTCTAATATTCTCTAAAACGTGTCAGCCTTGTCTCTCTCTCCAACTCTTTACTGCCACCTTCCCTTCCACAGCATTCTGTTCTAGGTGGGAAAAGTCAGTTTTGTCAGCCACAGGAAGGAAAGGAGGCAGCAGTGAGGGAGAAAAGGAGAGAGTGTCAGAGAGAAGCAAGACTGACACATTTCAACCAGATTTTGATTTATTGTTAAGGTGGTTTCATATGAAAGTTGAATAATGCATTTCATATTAAGTCTGCAGTTTTCGTTTCCCATTATATAACAGTCTCTGGTATTTCATCATCAGTCTTCTGTGCAGTCACACATGAGGACTGCACATGAGCAGGCCTGCCATCAAAGAGGTTGTTGCAGCTAAAAGCTTCCAGGGGGCACTGGGTGCTAAAGCCAGAAACTTGTTCCCACTGAGGGAGCATATGCTTCCCACTCTCGTTTCCTCTTTTGCCACTGAAGGAGAAGATTGTGTTTGTGGAGTCTCCAATCGTCAGAGTTCTGAGGAATTGTTTCCCCAGTTCACTGGGATGGTGTTGGCTTCTGAGTTGTAATGGTTCCATCCTCTCCTATGGAAGGCCTCCATACGTGTGGGGAACAGATAATCCATATAGCTCAGTAACTGAAGATAGAAGAGGTTCTGTCCAAATACGTCAAAGGATAAGATATTAAATCACTTTGATTCAGAGTCACTAGGCATTATTGCATTCCCAGAGTAAGAGGGACTAGAAGACCTTACACAAGAACCGTAGCAAAAACCTACACGTATCCAATCCATGTCTAGAAGAGTAGAACATTGTTACAGAATTAAGAAAGATCCCTTTAGCTACTTAACAACCCTTCCTCCACAATCTTCTTTGATGACCAGGGAATTACAGCCTAAAGAAATTATATTCTTTTGCTGTGTTGGGTTTCAGTATTTCCAGTTATGAGACCATCATGGCAGGTTACCAGCTATTCTTGTGGGAGAGATTATTACCATTTCTGGATCTCCTGAATGACTCCTTACTGTGGCAATCAAATTCTCCAAACAACAGATTAATGCAGGTTGACGGTCCTCGAACTCTATGGTGCATGCCATGATGTTCTGTCATACTTAGATGCCATGCATGATTAGGATAAACTGCTTTGGCTGTAGAAACTAATCACAAGATAGAGGGCTTACCTTTTGAGGTTTCAGTGTTCTTCTCAATAAGAACTGATGACACTGTCCTTAATAAAGAAAAATAAGCAGATGGCTATGTCACAAGGCCTCTTGAGCCTCTTGTGGCGCAGAGTGGTAAGGCAGCCATCTGAAAGCTTTGCCCATGAGGCTGGGAGTTCAATCCCAGCAGCCGGCTCAAGGTTGACTCAGCCTTCCATCCTGCACAGAAGATCAGTGATGAAAACAAAGTTGCATTTACTTGTAACTATTGTTCATTGAGTATCTTCTGTACAGGCTCATATACACTCCCTATTCCCCAGCTTTATGCTGTGCTTCATTAATGCCAGGGGTACTGTTGCGCAAGAACACATGGTCCACGGGCAGGAACAAGGTTCTGACTCTAGCATGCAGCGCTCCATTGGAGGCGTTTAGCTGTAAAAACCTCTCCAATAGCAGACCTGCTCATGCATGTGCACTTACCATGTGTGCATGCACAGAAGATTCTTGAACAATAGTTACAAGCAAGTGCAACTTTATTTTCTGAAGTCATGCCTTATGGAGGAAAGTAAGTATATGAGTGTTTTTAATAATAAGGGAAGCTTGAAACTATTATAACTGAATACTAAGGTTTCAGAGTACTGGCTAACCTCAGACAGCTGTTAGCCACAGCCTGTATCATTTCACCAGGCAATATATTTACTCTTCCCCTGTACTCTACATATTCTTATCCATCCCTAAATTAAAAGACAGACATTGCAACTACAGCTTTGCCATACAAGATACAGTATCTAAATAGCCCAGTTTGTATTTTTATTTCAGAATTTGAGTTTACCTAGAAGAGAATTTCCTTTCCCACTAGAAAAACTTTTTAAAATTCCTTATTCGTGTTTCTTTTACTGAATATAATATAGGATGCAAAAACACAAAAGATGACACTGAAACGGACCAGGAGATTTGTGGTGGATGGAGTAGAAGTGAGCGTCACCACATCAAAAATCATCAGTGAAGATGAAAAGAAAGATGAGGAGATGAGATTCCTCAGGCAAGCTGAAAATCTACTTTTATCTGGAAATATGTGGCTTTCTCAAGAAAAATTATTCTTCAGACATGGTTTTTGGTGAAAATTTAAAGAATGAGACCAATCAGATTTTGAAAATGTTTTGCACTAATACGCTTCACTAAGAGCTATAGCCAATCTTAGTTTGGGGAAACTAAGTAGATTAGCCAGTAGATTAGACAGACATGTATTGGTATAATGAATACATTGGTTCTTGATCATCTTTTTATACAAATGGTAAGGATGCTACCGTTTTATTCTAACTATATTTCTGATACTGCTGCTTAATAGTAGGAATTCTGTCAAATTAATTGGCTTTGTTAATGTGCTCCATGTCCTCTTGGCATGGAAAACAGTGTATCTAAATATTCAAGGTACAAATTGTACAATATACTAGGGATCATCTGGTATAAAAACCTGTCTCCTGTACCATTCTTAAAACTAAGCTCTGAAAGAATTAATGCCCCTGAAATTATTGACATCATTTATCAACCTAGTGCTGATGCAACACTTACTTATGGGTGTGGATTAGAGAAGATGTAGCCTTGCTTACATTTGTGAGGGGTATGTGGAGTTGTCAGGGACACCTTTCAAATCAAAATTGTTTAAAGATGCCCACCTTAGGTATTCTCAGAGTATAGGATTCTAAAATGGGTAAAATAGAAACTTTTATTGGATAACCTTCTCTGAAGTCTGAGTATCTAGATATTTTGGCTTCTCCTTGATATTACTGGATGATTAGCAAGTTTAAGGTGAACTGTACAGTGAACTGTACAGAGTACAGTGCTTAGGGGAACCCACAATGATTCTTCCCGCCCCCCCAGATGCACACACACTTTGGCTGAAATCAACAATTTCAGAAATGCTTGTGGCTGAAATTCTAAAAAAGGCAATGGAAAACAAAATAATCATTGGAAAAAATGTAATTTCGATCGTGGCCATGTCATTAATTGGAAGCAGGCAGAGTGTAACCAGCTCTGCATGCTTTGTTGGGCTATTATTATTTTATTTTATTTAGGATATTTTTTTTATTAGACAAAGAAAAGAAAAAATATGACAGTGCCAACATGAATACTGTGTGAAAAAAAAAACAACAACCAACAACTCATAACTTCTGTATGGCGAAATTCCTCCTCCTCCTGGGGAGCATGGCTGTTGAGAAGTGCACTGGCAAAAAATTCTGTACTTTCCAGATTTGTATTTTCCTGATTCAGTAAGAATCAACTGAATCCCTGATTCAGCGTATTGATTTGAGTTGTATAATCATATTCGCACAGGTGCTTTAGTACCAATGCTTATAGAATGCCCTCACAACCTGAGAAAGCATCGCCTGCAAATATTGCTATCAGATACAGATAATTTGTTAACTAGCAAAGTAGCAAAATCTGCGTGGCTAGCTTTAAGAATTAGGAAAGACTGGGTCACTCACATATAGCCATAATAGGTCCACAGTACTTCTTATGTTTTTTGGTTAGTAGATATATCGTACATCTCTTAATCTTGTCTTTTGTTTTATATTTTAACAGCTTTATTAGTTTTATTGCTTTTATGGCTCATTTTATCCTTGTAAAATAGTCAACGGCAGTTAATGCTTCTAAATGTTGGCTTTTATGGTGGAGAAGTTTTAAGTTTTATTGTTGATGCATTTTTAACCTTTTAATGTATTACCTTCCCTTTTACAAACTGCTATTGTATAGTAGTGCTTCTAAAATTTTGGTCTAAATGACCATAAATAAATTAGAATTTGAATTTGATTTGAGTTTGGCCAATTCAAGGAGACTCAAACCAATTTAGCAGATCCTGCTGTGGTGAGAAGCCTCTCTGGGAATCAGCTGCTTGGTGACAGGAAGTGCTTAAAGGACCTGGGGCCCTTTAAATTCCTCCAACCAGCCCTTTCTGCACAACCCAGCCTGATCAGGGAGGGCAGGAGACAGGCTTGGGGTCTGCTGGGCTAGCATCAGCAGGTTCAGGGAGGCCAGGAACAGGGCTGACGAGTCAGCTTCACA